>NC_062279.1:14002565-14314067 GCF_902655055.1 Lutra lutra
TCTCCCATCCTCCCCAAAAAGCATTTATGACTGTTGGACCCTTTCGTAAATAAAGAGAAGTTAGATTCATGATTGAACCACAGCAATTAACCACCAGCAATTATCACTGCATAGTTTAATAGTAATAGCACCAACATAGTTTGCTCAACTACCCTGATGTCATCCTTTGTATGTGACCATTCCAGGGAGGGTCAAATGATTATCACACTCATGTTCCTATTTTTGTTTCTCGTGAGATAGGAAAGATGTAAGAAAAGGGAGAGGACCCAGAAGCAAGTTAAAACATATTAACTGTAATTAAGTGCTTTTGTAAGTAGGAGTTGATGTAATTGGAATATGATGTGGCCATCTCTCTGTAAACAAGCCAGAACAGTTCTGTATCAATCAAGGGTAGGTCTGCTAACTGGAAGATGCTTGTCTTGGGCGAATTCAGTAAGTTCACTGTTAATGTGTTTAATAGAAACCAGAGTCCATGTCCATGGAAAGGCAACTTCAGTTGCTTTAGCCCTCCCTGTTCTTCTTCTTGGTGAGAAAGACAGGAAAACTGCTCTCTGGCCTGTGGCTGGAGTTAATTAGCCACGGAAGCAAGGGTGCCACAGCGGCCTCTGCGGAACAGATGTTTGTGCACAGAATCCCCAACTCTTGAGTGCCATACAGCATTCAGGGCAAGGATGGATCCTAAGTTACCGCATTTTGAGCGTTACTAACCCGTAGCTTCCCCAAGAACTCTTCTTGGTAGCAGTTGCTGAAAAGAGATTGTCCCTACAGTCACCCATTTGTATCTGAGAGCCCTAGAGGTCATAGGCGAGACTGTGACCTCAAGGGGTGAGTGGCGCAGGGCTGGGGCCTGGATAACACATTTGATTGTTAGCTGCCATGGAGGTTCTTGCAAACGTAGGGAAGGCTCCGATCTGTCTGTGGTTGGGTGAATTGTCTCCCGGAGGCTGACTGGGATTTCCCATTTCCCCACAGACGGTAATGGAGAATGTGGGCTTACGCTGTTCAAATATTGGTTAGATAGAATGAAGAACCTCAAGTTGAAAGACATCCCAAAGAAATGTTTTCATCTCGACCCCTATAAGCTTTGGCAATACTGTAATTATTCAGCTGTGAAACACTGGGGTTTTTGTTTGTTCTTTTTGTTAGTTTGGGAAGTATTTTTAAGAGGGGAATTCTGTTTAACTTTCTCCATCCATTGAGTAGTGTCCCTATCTGAAGTGTCCCTAGAGGTCTCTTACAATTCCAAAATTTATTGATGATTTCTGCTTTATTTGGAAAATTACGAGATTTAAGCAGGGGATTCCCTTTTCATTCTCAGTTTCATTTAGCTTTTGTTTTTTTTCCTGTGGCATTTGCATGCCTCCGTTACCTTCCATTTGTGAATTTCTTTCTTTATCCATTAGGCAATTACTGATCAGCTCATCTGTGACATTTTGATACTTCTTATGCAAGTTAGTGGTAACATAAATGAGAAAAAGTATGAAATGAAAAAGAAGATATGTTTTCAAATCAGCTTCTAATTTATCCACAGTAATGTGTATCTTAACTGTTCCTAGCCCTCGTTGGTTTTTTCCCCAAAATTTAACATGGTCATAATAATATGTAGCATGTGTGATTTTGAAGCAGAATACTCTAAGGTTTAAGATCTTTTGGGGGGGGAACAAAGGGAAGAAACAAAGAAGGAACTTTCAGAATTTACGTAGTGTGTTGCCAATGGTTGAGTTCCCCAGTTCCCCAGCCTTGGTTCTTGAGTTGGACCAAGAAAGAATTCAGAGCCAAACTCTTCACCAAGCAAGGGTTTAATGGCAATTTAAGCAAAAGTACACTGTCCAGATGGGAGAGGTGGCAGGCCCCGAGGGGGCAGCTGTATTGGGGCTCAGGGTTGTCTTTCCTTTTTATGTTAGAATAGGTTATGGGTCATAGCTGGGGTCGTTCATGACGAGGGTACAGCCAATCATCTAAGGGACTCCTCCTAACAGCCGGGAGGGAGAGCTTTTGGCCCTCTATGATCCTTGTCAGAACTGTCATGGCAGGCTTCCTCCATGGGGGCATGGTGTTGAAACTGTATGATCATGGTCGTTCGTAGGGGGGACCACATGCCTGTCCCCTGGGGTCTGACCCAGCTGGCTCTTTGGAACCTGGTTTCCATAGGAAAGCACTTGTTTCCTGTTCATATCTAACTGCCTACTCTATCAGTATGACCTTGGGCAAGTCATTTAACCTCTCTGAGTATGTTTCCTTGTATCATATTAGGTACCCCATAGGGTTGTTAGAATCAAATGGGCTATTGTAGTGTAAATCACTTGTGAAAATGCATAGCAAATAGTGTCCAAAGCACAAGAGTGTTTAGAAGTATAAATGACACAAACCGCAATGTTTCTTGGGTGCTGAGACATCTAAAAATAAGTAAATAAAATTGCCATCCAACGTGAAATTTTCATTTCATTGTTATAAAATGTAACCTAATAAGGCTTACCAGAAGTTTCCATGTTTGAGTTGAGGGTTTTGAGAGGGGTTGCCTTCAGAAAGAAAGAGGAAGGAAGGGAGGGAGGGAGGAAGGGAGGATGGAAGGAAAGAAGGATGGATCAGTCGGTCTGTTGTGGTATCTGTCTTCCAGTGCTGTCTCAAACGCACAGAGTTGTTTATTGAGCTACATTGATTTTCATGTACTTTCGGGCAATTCAAATGGAAATTTGGCCTAGGGGAAATCCTAATTCCTTTAAGCTACAAAAGACCAGGTATTTGTTTTTATTCTAATTCTTTAGTAGTTTGGGAACCGGGATCATTAGTGATCACAAAGTCAGGCTTTGTTTGTTCAGACAAAACTTAGACATACAGTACTCTGCATCCCGCTGTTAAATACTGTGGTCGCTCTGGGCTTTGGGATGCAGAAGATTAGAAATTAAAGATGAAATACACAAAGCTGGGGGAGTTGACCACCAAACAGTGTGGGCACAAAAGAGAGAAAGATCAAAACTCTACCAGTGTGGACAGAGTTCAGCCTTGTTGTTCTCTTTCTATCCTCTAATTCAGGATAATGCTGAAATAAAGCATTTTAGTTGTTAAGTTTAGAAATAGATGGCAATTCAGTGGGGGGGGGGATGGCCACTCTGATGTATACTTCACTTAGATTACAAAATCAATATTCTTTGTAACTTCTGTAATGTTCCCAAGTTGCGAATCCCATTTTTAATAACACAGAAACTGTCTTTTTACATTTTTATTGAAACTTTTTAAGTCTCCCTTAAACGAGTCCTGGGTACCACGTGACACCTGCAAATGAGTGCTCTAGGAGACTTTGGGCTTCACGTGTGTCAGAGTGATGTAGTCGTTGTAAAAGGGTCTCCAGTGCCACCTGCCTGGGTCCCTGGCAGGTCCAGTGACCTATTTATCGTCAAACTGGAAAAGGTTAGAGCATCTCACTTGTACAGGCCCTTCTAAGATCCTACAAGGGGACCGTGGGTTTATAGCGTCACATGTTCATCGAAAATTTGCAAATCAGTTAGGACCTTTATTTTTTTTTTTTTTTTGCTCTTCAACTTCCTTTCCATCTCGCCTTTCCTTGTATAGGATGGCCCTGGAGTGACTACAGGCACTTAGAGGATTCAGCTAAGGAGACTTGGAGCTGGGGATGCATTTAGTTTAGATTTAATTGGATATATTTATGAGGTGTGAAATCATTGCTGTTTGTGGTTGTTATTACCAGCCACCCAGGGATACTCGTACCACCTGCTGACTCACCTAGTGAAAGGAAGTCCAGGGTCAGAGATTATGTGAAGCTATGAATTTGTCCTGCGGAGACCGGCACCAGAAGTAAATAGGTAGCGGAGGAGAAACAAGGTCTGAATTGTTCGGAAATGGAAGTTAGTCTGCGGAAAATTCCTCTTGCCATCAGATGTATTGAAAAATACCTCATCGAAAGGGACCTTTTCTCCTGTCAGAAATGTACTTGAGAATGGAAATTAGTTAATTATAAACTTGCCACGATTTTCTCCTTTTTGACCATTATTTCGTCTCTGAGCAATGTATCTGAATTCTTGCATTTTTGAGGGCACAAACCTGGGAGCAGTGTTGCAAAATCGAGTTCATCGGGGTGTGAAGTCACATGTGCTGCTCGCTGCAGTATAGCCCTGAATCATAGAAACGTCGCAGAAGAAGATTTCTTGTCTATGTGACATGGAATACTGATGTTGACAAAGATGATATAAAATTCCTGATATTCTTTTGTGTTTGTTTTTGTTTCAGGTTTTTATTTAAATCCCGGTTAGTTGCATATAGTACAATATTGGTTTCAGGAGTAAAATTCAGTGATTCGTCACATACATGGAGCACCGTGTGCCTTCCTTAAATCCCATCCCCCACTGAGCCCATCCCCCACCCTCCTCCCTCCAGAAACCCTCCATTTGTTCTCTGTAGTTAAGAGTCTCTTGTGCTTTGCCTCCCTCTCTTTTTTTTTAATTCCTTCCCCTATGTTGGTCTGTTTTGCTTCTTAAATTCCACATATGAGTGAAATCATCTAAAACTCATAATATTCTATGAAGCTATCACAACAAAGTAGTTAATGAATGTCATCTATTCAGAGAATTTGAGATTTGTTTATTACAGAATAAAGTCCTCCCAGCTTAGCAATAAGGCCAAAAATTAATGTGGCATCAATAATAACACATTTTGAAGCCCAATGAAACTTTTCTAAGCTATCAGTAATGAGAACTATGTTAAATAATGGCATTGAATAAAAGCTGAATTATCTTCACTTTCTCTCTATAGAAAATATTACAAAATCACTGTCTTATAAAGAGGCAATGAAAGAATAAATATTGCCCAAAAATATAGAAAGAAAAACATTTATTAGAGACATGTCAGGCACTTAATAAAAAATGTTCTGTGCTTTTCTGACATTTTTGGCATTTATCAGCTCAAAAATAATTCCCTGTGATTTCTTACTCTAAATAACTCCTCACCTTATACCTAATTTCATGTTCATAATTTGGTATTCTTTTTCTTAATGAGGGCCCCCACACACACACTATATAATTTTCAGACCCCACAAAACCTGGGTCTGCCCCTCTTCCCAGCTCTATTACTCAATCCCTGTGTGATCTTGGGGAAACCGCTTAAGCCCTCTGTGCTTCCATTTCCTCATCTATAAAGTGGGAATGAAAACAGCACAGCTTCAGAGGGTCACAGAGCGTGTGAAAGGACTTCCAACATGTGGAAGAACACTTAGAATAGGACCTGGCACAAGTAAACACCATCTAGATGTTTCTTACTGTTGCAGTGATTGTTGGGAACTGGAACTCATGCTGAGGTGACAGTGACTGATTCTTCTCTCCTGAGTTGTACCTGTGTGCAGAGGAATCAGCCAACAGAAAGACAGGATTACTTGCTGGTTCCAGAACTGCTACTCCCCTCCAGGTGCTGACACCCTGACAGTGTGGACAGGGATGCCTCGTGATCTGTCAAACATGATGGAGGGTGGGTCAGCAGGAGTGAGTTGGCACAGAATGGACTGGAAGGAAATTCTTCGAAACTGACTTGGTTAGCAATAAAAATCCAGAGAGGCCGAAAAGCCCCCCATGGGGCATGCAAGAAAGACAAGTTCTTAAGAGCCTCTCTGCTCTGCAGGCCCAGTGACTCTAAGTAATTTAATGTGACAAAGAGAATAGCAGTTCCTGGGAGAACCTTGAAAGCCCCCTCAGAGCTCATTGTGTATCACCCATGATCTGAGAACCAGGCTGATTTTTAGATGTCTGTTTTTCCCTTTGAGATAAATTAGTGCCCAATGGAGGCCTCCCAAGGTTGCTTTTTCATTTTCCTGTTTCGTTTTCTTATGCATACAGTTCCCAGTTTAGATGTGGTAATCTAAATCTGTAATCCCCTCAGAATGGGCTGGGTTTTTTAAATTTTATTTTTTTAAGCAATCTCTACACCAAGTGTGGGGCTTGAACTCACAGCTCTGAGACCAAGAGTCGTGTGCTCTATAGACAGAGCCAGCCCAGTGCTCCTGGGGATCTTTTTTTTTTTTTTCTTTTAAATGAGGCCCTCTGCTCTCTTCTGAAGAGGCAAAACTTGACCTTTCCGAATGAGGGAGGCCCTAGTGGGTTGTCAATGCTCTCTCTACTCAGTTTCAGTCTTCTTAAAACTATCAGAGAGATAATGCTTATTTTACTAGTTAAATACTAGTTACTAGTTAATTCAACAATACTTCATTTAGATGAAGAAGGACGTCTTGGTGACAGTATGGTAGCTGGTTTGATTTTTTTTTTTTTTGAAGATTTGTTTTTTTATTGATTTGACAGAGAGCAGGCCCACAAGCAGAGGGGAGGGGCAGAGAGAGAGAAGGAGAAACAGGCTCCCCGCTGAGCAGGGAGCCCGATGCCAGTCTCTATCCCACGACCCTAGGATCATGCCCTGAGCCAAAGACAGATGCTTAACCCACTGAGCCACCCAGGCACCTGTTTTGATATTTTAATTGCCCTAGGCTTTGGGTGGTTTTTCTCTGCACTGTGTCAGTTGCAGGAGTTTGTTTTCTTTACGTGCACCGAGTTCAGCCTCAAAGGACAGGACGTTGTGGGTTTGGTGTGGGGCAGCCAGCACCTGCAGCAGGGACAGCTCAGGGCTTGGGACTGAAGGAGTCTTTCACTCCACACTTAGGTTATAGGAGTCATCAACCAGCAGAAATGAGTTTACGGGGTCGCCTGGGTGGTTCAGTCAGTTGAGCCTCCGACTCTTGATGTCGGCTCGGGTCATGATCCTAGGGTTGTGAGATTGAGCCCTGCATCAGGCCCACACTCAGCTGGGAGTCTGCTTGAGATTCTCTCGCTCTCCCTCTGCCCTTCCCCCAACTAATGCATGCATGTGTGCTCTTTCTCTCTGTCTCTAAAATAAACAAATCTTTAAAAAAAAAAAGTGAATTTAGTGGTTGAAATTTGAAACTTTAATAAGTTTGACTGTGTTTCTGTCATAGTTTCATCTTCTGTACTGCGTGTGAAGGTTTTTACATCACTCTTCACTTCTACTCACTTTAGCAACCTGTATCCTATAAATCTTCAGAGTTGTTAAAATTTGGCTCTTCTACCAAGTTTTGGGAAGCGCCTTGCAGCTTTAACTTCGTAGCATCCCATCCTCATTCTGTTAACCTGCCTACGTAGGTCTCATGAGATCTCAAGAGCTCCCTTTGAATTACAGTCTTCAGTCTCACACATCCTCAACAAGATTTGGATTCGAATCTTCATATAACTCTTGCACCTGATTTGTTGTGTGACCATCAGTGAGATCATAGTCCCAGGGACCACTTTGATCAATGTTCTCTCATCATCTTGATGATTTATTTCCCCAGACTTCAGTTTCTTTACCCCTAAGAACAGGAGTAACTGTTGTAGACATAAACAACTTTTAGTGTTGACATCAGCATTTGAGTCCCCCTTGTGCTCTGTCCCATCTTTCATGCTGTAATTTATCCCCAGAGAAGAGAAGTAGCGACCTAGCGACATCCGCAAGACGTAAAATCTCGCTGATAGTTATCCGCTTTCAGGAAATGTTAAATGTGTTCTATACTTCAGGAAAGGGACTTTTTTTTTTTTTTTTTAATTTCTAAAACTCAGTTCTGAATGGAGTAATTGTTTTGTGGGTGAATGTATTTGGATTTAACATGTATCTTCCCATACAGATGATTTACACATGGCCGTACAAGGATGAGAATTCTGAGTTCTTTAGAAAAAATAGGCTTCACCTACTTTAGAGTCATATAATAATGAATTCTATGCTATGGTCGTTATTTGTGTACAGATGTCCCCCCGATCTACCTCTTGTGATAGATCGTGGGTCTCAACAGCTGCTATAAATTAAGCTGATTCCTGCTTGTCTCTCACTGTAACGGCTACTGGCTATCAAGGCAGTATGTTCAGGGGAAAAATGGAGGATTAAATCCACTGTCATGTTTCTCAAATTGCAGCAGTATATAAGAAAATGCTGATTGTTTCTGTTGTTTTATGATCACTTGGGTATTATTGAAATATGCCTGATTTCTTTAGAACTGATCAACCTGATTTCTTCCTTTCTTATGGTCTTGTGTTTATTTTTCAAGTGAACTTACTGGTTTTCTAGCTAGTTTTTTTTTTTTTTAAGTCTCATCAAATAATTTACTGTGTAGGTGCTGTGCATCTTGGAGAAATAATTTATCCATTATAATTATTATGCCAGGGGAATTTTTGAATCTGTTAGTCTGAATTAAAATGTTATATGCCATAACAGATTTTTTAAGTATGAATATACCCATACCTAGGAATTCCCTTCTGCTTTTTTAAAATCTCATTTCTCATCTTGTCAATTTAATTTTTTTTTTTTTTTTTTTTTTTTTTGACGGAGAGAGATCACAAGCAGGCAGAGAGGCAGGCAGAGAGAGAGGAGGAAGCAGGCTCCCTGCCGAGCAGAGAGCCCGATGCGGGGCTCGATCCCAGGACCCTGAGATCATGACCTGAGCCGAAGGCAGCGGCTTAACCCACTGAGCCACCCAGGCGCCCCTTCAATTTAATTTTTTTAATGATTTTTAAAAATTTATTTATTTTAAAGAGAAGGAGAGAAAACAGAAGCAGGAGGGGCAGAGGGAGAGGGAGAGAGAGAAATTCAAGCAGACTCCCCACTGAGCACAGAGCCTGGATGCAAGGCTTGATCTCATGACCCTGAGATCATGCCCTGAGCCCAAACCAAGAGTTGACACTCAACCAAACCCTCAACCAACCCCCTAAATTGTCTTTTAAAAGTTTATGGAGAGACATGATATCTGAAGAAAAGCCAGTCATATGTCAAATTTATATCATACTGTTTTGTTAACCGCCTACCATCGTGTTCCTTTACTAATATACTATAGTACCTTTTTCCATTTGGAACACCTCATTGATCTGCGTCTCTTAAAAACCATCTAAGACCTAAATTTGCACCAAAATCTACTATAGGGAGGTTTTATTTTTTATTTTTTTTTTAAAGATTTTATTTATTTATTTGACAGGCAGAGATCACAAGTAGGCAGAGAGGCAGGCAGAGAGAGAGGAAGGGAAGCAGGCTTCCTGCTGAGCAGCGAGCCCGATGTGGGACTCAATCCCAGGACTCTGGGATCATGACCTGAGCCGAAGGCAGCGGCTTAACCCACTGAGCCACCCAGGCGCCCAATAGGGAGGTTTTAAAGCTCAGTTGACAGTATATACAATTTTACTAGAAATAAAGATGGAAAACTCTCCTTTCAATTCTTGCCAAGTTCATCAGAAGGCTTTTATTGAGGGATTAGGTCCCAGGCATTTGGGAGCAAAGCTGGTGCAAAGTAGTATGTGGTCAGCTATTTTACAGTGGTAGCGAGGAAGAGAAAGACTGTAAGGAGCGTCAAGTTATAAATACGTCCATTCTCCTTAAAACCCAAGCCAGGCAACTGCGGACAACCAGCCAGCTAGTGAGGTGTTCACGCAACTCTTCAGTCCTTTTCGTTCTATGTAGAGGACCTTCCTACCGCAGTGGAATAAAGATAAAGTCAGAACTTTGCATCCCCTTTGATGTAAGGGTGGAAGAATGAAGCCCACAATTTTAAGAGCTATGATTCCTTCCCGCAATGGCACATTAATATCCTTACAATGGCAGAATTTATCTCTGTCATTTCTTGAATATGACAAATTGAAAATAGCCTTTTTCCATCTTAAAACAGTTCCTTTCCACCTCCCAGTTTTTTCAAATACAAGTGTGTTTATGGTGTGAGTCCACACAGAAGCCATGCCTCGTCTCTCTCTTCATATTTAACATATTATATTCACAGATTATGGTGTGACTGGAGCCAATTTTTTCTATTGCTCTTCTTCATGATGGGTTCATTGACCCTCTCCTGTTCGAGTGCCTCTTCCGTGAAGCTGGGAAACAGCTGTCTGAAATATGGCTATTATTCCTAGGGTTTAGCCGACATGTGCCTTGGATAAATTAAGGAGCAGTCAAAGGAAGTCCATAAATATGAATACTTTGCCAGCTGCTTTTCCATTAAAATCTGTTGGTTGAATGAAATTAGCAAATAATTATGTTGGTGGGGAATCTACTATATCCAAATGTAATATAATGTCTTCCTTTAACAACAGAGCTTAATTTTTTCTGTACACCAAATTAGTTTTTAGGGTAATCTACATTGCAAATTGGCCGATTTGCATTAGAACTATGCCTACTTGTTCTGATTTGTCAACACCTCTTTTTTTAAAAAGTCTTTAACATTGAGCATGGGTGGGTAAGACCATCTGCTTACGGAGCTTGCCTGCAGCCCCATCACTTAACACATGAGACAGGTTACAGCTGTTTAATTGTTATGGTGCTGAATACTTATCATTCTATTCAAAATTAATATTTATATATGTATGCATAGAAAGCATGTGGTTAAACGTAAGTGATCTAATTGTGAATTAATGGCATTAGGTATTCATTAATTAGTCCCCCCATGAACAATGAAGGGTAAAATAATGCTTTTCACATACACTCCCAACTCTTGGCTTTTAAGATGAGTCCCCAGGAGTGATTATTATGCATGTGAGTAACCCACTCCAAATGCATTGATGTGTGCGGAGAAAAAAAAATTCACCATATACCTGCCATTAAAAAAACAGGTATCTGTAAGATGACACATACCTACCCCCAAAATCATTGTCCTCTGAACTGTGATCAGTATAGGTACAAACCACGCAATGCAAGCCTATGTGTGTGTCTACTATGACTGCATGGATTTCATGTGTCCGCATGTCACCCACAGGAACGACCACAAGCTGTTGGGGGAACCGGCTCAGCGGAGAGTGGGTTTCCTCCTGTGCTTAGCAATGGTGACCCCCAGACTTAAGAGCATTCTGCTACAAAAAGTCAGCAACATATATTCCGTCATATCTGCTCAGTACACTTGATAATGAAGAGCAAAATGAAAAATTGTCTGCAAAGTTGCAACGTAAGAATAGAGAAATGCATGTAAAATAGGGTATTTACGTGTCTTCCTTTCCAAGTAGTTCCTATAAAAAGAGACTTGTATTTATAGATATTTATAAAGATATCTATACGCCTTTAGGACACAGGGACTTGCCTTCCTTAAGTACAGTTACTAATGAGGGAACACACAGTCTAGAAGGACAAGTTGGGGTGTGTTTATTCCGAAAAGCTGAGTCACATTTTGATTGGAAAGTGTGCATCTACACCAGCAGAGGGTTTATGGGAGACAAAAAAGAAGAAAACTTCTGATATGAGAGTGGAGTTATGCCCACTCTGGGAATTAGCCAGTTCACATAAAGAATGCTCCCATGAAAGGGAGACGATGTGGAGGAGGTAGAGAATAAGGAGGCTTATCCTGACATTATTGGGGTGAAGTGGGCCTCATGACTTTGAAGAGAAAAGCGACTGGCAATTCCCAACTCCTTCAATTAAAGTGAGATTTCTTTCATTCTTCAGAGTCTCTTAAAAGATGCCAATTACTTCCTGCGTCAGTCCTTTCTAAACTCTCTTATTAATAAGATTAATTAATACTACTTAGTATTTATTGAGTGTTTACTATGCTCTAAGGCACAATGCAGTGCTCCCTGCATACATCACTTATTTAATCCTCACAACCTCAAGCAGATAGAATCTCTTAAAATCTCCACTAAGGGGCACCTGGGTGGCTCAGTTGGTTAAGCAGCCAACTCTTGATTTCTGCTCAGATCATGACCTCTGGGTCATGAGATCGAGACCCACACCAGGCTCCCCGCTCTGCTTGAGGATTCTCTCTCCCTCTGCCCTGCTCACAAGCGCAGGGGTGGCTCTCTCTCTCTCTCTCTCTCTCTCTCTCAAATAAATAAGTAAAAACCTTTGTAAGTAAATAAATAAGTAAAATTAAACTTCCATTGGAGGATCCCAGGCTCAGAGAAGTTACCTAATTTTTTTATGGTTGCCCAGCTGGTAAGAGCCAAAACCCACAGGAGTCATTCCCAATACCATACTCGTGAGCGCTAGACTATGCTGTCTCCTTTACACTGTTTTTGCACATATGTGTATAGGGGAGTAGGCAAAAATTAATTTTCTTCCGTGATAAAGAGAAATTAATATCTTTGAACCTGTCAAAAAAGATTGAATTTTTGTAGAAAATGCCACAGTAATAATGTCGTTGATGTCTCAGTAATACATTTTATTTATTCAGCAAAATTTAAATTGTAGCTGATAATAGGACCCGTGGTTTGCCAAAATAAAAGTGACAATTGCAGCAACAACAACAACAAAAAAAAATGACTTAAGGGAAATTAATTGGTACTGTGAAAGATTTAAGAAAATTGTAAACTATTGAAAATGCCATATACCGCCTTCCAAAATTTAGACTTGCCTCCAGTTTTTTTCTCAGCTGAAATTAGTAGGCCACATACCATGTATGGACATTGACCGGTGAAAAACAGTGTAGAGAAGACAGGTAATTAGTAGCAGCAAAGTAAGTGCTCAAAATGCAAGAGGTAAACATCTGCACAGACTCTTCTCTCACCCACAAATAAAGAAAAATTACTCTCTGCGTAATTTGCCTTTGAAAAGAGCCAGTGATCTATTATTTTTCCCAAAACAACTTACAGTTTATCTTAGGTGAGTTAAAGATTGTTCAGTTCTGTTTATGGTCTTCCCTGGCGTCTTCGAGAAAACTAATAAGAGGAAGACCCAATGTATCTTACATAATTACTTACAAGTCTTATTCTAGAAATTTTTCTTAAATATTAAATTTTACACAGAAGCAAAAGCAATGACGGCAGCCCAGAAATGTTACTTACTGATAGTGATCAGATCCATAAGTTATTGTTATGGCGTCCCATAAGCCATATTGTTCCCATATTGTTATGGCTTCCTGCCCACTAGTCTTGTTAGTGTTATACAGACATCACTTTAATCACAGTCATAACCAAGTTCATCCTATCAATGTAAAGCTCCGAATATTCATTGATGTAAAAAATGCCTGTGTTACAGTTTTTGGGTTTTTTTTTTAAGATTTTATTTATTTGACAGAGAGATCACAAGCAGGCAGAGAGGCAGGCAGAGAGAGAGGAGGAAGCAGGCTCCCTGCTGAGCAGAGAGCCCGATGCGGGGCTCGATCCCAGGACTCTGAGATCATGACCTGAGCCGAAGGCAGCGGCTTAACCCACTGAGCCACCCAGGCGCCCCTGTGTTACAGTTTTTATCTGTTAATGTTAAGAGCCGTCTCCGGATAGTTTAGTTCCCAAATCAGGGTGCCAAAACAGACCGGATGATTTTTAAATCTAGGAAATCCTAAGTGAATGTGGTTTTGCTTATGTCAAGAGTGCAGATCTAAAGGAGATGTGCACTACCAACAGGTGTAGGTGTGTGATCGGCGGATGAAATCACACCACGTGCAAAGACCACAGAGCACCTGTATCACACACAGAACAACACACATCTCTTTGCGTAGACTGTGTACATGCCAAAGTCAGGGAGTCAGCACGCTGTCTGCATTCTGAGTGTTCCGCGGCTCCTTCCATTATGTGCATGTCGTCCGCCGCGAGGCGTGGAATTCTAAACTGAGGGGAGAATACCAAATATTTTTCTATCGGTTATCTTTACAAAGCTTTGCAGGTTATAATGGCCCTTTCCCAGCAATGCTGACTTGATGAAATGGGGTTTATCTCATAGCACTTTTTCCATGAAGTCTCTTTTTTTCTGGAATGACATAAATCAAGAAAATATTTTTTCACTCCCTTGGAATGTCTTAGGGTAGTGTTCCAAACTGAAATCCAGTATTTTGCTGGGGTAGGGCGCCTGTAAGAAGCAATGTTTTTGTACAGATAATTTGTTCACCAAATTTCCCATCTATAAAAAGGAATAGAATATGTAAATTTTCTAAAAAAAAAAAAAAAAGTGTGATCGAAACAGTTTTTCAAAAATGTATTGCCCATGTTAGGGGAGCAAAATTCCTTCCAAAAACACGTGCACACAAGTGAGCACACGCACACTCGCACAGACTGTTTTCCTCACTTTCTAGTTGTTAAAATTCAAATTCAGTGACTCTTCCAAACAGGATAAAATATTTGAGATGTTTTATTCTAATCTTAGAATGAGAATTCTTATGGGGAGGGAGAACCTAATGTGGGGGGTCCAAGTAAATTGTTTTACGGCATTTAAAATTAGATCACTGCCATAATCCTTTATGACAAGGCATTCAGTAATTGACAGTGTGTACCAATTAAGGAACATCAAACCAATGGGTGTGCGGTGTGCACACTGATTTGAACAGTTACTGACTGGAATAAATGGATTTAATATGTACTTATTTGCACACTGTTGCTTTCCTGTCATCCTCCAGGAACTGGTAGTGAATAATCTAAAAATGATACCTACTTACAACTTTAATGAGATACTAATGTGAATCATTTTTTAAGTCTGGGTTATAAAGTATAAGGAAACACACACTGCTAAATAAAAATTTGTCCTCGATTCCAAGGACGTTGCGGTAATCGCTATAGTAAAGAATATGTGTTTTATTATGTACTCATCTGATTGAATTATCCTCTCTTGAAGACAGGTCCCTAAGATTTTATTGTTGTAATTAAACTGAGAAACATTTCCAGCTTCTGGATTTCATGCTATTTGCCTGCGTCTAGGCTCTACGTAGGCATGAACTCAGTGGCCCACGTAGGCATGAACTCAGTGGCCCAGTGAAAATACTGTACTATTTAACATGCTCCAACCAATCATATTGTCGATGGTAGAAACAATGCGAATAGAATAGTTCATAACGATATACACCAGCAACTATGTATACACAAACTATTTGTATTTTTCCCTTGTGAGCTGTCTAATGGATATACAACCAACTTGGTTTGGCCTTGTTTCTTCTTTGTGTTTTTAAGAATTTTTTTTTGACACTAAAAGGAAAGCAAATTTGGCATTGATCCCATTCTGTGTAGACCTCCAAATATCCCATTTCTTCCCCAAAGCAGATATATATCCTCCTCTGACCTCTTCTTTAATTGAGCAACCTTCTTTGGGACTACCACTCAAAAGACTTTTCTTATGCAGAATTTATGCCTTAATGAAACTATTTCTGTTCTTTTATTTTTCAAACTCACTTGTTTTAATTTTTTCTTGGTTTTCCCCTCTCAGTTTTAATATCTTGCCTATTGGTTTTCCAAACTTTGGGTTTTGAAAACAGGTTACAGCAATTCTTTTTTTTTTTTTTTAAGATTTTATTTATTTGTTTGTCAGAGAGAGAAAGAGCACAAGCAGGGGGAGTGGCAGGGAGAGAGAGAAGCAGGCTCCCCACTGAGCAGGGAGCCTGATGCGGGGCTCCATCCCAGGACCCTGGGATCATGACCTGAGCCCAAGGCAGCCTCTTTTTTTTTTTTTAAAGATTTTATTTATTTATTTATTTGACAGACAGAGATCACAAGTAGGCAGAGAGGCAGGCAGAGAGAGAGGAAGGGAAGCAGGCTCCCTGCTGAGCAGAGAGCCTGATGTGGGGCTCGATCCCAGGACCCTGGGATCATGACCTGGGCCGAAGGCAGAGGCTTTAACCCACTGAGCCACCCAGGTGCCCCCCAAGGCAGCCTCTTAACCAACTGAGCCACCAGGACACCCCCGGTTACAGCAGATCTTATCATAAAGTTTTCTTTAGTCTACATAAGGCACTCTCATATTTATGAAGCTGTGTTGATAGATTAATATTTTAAATTAGTTTGGATTTTAATCTTCCTAGTTTCTCCCTTTAATTGTCAAAGTTGAATTAAGGATTTCTATTTTTTTTCATCTTATTTTTTCATGCACTCAAGTAAATTTATCAGCCATTCCAAAAACAGATGATGCTTCTGGTCTACCTTACATAGGTACATAGTTCTGATTCTTCTGAGTTATGACTACAGCTGATTTATTAAGTGCATGGACTTTGGCCACAGACTACCTGGTTGGAATTTTGGCTTTGCCACTTCCTAGCATTTTGACCAAAAGTTATCCCACTACCTCCCTTTCTTCAATTGTGAACTAGGGAAGTTAACAAAAGTACCTATTACTCCATAAGGTGGTGAAAGTTAAGCCTTCTCATGTAAAACGTTTAGCATAGTTTTCAGCACTTAGTAAGAACAGTAAATGGTAGTTACTGTTAATACTATTATATATAGTTAGGATGGATGGGTTGAAAGAGGGGAGAGGAACAGATGCTTGAAAGAGAGAAGGAGGATTTTGCAAACAAGGTATTGCTGACATGTGCTTATGAAAAGCAGCCTCTGTGTTATTCATAGAGTTTCTTCAAAAGCTCCAAACACATCTAATAAGGACATTTCATCATTTTATTCAGCAGATATTAAGACTCCCTTATGAGCCAGGCAGTGGGATTAGCATGGGATTAGCATGGCCTTGGAGTTTACATTTCTCATGGAGACAATTCACACCTTCAGAGTCATATGTCCCTATATCATGAAAGCCTTGGACTTTTACAGAATCTCTTATTGAACTGGTCACAGCTAGTTCATGATTCTTGTCTTCTCCTTTCACATTGACCCTAGTGTTCATGCTCCTAGACTTCTTCCATGATAAGGACTTAGTGAGAAAAAAGGAAAGAGTCCGATAACTAAAGGACACAGAGGGAGGTGGGTGCCCATAATTTTGATAGATCAGCAGATGAGCCAACAATATGTAGGTAGACTTTTCAAAAAGTTACTCTTCCTTTCTAGAGTATGCATTAGGAATTAAAAACTGTTCAAGACTAAATATGACCAAGGTTCCCCCCTCAGGACTCCAGATCCTTACTACAGGGTACAAATGAGAGTAGAATAGTTTGTGTCCATCTCCTCCCGTCTTCCCGAAAACACAGAGGGAAATATAGGGCATTAGAGGTTTTGAAAAAAGAAATCTTTTTAAAAAGAAACATCTAGGGCACCTGGGTGGCTTAGTGGGTTAAGCCTCTGCCTTCGGCTCAGGTCATGATCTCAGGGTCCTGGGATCGAGTCCCGCATCGGGCTCTCTGCTTGGCAGGGAGCCTGCTTCCTCCTCTCTCTCTCTGCCTGCCTCTCTGCCTACTTGTGATCTGGCTCTGTCAAATAAATAAATAAAATCTTTAAAAAAATAAAAAAAGAAACATCAGAGGGAAGTGTGTGAAAAGGAATAGTACTTCCCATTTGCTTGGGTGATACAGGAGGTCTCTGGGCTATTCATATGATAAAAAATATTCTTGATGACCCAAACTTTTTTCCCCATCGACAGTTGCACCTAATCTTTGCCCACCTGAACCAGCAAGTAGACCATGGACTTTGAAACACATGGGCTAGAAACCTGAGCAGTCATTTCATCCATTAGGTTCTAGAGATGACTGTGTGTCTGAATGTATTTTGAAAGAGAGACAATACAGACCAAGAATTAGCTCTGACATTTAAAAGACACTCAACCTGCATTCTGCAATTTAAGTTAGACCCACCTGGCCATTTCCCAAGGAAGCCATGTAGAAGACATCTAAGATGACAGTAGAACCATCTTCTGGCTTTGTAGCTATCTACTTAAATTTGTGTTAGATCAAAAATAATTCCAAAGTAGCTCCGAGCAAGAAGAGGCATCATGACCGAGTCGGTGCCCTTGCATACACTGTTTCTCCCTCCTCAGTTTCTCTGTCTGTATTCACTGTATCAACTATATTTATATCAGCGTTGTGGGGAGAATTAAGTGGGAGCCTGCTAGAGAGGGTTCAGAGCAGTATCTGACACAAAGTAAGCCTTTATTGTTATTTTCAGGGAGCAGAGTGGGATGGGAATACTTTAGGCGCATCCCCTGCATTCTTCTGAATCTGGTCTGGACCTGGACCAGAGCTAGAAATCTGGAGATCATTAATACATCAGCCTGGTGCTCACAGTCTGCAATTTATAGGACCAGAGCCCATGGAAGAACTGAAACCACAGACAGCATTTCGAGTCTGTGAACACACCTGCATTGCATCCTGCGGGTGGTGGTGGCAGGGGGAGTCCTTAGCTCTCACCATTTTTCTCAGAGATGTGAGACCCCAGAAGGATTAAGAATCACTCTCTTACAGGAAATACGGTAATACTGACCCCCCCCCCGCCCTTGTCCCACGTGGGTCTTTTTAAAAGATAAAGAATTGAAACTCCAGGGAAAGTGTTTTATGAATACATTTTACTGGAGAATAGTTTTTTTTAAGGGGTTCCATTTTATATGTCTAGCACTGATGTTTATAAGAGTTTTCTTCTATAAAGCAAATTTAAAAGTTTTGGTGAGTAGGTCTAATAGGAAGGACCTTGTTTTAGTGTCAGAGCACACTCATTAGTTTTCAAAGAATTTTTTTGCAACTTAATGTGCGTTTCAGCCATTGTTAGTTATATTAATTTTTAAATATACTGTATTATTTTTACAATTATTGTTCCTAATGGCTTCTTGCAACATGCCTGCATTTTTCTGATAATTTCCTGTAGTGGCTTATATAATGATATTTTTATTGTTGCAATTATTATTCTTAATAATTATTTGAACCTCATCTATAGACATCTCCTTTTAGCATCTTTATCATCTAGAACAAGGCTTTTGTGGTATTATCAGAAATTTTAATCTTCGAGGACAAAATATACATGGTGTTTTTTGACCCCTTTCTGTCTTGGTTTGAAACAGTTAGCCTCAAAAAAAAAAAAAAGAAAGAAAAAAGAAAGAGAGAGGGAAGGATGGAAGAAAGGAAGGAAGGAAGAAACTATCAGCCTTACAGTTACTCCCTATGATATAAAATGCAAAAATTTTGGTATCTCTTTCTCAGTACAGATCCTGTTCTTCCGGTTGGTTTTAAATGTTTGCAATATTTGTGCTCAATATTTTTAATATTTAAAGTGTTATATAAATGTTGACCTGCTGTCTATTTTAAGTATATTTGCTAATTTCGTCTCCATTTTTTTTTTCTTCTGACCCAATGACAAACCTAACTTTACCTGTAATCAGGCCACTGTTTTGCGTAATTGATTCTGTTTGCTTAAGATAACAGAATGGGCTGGATTAGAAATAATCCATTCCTCCTTTAAATCCAGATCAAAATTAATTGCATTCCTTATTTTGGTTGTGTTAACTGAAGTGGACTCAAAGTTAAAGAAAAAGGCTCTCCAACTATGATCAGTGTGATTAATTTTTATGAATTAAGAATTCCTTCAAAAACACTACCCTGTCTGGATCAGAAACTCCTTTTTAAATAAGGCACTCTGTTTATGTTTAGGTCATCAACTTGAGCTATTAAGAATCTCTACTAGATTATAAAATGTTCATAAGGGATTACTGAGAAATTGCATGCATGATGTTAAACCATAGTATATTTTTATTTTAACGTTTGAAAATAGTTATTTTCATTAAGTTCTCATTTCAGAGCCGTACCTAAGAGTGTTTCTTCTTCACCTTAATTTCCCCTGCAATATATTGTCAATTAGTTGTAAACACTTATGTTTAAATGCAATTCAGGAACCTCTAACGGAATCCTGTGGCAACGTGAAGAAGCCTTTTATATCCACAGTACAGATGTGTCAGAAGGTTTTATGGTTTTGTTTATGCACCTGACAGAACTAGCAGACCTGAGTGGTTAAAGTGCAAGTTCAAGTTTAAATCATTCTGTTATGAGTTCGGCTATCACTTGCATGTGTCAGTAATGAAAAATCATCAACATAAGCATCTTTGAAAAGCAATTTTAGATCATTAAAGATGTATGAGTTTTGACAAAGCAAGAAGATTTCAGGCTTATTAAGAATATATTAACATCTCTGCACTGAGCAAGGGGAGAGAGGTATGGATGCCTCTGTTCGAGAGGAAAGGTATAGCCTGCTTGTAACCTCATGAAAGATTAAATGGACAGGTACAGGAAGAGACTTTGGTCTTAATCCTGGCTGTTCCTAAGGAACTGTTGTGAGAAATGTGGCTGCTCCAGGACGAATCCTGAAAAGAAACAGGATCTTAGGAGAGTCTGTATTTCATCACAGATTACCTACGCAATATGCCACTGTCCAGCAGAGGTATAGTCAAGGGCTCCTGGGTAATTGTTCTCTATAGAATTTATACATACCTTTTTATAGTATATTAAATTGCTCCATTTACTCCAAGATTCTTAATTACTTCCCTTTTTTGCTAATTTACTAGACGTTAAAGTTTGATAAATAGGTAAATACACAAGTGACTCAAGACAGAAGGGGAGGGCAGCAGGGTTTGGGTGGGTTTTCTCTCGGGCTGAAGAAAGACAGCATCAGAACACACAAAAACGGTCCCTCCACGGCTTCTGTGTTGTCCTTTTTGCCCTCAACCACGCAACCCTTACAAAACTACTTCCTTAAAAGCAAACCTTTAAAAATTAGCATGATTTTCTACACCCCCCCACCCCAAAAAAAGTTTGTATATTTGTAACTCTCATCGTTGTAAATTTCCCTACTTCTTTAGTAAAAAGAATTGATTCCATTTGTCCCGCTTGGCTATTAAAGTATAATCTGCAGGATTCGGGCGGGTATGTTCCAGATAATCTGTGAAAGGTAGTGTCAGTTGCCCTGCACACTTCTCTTGAAAATGCTGAGTATTTCCTGGAATCATGACCACATTTACTGAAACGTGAATATATTGCCATTTTAGAAGATAACGAAGTGCATCTCTGTCGTGTGATGTGAGTCTCCTGTCCACTGCGGCTACTCGATTTGCATGTAAATTCTGAAAATTTCCTTGTCCCATGTGACACTTCTGAAATGTCTGTCTGTTCTTTTTTCCTTTTTAATTTCTCAAGCTCACTATTTGGATAAGATAGTTAAAGGTACTGTATACTCGCTCTTTGTTGACATATCTACCTATATATCTCTATATAACCATGTATCAGACTGTTCTAGGTTTGAAAATAGACTGTTTCTCATGCATATTTTTATAAATTATAAATCAGGCTTACATTATGTGAAATGCCTTGGATTTAAAGTATCGAGACTTCAGTGTCCGTGTCTCATTTTTATAATTTTGGGTTATCACAAATTTCATTCCTATGTAAAAGCATTAGTTTTCACTGGAACCAAAAACTGAAGATAACAGTACATTTGCTGTTTTTTGTTTATTTTACTTTATTTTATTTTTCTGCCTTAAGATCTTCATTGTTGGCAATTCAGCTAATGAGCTTTAAATTCTCTCTTGAAGAATCACCAATGCTCACTCTCTTATCACAGAATAAGAAATTGTCAATCTAAAGAAGATTCTGGTTAATATATGTTGAGAGAAGTCTCATTTATCCTTATACGGAAACTTCTTTGGCTACTTCTAAATGTTTCAAAATATATGTGATATCATAATTTCCATTCTGTTCTTTTCTGAAAAACGACAAAATTACCATGCACTCTGCAAAACAGAAATGATAACATTGCTCAGCAGAAAACAGCAGATTCTCGTCTCTTCAGTTCTCGTAGAAATAGGTGGAAAAATGTTTTTTCAGAAGAGAAAAGTCCCTCTCCCTTTCTCCTCAGATTACCTATTTTCTATTCCTTGTTTGTGCTTTTCATTAGAATATGAAAATATTCATGGCAATATCCAGGCTTTCGTATAATAACTCTCGTGTCCGTGCATCCAGCTGCTATGCCTCTTTGTCAGGGGGGGCGATTAAATCTTCCTTTTTCGTGAAAAACCAAACAAAAACATCCAGAAGGAAAAACTCACCTTTAATGTATTGAAAATCCATAGATACAGATGGTAATTGTCTGAGAGAAAAGAAGCAGCAAAATTAATCTTATCCTGACCTGATGGTATCCATAAGTATAATTTCATTTTCCCCTACCACAAGAGACTGTCAAAATAGTCTTCTTTCTCCTAGCTCTAATCTTAAGAGACAGAACGTCTCTTTGAGATATTTTCAAGTTCCACAGTGGAAGAGGGGAAGCCAATATATGAAAAATTCTTTCAAAATGACGTAAAATAAACATCTTTAAACAGATCATTCCCTTAAATTTTGTCACCGAAACAAGAGTAGCATTTTGATTATAAAAAGCGGGATAACAAACCCCCATCGCTCTAGCAAGTATTTTTGACTCACAGGCATTTTATATCAAATTATAAATAATTCCGTCCAAAGAGATCTGATTAATAGCTAATTATTCTTACCATTTTGGAGCATCTATATCCTTGTTTCTGACAGTGTCACATCACACTCATAGACTAGAACACCAAACTCTACCTGAGTATCATCCTCATAAACAGACCATGTTGGCTGCATGCCAGATATCATCAGTAGGAAGTGGCAAAAATTGTTTTTTTTTTTAATGTCATGTTAGACTGAAACAATTATAGATTTTGGATATATTAAATTATTTTAATCGTTTCCCAAATTTTCCCTCCTTGCCCATAAAAGCAGACAAGATAGGATATAAAGGTAACAGCATAAAAGCCTTAGGGAGATTGTCACAAAATATCACTCTTCGCTCTCTGTCTTGAAGCACGTCACTACCGTGTTTTTGTTCAGTCTATCAATGTTTTATTGTGGTCCTTATGGTATTTCATTTTGTCCGTCCTAAGTAATCAGATATGCACAGCTATTACATTTAGTTGGAAATCCTGTCGGTCCTGTCCCATCCGTATGCAGCCTGAATCCTGATGTTTGTTAGAATAGATGCTAAGCTGCTTCACTATTTCCTGGGCTTTGCTTATTCTGTGAAAAGGAATGTACTCTTGGCATAAAGTATAGTCATCAAGACTGGCCTATACTTTGTGCAGTTACTTAATGCACTGTAATTTCACATGAATGTACGGCAACTCTGAGGCCAGATAAAATTAACGTTCTCTTTTTAACATCGTTCCCATCCTCATCGCCACTTTCACGCTTTTGAATTTAGAGGGAATTTTTTAAAGCAACAAGGTGCTGTAAGAAGGCATGTCCTAATGAGCGGCCAGTGATGTCTGCAACTGATTAAAAATCGATTCCAGGGATTCTGAAATTATCTCGCCGAGATGCTCTTTCACACCATACAATCAACCTTGTTGCTTTGCTCAAGGAAAAAAAAAAAATTAAGTTAATTTTGTCTGGCCTGCGGCTAGTTAGTGGATCGTTCTATATATTTCTGTCCTGCACAGGTAAGTGGTGTCTCAAGGGTCAGGCCAATCAAAGATGCCACTTGGATAAGAATTAGATTCCTTAGAGACTGTTGCTGTTTCTATCCATGTGCAATTACAGTATTTGTGCTGTTTACAAAGGCCTGTTCCCACTAAGTGTCCCTTATCTGTTTATTTTGGGTGCGAAAACGTTCCATACTCAAATCACTTGTGTTTTCCTTCTTTGTCTCCTTTGACAGAGGGTTGTCCTGGGCTGTGCAACAGCAACGGAAGATGTACACTGGACCAAAACGGCTGGCATTGTGTTTGCCAGCCAGGGTGGAGAGGAGCGGGGTGTGATGTAGCCATGGAGACTCTCTGCACAGACAGCAAGGACAATGAAGGAGGTAAGAAATGCTGAGCGTGACAACAAGTGTGTGCCAGAGCACAGGTTTCTACATTACATAGCTATCTGGTGCCCCCGAAAATCTGATCCCCCTAGATTAGGTTGATTGAAAAATGTATGAGTGCTGATCGAGTGATTTTTGCTCCCTATTTTCCCTGAAACAAATGCAAGATTGTTATCATTCAGGAAAAAGGCAAGGTCATCCAGCTCCTGTATAATGTTCATTGTCCTCCGTCGCTTTTCCTCATTTCGAGATGACGATTCGCCACATCCCAGTATATACGGCCCTGTGAATTGGGATCTCTAAAGCAATATTTTAATACCTAAACATTCTAAAAGTTGCGGGGCATTTCCCAAGCTCTTCTGATGAAAGCACAGATGGGGAAAAAAAATAGTGAAGAAAACAGCGTCTTTGAAGCCGTTCTCCCGGTGTCTCTTTATCCTAAACGTCACAGCCTGCTGAAAGATTGGGACAGTCCACCCCTGTAGGCCCGTGGTTAAGAAGTAGTTCTTTCCCCTGTTGTGCACAGTTTCATTTCAGAGAATAAAGAGGGGCAGCTGGTGATTACTTCTCCGGTGGTGACATGGGTGTCCCTTGTAGCCGCTCAGTTGGGGCGTGCATTTAGGCCTGAGTTTTTAGAAGGGACTTAGTTCCTAGCTGGGCCTCGGTGGCCACTTGCTCTGTGCTTTAGGATGTGTTTCCCCACCTGCCTCCTTCGTTCCACCTGCTGTCTGGGAATGTCCACAGGAGCCAGATAGGTTTGTGAAGAGTGCAGGTATTGGAGTCGGTTCTTCACCCTACCTAGGACCTATGTGACTTCACAATTGCTTCATCTATGAAACAAGAACAAAGGAGGTTTTGAAAGGGTTAAGCGAGAGAATGTAGGTACTTAGTACATTGTACTTAGTACATCGACAGGCAAATAGTATGTCGTTAGTAGCAGCTGCTCGGACTCCATTTTCCTTTTGCTTTCGTCTTGGCTGACTGAAATTCATAGGAGGTTCTCAGGGAAGATTAACAGTCTTTTCTTTCCTACATAGAGTGGATACGTTCTTTGGGAAGCAGAAGGACTAAAACCAACCCTCAATTCCCCCCCCCCCCAACAACCATTCCTCCAATGCACATGCGCACATACTACACCTGCAAGCACATGCGCACATACTATACCTACATGCACATGCGCAGGATATGCCTACCGTCTTTCTCAAACCAGGTGTATGTCATCTTCCAGTCAACGCGCTGCCATTCTCCCCTTTAGTTTCTAACAAACTGTTCAGTTTCCTTGTATTTTCTTTTAACTTGGGCTATCGAGAAACCTGAGCCACAAATTTGAGCCAAAGTTTCTTTTCCTTTTTCTCTTGATAGATATAGTGGTCCTTAACCCTCAAAGCTTTTCCTACGTAGTAATACCTTGTTGCCTCAACCTCCCCACCCCCACCCCGTAACTGCACGCTTTGTAGAAATGGCAGCATTAATTCTCCAACCGCAGCCCAGATGGCAGCTTTCCTCATTGCTTTTCCCCAAGAAGCCCCTGCCCCATTGTTTTCTATTGCCTAGGGAGGAAGGGGAGCTTCCTTCCCTCCTTGATCGTATATTCCAGATTTTGTCTTCTGAAAGGAGATTACATTGAGGAGGTTACAAACTCTCTCAGAGGGAAGCAGACTGCAGGGCCAGGTCTGCAGAGACACGGCAGAGTAATTTAGGGGCTAATCAACTCTTTAGTGTTGTTATCAGCTAAGGAGGGTTTTCCCTTGCCTCAGAATTTATCAGCTGTGAATTGGCCTGTTCCCCCTTTGTTTATTCTTATTAGCATGAAACTATGCTATCTCTAGGCTTCCCTCTCCAAGGGGAAATCTGAGCAGATAGAAGACCTCCTGTGGATTCTTTACTTATCTCGTATAATTTGTATTCCTATCCCTAACCTAATTTTGCTGATCTGCTGAGAAGGAATCTCAATGCCAGCTTTATTATACCCTGAGATCATAACCCTGGTGCCTTATAACCTAAGCTAGAGGGTTGCTTGAACTTAAGCATGGACTGTATGAATAAAGACAGTATTTTCTACACCAAACCCCAAATCAAGGCACGTAATCAGGCCATTAAGGCTATCGTTGTCCCTATATGAGGTCAGTAGAGCAGAATATTTAAAATAAGGCCCATACCTAAAATTTCATGACACATGCTAATTTGTGCTGGGATAGAACCATTGTTCAAAATAAGTTTGTTGTCAAATGGTGAGATTGCCAGAAAGTAGCCAAGTAGTTTAACATGTTAAGTGACTAAGGGAGGAAGAACAAATGAAGAGGTTGATTTGGCCCTAACCAGCACGTCACTCAAACAGCTACTAGACCAGTCTGAGCAACACTGTACAAGATCTTTGTTTAAAAAAATAAGGGGCACCTGGGTGGCTCAGTGGGTTAAACCTGTGCCTTTGGCTCAGATCCTGATCTCAGAGTCCTGGGATGGAGCCTGGCATCGGGCTCTCGCCTGCTTCCGCCTCTCTCTCTGCCTGCCTCTCTGCCTACTTGTGATCAATCTCTCTGTGTGTCAAATAAATAAATAAAATCTTAAAAAAAAAAAAAGGTTGCTTATTATCCCCAGAACTGAAGAAGATACATTTAAAAATTTTAGAAGGGACATCATATTTGGGGAAATCTATTTTTTTCTTAGACCAAGTGTCTTCCTTCCCCTCTAAAATGTACTTTTTCTTTACCAAATCTGGCTTCCCTCCTCTCCACTGTCTAAGACTACAAATCCTCAACATCTGCAACGCACTGAATAGGTGCACCTCTTTGACCATGGAGTCCCATTTCCCCTTCATGTCTCTAAAATGTGTAAGAAAAGGCAGTCTTGGGGCGCCTGGGTGGTTCAGTAGGTTAAAGCCTCTGCCTTTGGCTCAGGTCGTGATCTCAGGGTCCTGGCATCAAGCACCACAACAGGCTCTCTGCTCGGTGGGGAGCCTGCTTCCCTCTCTGTCTCTGCCTGCTTGTGATCTCTCTCTCTCTCTCTCTGCCAAATAAATAAATAAAATCTTAAACAAACAAACAAAAGGCAGCCTTAGGAGGGAATTCAGTATGAGGCATGGAAGGAAGAGACTACCAATGAAATGCAATGGGGAAATTTATCAGTAGCCCCTCCCTCAACACCCACACAGTCATAAGAAGTGAATCTCCTATTCAGGTGGGCCTTATTTCTTTAAGGCTCAAATAAACAAACTTGTCATGGACCCAGGGTCACCGGCATTTCAGAACTGAGGGCAGTCTTTTACCCACGGTAAAGGCCCTGACAAAGATCTGCACTCTGTATGGAATCAACCAGATACCTCCCCAAACTGCTTCTCAAATCTAACTCCGGGGTCCAACAGAGGCTGTTGGCACAGAGCCTCGGGACAAAGGCAGGCAATGGAATAGAAGATGTTTCAATCATGCAGCAGAAGTCGGAAATGAATTGCCAGACCAGGTAATTGTGTATGACATGTCCCAGCCTCACCATATCCTGCCCTACTTGAGAAAGCTTTCAGGGCAGAGAATCAGCAGAGCATGCCTAGCCTTGGCTTATCAATATTTCTTCTTCTACTCCTTCTGCGCCTACAAAGTCAGCCTCCCTCTGGGCCAAACCATTGCCCGTTCGTATCCCAGAGCTCACTCTGATGGTAAAGCTGCTAAGATCAGAGAAAAGGCAGGCGAAGAGCTGGGAACCGGTCACCATTTAGTGCAGTGTGACCGGGACTGGGGTATCAGACCGTGAGCCTCCACTGCCTCGTTCTCTACTCGAGTGTCCCCCTTAGTCAGCTTCTGAAAATGGCCCTGTCTGTCTCCCAGCTTGCCTGACCACAGGCTCCCGCCTCCCCTCCACAAGGACATCCCTAGTGTTTATTATTCTCACCAGGAGAGACTCTTTGGTGGCACACGATAGAAATTCCATTCAAACGGTCTTAAGCTTTAAAAAAAAGAAAAACTTATTAGCTTATATAACTGAAAAATACAGAGAGAGCTGCACCTGGGTGTTTCCACAATGGTAACAGAAATCTGGGTTAATTCATCTGTCAGCTCTGCTTTATTCCACGTGGCACCACTCTCGGCCTGTCTCTTCCTCAGAATGACCCCCAGCAGCTTGGCTTCACGTCGCACAGCATAACAACCCCGCACAAGGAGACAGCCTTTCTCGGTGGTTACAGGAGGCCTGGGTCTGAGCCTGACCCTCATTGGCTTGAATTATGTCCCATGCCCACAGAACAGTTGACTTTCTATCACTGGAAGAAAGGGGTGTGGATGCAGGATAGGCAGAAAAACAGATTCTACCGCAGGAATATTATAGCTGTCCACAGCATTTCGTTTTCGTCTAACCAGAGAATATAATCCAATAACTACTTCGTATAGCTCATAGAATTCTGTTACTCTCAGGAGGAAATCCTCTATTCCTTCTTTCCTTCTTTCCCACAGAATTGTAGTCTTCTCACATGAGAACAAGAAAAGCAGCCCCGAACCTCCATACGCTTTCCAACCCCCAGGATGGCAAAGCGCTCTCCAGTTCCCCCTACATCCTTTTATAAGCATGGCTGTTTTTTTTAATGTGGCGTGTCCACTGAGAATCTCATTCAGTAGAGGGTTTCTTGATTTTAAATAGCTCCCCATATGGTGGCCCCACTATGCAAGCATCAAAATGCAAAAGCTTGCCAGAGGCAATTGTACCTTTATAGCCACTTAAGATGCTTATTATCAAGACAGTTTCTTGGGGCGGCTGGGTGGCTCAGTCAGTTGAGCATCCAACTCTTGATCTCAGCTCAGGTCTTGACCTCAGGGTTGTGAGTTCAAGCCCCGCATTGGTCTCTCCACTGGGCATGGAGCCTACTTTAAAAAAATTATTTTTCAATACATAAACAAGATGATTTCTCCAAAATATGTTATCATTGTTACCATGTTCCCATCTTCCTAGTTAGAGTGCCTTTTGACATCTTGCTTCCCCTGTCTGGTCCTCCAATGGATAGCTCCCCTGTGGGTTCTTAACGCATGGGACTCAAGTCCGCTCTTAGAGATTGGGTAATTGAGGACACAAAAATACTAACCTTTATGCCAAAATACAGTGCCAGGAATGATACATCTTACTTGTAATTAGATAGTTTTTTATTTTGGGGGGTTTTTTTGGTTGTTGTTTGCTGTTTTTGTTTTGTTTTGTTTTTGTTTATTGGTTGTTTTTGTTGGGGGGGTTGTTGTTTTGGAGGGTTTTGGTTTTTGGTTTTTGGTTTTTTTGTCCTTCAGAAGCGTTAGTTTGTGGGGATATGTAAGGAAAATGGACCTAGAACAGGCTTTTTCTTTTTTTCTTTTTTTTTTTCTTAAGTGGAGGCTAATGACAATAGAGAGGAAAGCGCAATTCAACTGAGGTTATTCAGAAATTAGAAAGATTAAAAACAGTCAGGAGAGAGAGGGAGACGGAACACAAACAGAAGTTTCAGACGGCAAGAAAATGTGGGAGTGCGCTAGCAGTAAATCCCAGAAGTGGAAAAATGAATGAAATGTTAATGTAAGCAGCAGAATGAGTAGGGCGAGTGGGCAGGGCCATCTAAGTTTGGAGATTACCAGATGAAAATAAGAAGATGTTTGAAAAGAGATTCCTTAAAAAGTTCTAGCAGGAAGATGGGACTACTGTGTTCTCCAAACACGTATTAAAATAAAATTTAAATAAATAAAATAGAGAGTACCAGAATTGGGAAGAAAGGCACGGGCAGGGGGGTGGCTTAAAAAAACAAGGTGAAGAAGAGGAAGAAGCAGCAAAAGGAAAGGAGGGAGGAAAGAAGGAAATTAGGAAGGAAGGAGGAAAGAAGGAAAAGAGAAAAGAAAAGAACGAAAGGATTATAGGAGATGATAAGTACTTCGCGAGAACAGATTCCAGATATCAGAACACGAGAGTGGCACTCAGAGTCTCAGAGAATTAAAATATATTTTCCTGGTAGATCGTAATCTGGTGGGATAATTACTACTAGTTTGAAAGACTCTACAGGCTCCCACTTTAGGGGAGAGACCTGGGTTCTTCTGAACCCTTTTTCTCTGCAAAGAATTTTTAGAGCAGCGTCAATTGCTTTCAAGGAAAGAGAAGTCCAGCCTGTGCCCTCCGATGCAAAGCACCCCAGTAGCTGCACAGTGGCACACAAGGAACACGGGGTTTTACTGCTATACCGGGATAAGATTGAGAGGGAGAGAAAAGTCAAAGCCACAGAGGCTGGAATTAAACGTCCTCCCTATAATTTACAGCCAGTACCAGTAGCTGCTACTTGAGGTTTCAGAATATAGAAACGGGACACACACGGGATGTCTTCAGAACCGGGTCTCCTTGATCCACGTGTCTCTGCCTTCTGGAGGTCTACACTCGTGGGGAGAGTTGGTAGTAGTAGCCATCACGCCACATCACTTTGTACACACAGTAGCAGTGTACAAAGTGCATTCGCATAGTCAGAGCTGATGGCTGTCGACAACTTGCTGTGTATATTTCTGCTCCTCCTTAATGAATTTATAGGCACCTTTATGTTTCTAAACTTAAATGGGATAGGTGCTGTTCTAAATTTGATTCTACCAAAGAATCTATCTTCATTATTATTATCATTATTATTATGATGACGATGATGTTACATTTGTTACCATACTCTACATTATTGGTTTTTGATGTCGTGTTATATGATTCATTGTTTGCATATAACACCCAGTGCTCCCACAGTCCATGCTCTGCTTAATACCCATCACCAAGCTCACCCATCCCCCAGCCTCCTCCCTTCTAAAACTATCAGTTAGTTTCCATACTCTCTCATGGTTCGTCTCCCCGTCTGATTCCCCGTCTCCTTACCTTTCCCTTCCTTCTCCTAATGTCCTCCATGCTATTCCTTATGTTACACAAATAAGTGAAACCATATGACAATTGTCTTTCCTTGTTTGACTTATTTCACTCAGCATAATCTCCTCCAGTTCCATCCATGTTGCTACAAAAGTTGGGTATTCATCCTTTCCGATGGAGGCCTAATACTCCATTATATATGTGGACCATATCTTCTTTATCCATTCGTCCATTGAAGGGCATTTCGGCCCTTTCCACGGTTGGCGATTGTGGACATTCCTGCTATGAACACTGGGGTGCATGTGGCCCTTCTTTACATCTGTATCTTTGGGGTAAATACCCAGTAGTGCAATTGCTGAGTCATAGGGTAGCTCCACTTTTAACTTTTTGAGGAAACCCCACACTGTTTTCCAAAGTGGCTGCACCAATTTTCATTCTCACCACCAGTGTAAGAGGGTTCCCCTTTCTCCATAAACTCTCCAACATTTGTTGTTTCTTGCCTTGTCAATTTTTGCCATTCTAACTGGTGTAAGGAGGTGTCTCAGTGTGGTTTTGATTTGAATTTCCCTGATGGCTAATGATGTTAACATTTTTTTCAGGTGTCTGTTAGCCATCCATATGAACAGACACTTCCCCAAAGAATCTATCTTTTTAGAGATTTTTTTTCAAGCCAGTACACAGAGGTCTATCTCATATTTTATAATAGAAATGCAGATATAGTCATTAATTTTACTACTACGTTAATAATAATTATTAATAATAACCTAGTTTCTTTTTTTTTTTGCTCTTAGTGTAAGACAAATATGTAGTACATCCTTCTGTCGCTGTGTATATCTGCATATAAATCCTTCTGTGAATGTACAAGTCGTTCTTTTGGACAGATTTTAAGAAATGAGATTTTTAGGCCAAGGGGTATTTAAACTTTTAATTTTCATTGCCAAGCAGGTAGGTTTTACCACCATGCCCTTCATCAGGACAAGAGTGTTTATTTTCTCCATGTCTGTAGTCTGTACATAATCCTCCCACCCAAAATTGTCCAACAAGTGAAAAGCAAGAATGTTGCCTGACGGGTGGAAATGATTCCATTTTTATTGTTTTAGTTTACATTTCTCTAACTACTGATTCGATTGGTAATCATTATATATGCTTCTTGGCCATTTGTATTTCTTCTTTCGCTAATTGTTTATTTCTCTTGCCCTTTTTCCCCCCTTATTAGTAGCTTGACTTTTCCTTTTAATTTTTAGGACTTCTTTATATATGTTACTTATTAATTCTCTGTTGGCACATTGTAGATATTTTGTCCCAGGTTTTCATTTCTCTTTTCACTTTGTTGATGGTGTCTTTCATAATGCAGCAGTTTTCATTGATATGAAGTAAATTTCGAGGAGGCGTATCTTTTCAGGAATGTTGGGTTGTGTGTCTTCAAAAAGAAATAGGGCCTTTTCCCTTTGTAAGATTATGTAGTCTTTCATATCCTTTCTTCTAATGCTTTTTTATAATTGTATGGGTTTGTTCATGTCCAATTAATCAAGAACATTTGAAATAACTGTTGGGGTAAAAAATAAACCAGACTCAAGGGTGAGCACAGTGCTGAGTGTTGGAGAAGGGTAAGAAAAGAAAACCAAGAGGGTGTTTGCTGCATCTTCAAGACATCATTTCGATCTGTTTCAATCTAACTATGTCTAGGAACTAAATCCATTCTTCCATTCCTTCAGCAAATACATAGTACACTGACTTCGTGCCAAGATGTGTGCTAGATACTGGGGATACAGTGGTGGACTCAGCTCTCAAGGAGCTTAATGAGCCATTGCCTGAGCCGCTGGCTGAAGGAACGGGGAGAGGGCCTGGGGGTCTGGGGAGTAGGGGGCTAGAGAACAGGTCAGAGGTCTCTAGGCAGAGGAAACAATAATGATGAAAGCTTTTAAAAGCCACAGTAAAGGTTTCTAACCACTCAGAAGGCAGCAGAAGCCAAATAAAGGATATATCTTAGCTAGAGAAGTGAAGTCATCACATCTGATTTCTACAGAGATGACCCTGCTGGAGGTGTAGATGAATAGTTGGGACAAGGCTGGGACCCAGGAAACCAACTATTGAAGAAATCTTGTTGAGAGATGAGCATGGTGGGCTGAAGGGCAGTTTCAGTGAAATGGAAAGAAAAAGACTGATTCAAGAGATGTTTGGGGTGAAGAAAAGAAGGACCTGATCATTGATTAGGTACAGAGAAAAAGGAAGAGAGGAGTCAAGGATGACACTCAGGTCTCTACTTTGAGGGATTTGATGGGTAGAAGGTGGAACCATCCATCAACTAGGAAATACAGAAGGAAACAGCTTGTTTAGAGGAAATTAGATATGCTATGTTTTGGACCCACTAAGCTTTTGGTGCCCATATAATATCCAAATGGAAATATCTGGAAAGCAGTTTGTGGATATGAAGTGCAGAAGAATGATTAACCTAGACATATGTGAACATAGAGATAAAACCCACAGAGACATACACACAAAAAAAAATAGTCAGAAAGTCAAACTTAATTCCAATTCAGTAATAGATGAATTTCATGCATGTCACAGAATGGTGACTTTAAGAAATAATGAAAGGTTTACCTATCCACTTTGAAAATTCTGAAGTCTACAGATAAATTATTCCATCAGAATTTCTATCTCTACCTCTAACTTGGAATGGGGGAAAGGGGCTTCCAAATACTGCGGGAAAGGGTGGTGGACATTAATTATCTTTTGAGTAAAAAAAGAAAATACCTTAAAAGAAAATGCATGGGGGCGCCTGGGTGGCTCAGCAGGTTAAAGCCTCTGCCTTCAGCTCAGGTCATGATCCCAGGGTCCTGGGATTGAGCCCTACATCGAGCTCTCTGCTCATCAGGGAGCCTGCTTCTTCCTCTCTCTCTCTCTCTCTCTCTCTCTCTGCCTGCCTCTCTCCCTACTTGTGATCTCCATCTGTCAAATAAATAAATAAAATCTTGAAGGAAAAAGAAAATGATTTTTTATCCAGTCAGTAAATTAAGGTTTTGAAAAACAGGTTCAGCTATCCATAGCTACTTGAAAGCAGCATGTGAGTTTTGACAAGCAGATCAAAGCCAGCATAGGGATAACCTAGGAGAAGACCTGGAGTCAGAAGTTTTAATAATGTGGCAAAATATGCATGTCTAAATTGCCAGAAACAACATCAAGAATGACTGGAAGAATACAAGGAAGAGAACAGGGTAGACACATTAAAGTAAGACCAGAGATAGCAAGCTATGACCTCTGGAGCAAAGGCTGTTTTTGTAAATAAAGTTTTATTGGAACACACCCATTCATTTCCATAATGTCTATAGCTACGTTTAGCTCTGTAAAGGTGGAGTTGAAAGGTGCCACAGAGACTGCGTGGCCCACAGCCGAAATTATTTACTACCTGGCCCTTTGCAAAGTAAGTTTACCAACCACTGTTAGAGTCCCACGAAAGCCTAATGTAAGAACCTGTTTTAAGATGATAACTAGAGCTATAATGTTCAGGATTGAGTGGACGGAAGCATCCACTAGATTATCTGCTTTCCATCAAAGTACCACTCGTATTGCAAAGAAAGAAAGGCTCTTAACTGATCACTGAATTTATTATTCAGTGGGTTTTGAGCATTTATGATTTTTTTTTGATTTTTCATGATTAATTCTATTAGATATGATGTCTATACCAATATAAATTTAAACCAACTGAATATCCCTGGTACTAAAAGGAATCTCCACAATTTGGGGAAACTATTCCACAAAGACAATTTTACTACCGTGTACATTTGAGCAAGTGGGTAATCAACTCAGTTGTATTAGGTAGCCCTAGCTATGTAAGCACAAATATTGAAAAATGTTTTCTCAAGTTATAGGGAGCCAGATTCATAACCATCCATCACTTGCTTGGGCAAGTTACTGATAAACTCTGCAGAAAAATAACAAACTGTGTGTCCCTGCATCTTGGCTGTTGAAAATGAGATTCTTTGTCTGATTGATGTTAGCAGAGAGGCTTATAAAAATGCATTTCCAGCTGATTAGTTCAGAAGGTGTCAATCTCTTGCAGTCTTATGACCCGCAGACAACATGCCAGATGTACATTTACTTTTTATAAACTAACAAAGATGAATGACTACATGTGAACATTCCTCTTTGGCAACCTATTGCCTAGAGGAAGATACTGGAGTTGTGGCGTGGTTGGGGGGGAGGGGACGAGGGCATCTAACCTTTAATTTATAAGATTAACAGAGATAAAATACAATAATTAGAAGTCCTTTCTCTAGTGAGTAGTTTCTATTTAGGTTAAAGAATGAATGCAAGGGAAAAACCTGCGAGAATATAAAATATTTGTGTTAAATGATTCTCCCAACCATATGCACACCCATTCAAAAGTCATGGAGTAAGAACTCTTAAATATATCCTAAAACACATGACTGAAGATTCCTTATAGTCTCAATATATAATCATAGATTGTTACTGAAGGGGTTTTATTTTTTAATTGGTTTCTTTTGAAGCCAGAAATGATACTGGAGCATTAGTTCAATAGTCTACTACTTTAAAAATCCAAGTCTTTTTTTTTTTTAAGATTTTATTTATTTATTTGACAGAGAGATCACAAGCAGGCAGAGAGGCAGGCAGAGAGAGGAGGAAGCAGGCTCCCCGCTGAGCAGAGAGCCCGATGCGGGGCTCGATCCCAGGACTCGGAGATCATGACCTGAGCCGAAGGCAGCGGCTTAACCCACTGAGCCACCCAGGCGCCCCTAAAAATCCAAGTCTTAATAACTATTTCTATTTCTTCGAGAGAGAGACAGAAAAAAATATACAATATATTACATTATTATAGCTTCGTGAAAAGTAAGCCTGTAGCATAGTTTTATCTTTCTTCCAGAAATACGGAGAAACATTGAGATATTTTGCATCCTCGTGGCCTTTTGGCTAAGAAAGTAGTATTTTGATAAACTTATATAAAATTTCAAAGCTCAGTTTCACTTGATTTGCTTAAAACATGATTTAAATTTTTATCAAAGGAATAAAACTACACTTTCAAATAATAAACACATTTTTTAAAAAAGGTAACAGACATCTACATAAAAGTTATGTAACTATCATAAGGAAACAATATATAGGAAGATCTGGTCAGAAATTCTGACTCATCATGGTAACAAATTAAAATATGTAAAAGGAGTCCAACACCCTAAATTTAATTCAAGTATTCATGTATTAAGCTTGTTTTTCAACTACAAGGGAAATAGTGAAGGGATTTTTAGTTGTTGTCACTAGATAAACTAAGTCTCTTTCGGTATTAAGTGACAGAAAACCTAACCCACACAGGCATAAGGAAGAAGAGAACGGCTTGAACTTCTGCAACTGAAAAGCCCGGGATCACAGGTGCAGCTTGTTGCAAAAACCCTGAAGATGCCACGATGACCTCTTGTTTTTCTCTCCAGCTCTTGGCTCTGCTTCTTCAACAGCTGCATTGTGGGAGGTTCTCCTGTAGGAGCAGCTGAATTGAGGCAGCAGTCCCAACCTCACAGCCTTACAGCTCCAACTGTTGGGGGTGAGGGAAGGGGGAAATCTCTGCAGATGGTTCCTGAAATTCACTCCAGACAGACAAGTTAGGTCAAATGGACACTTCTGAACCAAACATGAAGGGGGAAATGCACAGAGACTGAGCAGGGGGGGTGGATGGATATGGAAATGTAAGTGTACAGCTGTTGCCCAAAGAAGAGGAAATGAGTTTTGAGAGAACTCACAAGTGTTCACTACAATTCTGCTTCAGGTGGGCAAAATGACTTAAGGACACTGATCCAGGGCCTCTCATCTCTTGTTTCTGACCTTACCTATGTTGTTGCTGACCTACTTTTAGACTGGACAACATAACTCAATTTAGTCTATTTTCTTGCATCTGGGTTTGCTGTCAGATAATGAAGGGGCCAACTTATATTCTATTAATAAGAGTGGCCTAAAGCCAAAACAGCTTCGTGGCTAGTGTGGTTGGTTTTTTTTGTTTTTTGTTTTTTTTTTCAAATAGAAGTTATTAGAAAAGCCCTTGTGTAAATAAAATATGTAGGTCAACTAGATATTTTCAACTGAGTTTGCCATAATAAGGTCACACTAAAACTTGAGACTTGGGTTTAAAGATTTTAAGACCATGTGTCCAATCTCTCAAGAACGGTTTAAAGTCTTCAGAAACTAATGTTTTTATTAATCTATACTGAGAAAAGTCATTGCCAAGCAGATCAAAATCCATGTATCAGCTGGTCAGTGAGAGAATGATCTTAAGGGATAATGTCACTAAGTCATTGTAACCTAACACTCTTGTCCACTAATGAGTTGGTTTATGTTTTGAACAAAATACTTACATGGGCCATGGAAGGTGGTTTCCTTTTGATGTTCCTGGAGAAGGCGCTAGCAGATTCTTTCTATCCATTACACTTTTCACGTCACCAGCACTGTAGGTCAATTTTCTTGTGGTAGGCTTCTTGTCATTTCCAATATTACAACTCACTTAACATTTGTCACATTTTAAAGTAACACCTCCATTTTCGTGGCCGTCCTATGAGGGGCTCAGGGTCCTGTTCAACATTTGAGGGATGCCTTCACTTTATCTGGAACATACTTTACCTTCCTGGGGAAAGCTATGTCCTTGAAAAGTGTTTGGCTCATCTCATCCATTGTACCTTGCATTGTATTAGCTTCACTTCACAGACATTCATTTTCTGACCTTTCCCCAAATTTTAGAACTTCACCCTACATAGGTCCCAAACCACGGACCCATGGTGCTCCCTGTGTTAACTCGACTGCGTTTCCTCTAAAATAGAGAATGCGTCCATAATTAGACTTAAAACAAATCTATAGTCCTTCCTACTCCTAATAGATTATTCCAATCAGCAATTTTTTATTTCTTGCTCAGAATCCGCCGTCTCCAATCCAAACATTTACTCCACGTGAAAGAGGCTGCCAAGTCTTGTATTAATATTTTACGGTTTCCAAAAAGCGTGCCTCAGAGCAGTCACTCTCAGAATCCAGGAAGATTCCCTGGATCTGAAAGAAAACGAGCCAATGAACAAAACACGTACCAAGAGGAATTCTCTGACCGGCTTACGCTTCTCTCCGCAGATGGGCTCGTTGACTGCATGGACCCCGACTGCTGCTTACAGAGCTCCTGCCAAAACCAGCCTTACTGCCGCGGACTGCCCGACCCTCAGGACGTCATCAGCCAGAGCTTGCAGTCCCCCTCGCAGCAGGCCGCCAAATCCTTCTACGACCGAATCAGTTTTCTTATAGGGTCGGATAGCACCCACGTCATACCCGGAGAGAGCCCTTTCAATAAGAGGTTAATGCCTTTTCTCCTTCACGTCGATTTGTAGCCATGTTATCAGTAGTTCCGTGCACGCTAGACGAAATGCTGAGGACTGTGAATTTGAGGAGCAAGCTTTCCCTTTCAACGCAGGTTTTCCTCTTTAGGCAAATCCCTCACCAAACTTCGCATCTCGGGCATTTTTGACACAGTTCACGTGCTTTGTCGATTTCAGTACCTGAGCCGTAACAGGACATCCCATTAAGGAGTCAATACATCTTCATTTAACTAGTTGATTTTGTTAGCGCAGTTGGAAATGTTTCAAGAGAAGCAGTGAAAAGACCCCAAAAGGCAAAACAGAAGTGAGCTTTTTTTTTTTTTTTTAGCTGAGCTCGCTAAATAATATAAATTATGAATTAATGTAATGGAACTGCTAACGGCATGGCAATAAGATTGCATAAGCTGTTTGGTGCTTTGCAGAGCAGTAATGACCTGAAAATAAACCAGTAAGTGAAAGCAGGTGTCTTGTGTCTCGCTGAGTAAAAGAAGATGATTTACACTAGAACTCCTGGATCTGCTGTAATTTAACAGCATTAATGCAGTTAGACCCAGCAGTTGATTAAAAGTTGTTGCACAAATGTGCCTTATTGCCCCTTTAAATCTTATACTTCTTGGTCCCTGCAGATTTACGAATTGCCTTGGAATTAATTGGAAGGTATACTTTTCTTCATGTAAGCGCCAGATATATGACTTATGAAAAAGCGCAGTTTATAATTTTAAAAAATCCATCTCTAAATTATGGGTCTTGATAACTCTCCAAAACCCAGATTGCAACAAATTAAAACCCCGGGTAAACACCAGGCATTTAGAGAATGTGAATTGTGCTGAATTAAAAGGGGCATTGTCTTGGGACTCTTTGGGTCTGGTTTTTGTGAATAACAAGTGTGTGTGACAGTGTTATTTTATGCTTAGGTTGAATTATCTCTAAATCATGATAATGCGGGCCCGAGAAGACGAATGTTCATTTTAATTCTTCTACTTTTCCCACAGCCTTGCATCTGTCATCAGGGGCCAAGTACTAACTGCTGATGGAACTCCACTTATTGGAGTAAATGTCTCATTCTTCCATTACCCAGAATATGGATACACTATTACCCGCCAGGATGGAATGTGAGTTAAGTTAGTCCCACTGCACTCCCTCTGTTTGAAATATTTTCAGTATAAAAACTGTGCATTCTTATATCTCCTATAAAAACTGTGCATTCTTATATCTCCCAGTATGTTTTATTACCCCTTTTAATATAGAACCACATCAACTTATAGGCTCCAAAACTCTGTGGCAGTGTGTGTGGCAGTGTGTGTGACTTTAAGTCACAGGCTCTTGTAGCTCCTTAAAAATTGATTTCATTTGCTAAGATATGATAACGGTGTTATGGTTTTGTAGGAGAATTTTCTTCATTTGAGAAGATTCATGCTGAAATATTTAGGAGTGACCTTCCATAACACCTACTACTTAAGCTTAGATGGTTCTGAAAAAAATAAGTAGGTGGGCAGATAGATAAAGCAATTTTGATCACTTTTCTGACTTTTGGCTAAGATCAAGTGATAAAGCAAATTTGGAAAGATGTTAATAAATTGGTAAATCTTAGTAAAAGGCGTCTGGGTGTTCCTTGAATAGTTATTTTAATATTCCTGTAGATTTGCAACTCTGTCATATATAGGTTGGGAGAAAAGTTGGTTTCCTTTGTAAAGCGAATTTATTTAAGGAGCTGAGTGTTGTTGGAAGCGGTATGGGATCAAATAATTCACCAAGTCATCTTGTTTTTTCTTAGGTTTGATTTGGTGGCAAATGGCGGGGCCTCTCTTACTTTGGTCTTTGAACGTTCCCCATTCCTCACTCAGTATCATACTGTGTGGATTCCATGGAATGTCTTTTATGTGATGGATACCCTCGTCATGAAGAAGGAAGAGAATGACATACCCAGCTGTGATCTGAGTGGATTTGTGAGGCCAAATCCCATCATCGTGTCTTCTCCTTTATCTACGTTTTTCAGATCTTCTCCTGAAGACAGCCCCATTATTCCTGAAACACAGGTAGAATGTTCTAGCAGGCAGTACTTTTAAGGAAACTGTTTTCAGATCATGTGGTTTCCAAAGAATCTTTAAAAAGGATTTTCAGAATTCCAGCACTATCCTAAATCATTCCACAGACTGAAACATAGAATGTAGGGCATGTAGGGGTGTGTGTGTGGGGGGGGGTGTATGCGTGCATGAATAGTTAATACTATAGTAGGATATCTAGTTATTTCTTAAAGATGTATTCAAAAAACTTTTTTGTTCAGGCTATACTATGTCTGTATATATTTATTTAGTTGTAGCTAACAGCTTAAATTCAATAGCTAATAACATCTTCATTCATGTACTTGTTCACTGGAAAAAGTTTTGATACCAATATGTTCCTTATGTCCTGACTGACATGGTAACAAGTGCCATTATATGTGGTCATTACTCTCAATGACTTACTGTTAAATTATAATTATAAGTTTAAAAAGTGATCAGAAAAGATGATTTTTAGCAGCAAATGTTCATTAATTTTCTCAAGACATTTTTATCTGAAAAAACTTGGTATTAAGTCTTACATTCTAACAATTTATGATAAAGCCTGTTCTCAGGAGGGAAAAAAACTATGTAACTTTTCTAAAAATAACCAGGTTTTCACTATTCCTTTTATCTTCTGAAATATCTGGAGATTGTCTTCCTTCCTCTTTCTGTCCAATTAGAAGAACCTTGAGGTCTTAAAGATAGGACATTAGGTACAAGAATACTGGACTTTATTCATAAATGGCTAAGTAAAACTATGTGGTCTGTATTTTTTTTAAAGATTTATCTGTGAGAGAGACAGGCTGAGCAGGGGGGAGGGGCGTGAGCACGGAGCTGGACACAGGGCTCCATCCCACCACCCCGAGATCATGATGTGAGCCGAAATCAAGTTGGTCGCTTCACCAACTGAGCCACCCAGACACCCCAGAAATATGACGGTTCTAAGATACAGCAGCACAGAGCAGCTTTGTCCCATTCGCTCTTTAAATATTTATTTGACACCGGGCGTTATTAGAATAGAGCGAAGCAGTAAGCCAATCAGACCAAAGCTCCTTGGTCTCAAGGAGGTTTAGAGCTAATGGGAAGAGAGACAACACATGTACAAATGTATGTCAGCTTGTGAATACGACTTACTTTTCAAAGATAAAACAGGTCAGTTGACGGAGGTACAATTTTGCCAAGTGTGGTCCAGGAAGGCCTCCTTGATAAGTTGATGTTTCAGCAGAAAGTTTAAGAAAAATGAAAGAATAAACCCCAAAATAGAAGGATATTGCAGTTCACTCTGGGAGCAAGTTCACAAGCTCCGAGCAAAGACCTTGCTTGGCTTGTTCACAGAGTGGCACAGAGACCAGCAGGTGTGGCTTGAGGGTAGGGCTAACACACAAACCACCGATCATTGAAGACCGTGGCCGCCTTTTTTTTTTTTTTTCTAAGATTTTACTTATTTATTTGAGAGAGAGAGCGCGTGCGCAGGGTGGAGGGGACACGGGGCGGAAGAGGGAGAGAATCTCAAGCAGATACTCCTTGCTGAGTATGGAGCCCAGTGAGAGGCTCAATCCCACGACCACGAAATCATGACCTGAGCCAAAACTAAGAGTTGGACCCTTAACCAACTGAGCCACCCAGGCGCCTCTACTGGTTTCCTTCTTAAAAGGACACTGTAGTTGCTACACTAAGAATATTCTATATTGGGCAAAGGTTGAAACAAGGGGACCAGTTAGGAGACAGTCTCAGTAACTGGAGAAATGATGATGGATTGGACAAAGGAAGTTGGGGCCGAAGGGGTAAGAAGTGGATGTATGCTAACGGAGTCCAGGGCAGAGGTTGGGAGTAAAACGTAAACTTGGGGGTCATTAGTGACACAGAAAAATAGAAAGCATGGGAGGAGATTCCTTAGGGAAGGAGTGTAAATAGAGATCAGAGAAGATGAGCCAAGAAGGTCTGGGATAACAGGTTAAGAACTCTCACAGGCGAATACAATGCAGAAGAGACACCTCAATAATTTACTGCGTAACCGTCAAGCCAGCTTTGAGCTAAAGCTTTTGGAAGTTCATTATAACCTTGTGCAATGTAGTACTTCCTCCCCAGAGGCCATCTTGCAGTAGCTCTGAACTTCGTAGCCACTCCTTAAATAGATTTAACCTCGAGGCTCTGTCTATAGGTGGCGGAGTTTTTTAGTAAACTGAGTCATTGAAATGGGTTTCAAATAGTCAACAATTCCAGGAATGCCTGAAGGGTTTGTTGGTTTTTTTTTCCCCCATTCCACTAAATAGTCTGCAGACATTTAGTAGAAATTTACTAAGAACCTAGCATATATGAGGTACTCTATAAGGATAAAGAGAATAATAAAGACACGGATTCCCACCATTCTAAATGTGATCCAGATTTGAAGGAAGAGCTCTGCATGTTCAAAAGAGAGGTCTATTCGTAAGGAAGCCAAAAAGAGCATTCCAGAGGAAGTTGGCCTTCAGAGTGGGGAAAGGATATTCCAGATTGAAGACAATGTGAGGGCAACCGCATAGTGGTAAAAACAAATGATAGTGTATTAAAACTGGTGAGCTACTTAAATATAGGGCATGTAAGAGACAGATTGGGGCTAGATTATGAGTGGCCCCAAAATACCACACAGTGGTACTGAATTCTTTAGGCAACATGGAACCAGGGAGCCCATGGTCCCTTTTTCGGATTTCTCTAAAGCTAACTCAAGAGGCAAAATGTGTAATTGATAGAAGAAGACAGAGAAATCAGTGAACTGACTACTGTTCACTGTATTTCTATACATAGCCGGCACCAAGATGGGGAGGACCCAACACTCAGAATGGTGGTGGAAGTGGAGAAGAGGGAACAGATTAGACTGAGATTTGGAAGGAAGAATTGACAAGATATGGTTTCTTTTTTTTTTTTTAATGACTGGATATGAAACTTTATTTATTATAAAATAAAATATTTGTTAATTTACTATAAAACAAAACAAAAATAATAAAATTAAAGAAAGTAAGTCTCATATTTTATTACCTCTTTTATATTAATTATAGTGTCTAACTGAATATTTAATGGGGTGAAGAATGGGGCTTACAGATCACACAGCTGGCAAAAAATAGGCTGGATATTTATTTTTCCTCCCTGGCTGGGTGTACTTTTCCCACTAATGCAAAATAAGACAGTCAAGTTAAATTACATAGGAGAAACACATGTTTTAATGAACTAAATTACAGATATTTGTTCCATGGAAGTAGGTTAATGATGACAAAGATAATAATCCGTTATTAAAATCAGGGATAACATATGATATTTCGAATTAGAGAAGCAGCTCCTACCAGATCACAGGAAGTATCTATTTAATTAATGAAAGACTGCCTTACATATAGAAAACCTATCAGATTTATGAGAAAGTATTTTGAAAATAAATTATATGCCTTAGGGTTCAATCACTTATATTTTCAGAGCCATTTCAGGAGTCACGGAATCCATTTTTCAAGCCAACCCACTGATATTTCACCCCAATGATGGAAGAACAATGAGTTCCATTTACATTATTCACTCTGTAGCCTACAGCCACACCAAAGTGCTGTCAATCTTAAATGTAATGTTCTCTGTGAGTCTAACGGCTCTAGAAAGTTTCCGTATGGCCATAAACTATTTGGCTTCAGAGTCTCTGTGGCTGAAGTCAGTGCGCATGTTCCATAAGGAAAACCCCACAGTTGTGAGCAGGTGCTATGAGCAGAGCTATGCCTTCTTCGTCCATGGGACCGCATCCCATCGCTCTTGACACCAATGCTGGCCCTCGGCCACAGTGGTGGTTTGCTCAGCCCATTCTCTGGTGCTACTCACTTATACGCAGACTGACCACTACAACCTCACTATCCTGGGCCCTACGACAGGCATTGCAATTTGGAGACGACAAATAACCCATCAATCCCAAATGTTCTTTGCAAGAGGAGCTGGATTCTACTGACCGCTACATCGCTATGCTAAGATTTTTCTAACAGTCTGAATAATGAATCTTGGTCAGCCAACATGGGGAAATATTGGAGAATGTTATTTAATTCTTGGTGGACAGAATGGTGACTTCTTGGGGCAGAGTCTTGAGCCTAGACGGCCTTGTACTTTGCAAGATACATAGGGTAGTAAACCTCTGAAGACCTACCGTTGTTAACCAAATAGGAGCTTAGCAGTGGTCATTAGCATCTGCGCTGTCGGGAAAAGACGTTATATGCTACAGAAATACATTTTCAAAATAATGAAATATTTCTAAAATACTTTGGCATAGGTCGGTATAAATTTGTTGACGTTCAATGAGCCAGTCGCGGTGATGGGTCAATTGTGGGGTTAAGAATATAATCTTTTAAAATCTAAAAAGGAAAGCATTCTTAGGCAGAGAATTATTTTAACTTTTCACAGTCACAGTCCAGTTTTAACTCAAAAAGTATGCATTGAGGTTCTTGTGTGTGTGTTCAATAACATATTAGTTGTTCTCTCCGGGAGAATTTATGCAGCTCTGACCTCTTAGTCCATCTACCATCATATCAAAAACCAGCAGTGAGTCCTCTCTCAGCCTTTAACTAATTATGAGAATATGCTGTTCTTATATTACCTTTCAGCATGGGTATGGAATTCACTACAATTTAACCCAATGGAATTGGTCTTTTCTGTTCCCACTCCTGTCTTTCTAGGCTGTGACCATTCAGCTGCCAAGGCCATAGATGCAGGTTTAATCCCTAAATGAGGCAGCTGGCGTAGGCCAGAACTTTGGCCCAGACCACATCCCCGCTCTGGGCTAACCATCTTACAAATGTCTGCTCGAATTCTCCAGGATGACAGGGGTGAATGATGGGTTAGTGAGAATCTGCTGTGACTATGAGCTAATAAGTCCGTACGTGTCGGCTCTGTGTCCTGTATGAGAAGTAGCACCTGAGGTGTGATGAACTCCGAGTGAGTGACAAGAAGCTTTGAGGAGGAGAAAAATTGGGCTGACAGCAGAGTTATTTTTAATTATCGAATAAAGTAACAGCTCAGATGTGTCTTTGCTGTCCTATTTAAGTTGCTAGGCTCATTTCCTTTAGATCTATTTTAGCTAATGGTTCACCTGTGACCCAAGTTTGAAGCTTCTACTTTATGCAAACCTAGGTGCTCCATGAAGAAACTACCATTCCAGGAACAGATTTGAAACTTTCCTACTTGAGCTCCAGAGCGGCGGGATATAAGTCAGTTCTCAAGATCACCATGACCCAGTCCGTCATACCGTTTAATTTAATGAAGGTTCACCTTATGGTGGCTGTGGTAGGAAGACTCTTTCAGAAGTGGTTTCCCGCCTCGCCAAACCTGGCCTATACTTTTATATGGGATAAAACAGATGCCTATAACCAAAAGGTCTATGGTCTGTCGGAAGCTGTTGGTAAGTTCCACATCGATATATTCTGCGTCAAAAAAATTGTCTTGAATTCAGAATTCCCATGAAGTCGACTGTCACCCATGGAAATTAATGGATAAACAGATAGGAAGACAGTAAGATTGACCTTGGGGAATTGTAAGCTGGTTGGTGGAGACCTGCCATGGGAAAAGGGAATGTATTTCCTGTGATGTGGAGAAAATATCCCTTCTTTTCTGGCTGAAATTCTGTCTTCAAAAATGTTCTGAATGAGATTCCAATTTTTCCTTACTGTCCTCCTTCCTTTTTTCACCTTTTGTTTTTTTCTAACCTTATCTCCTTAGCTTTCCTTATCCTTTTTTTAATGTTTTCTGTATCTAATAGGGTTGATTCAACACATAATGATATTTAAAAGGATATAGACGATATTTGGTCCCCAAATTATTTCAGCTCTTTTGACTAGGAGTCAGTTTTGTAGAATGACATTCTTAAAAGCCCGTTGTTTACTGAATGATGGGACAACGTGATCAGAGATTGGCGTGTTGAAATATATATGGTCTAGCTTCGTGCTCAGGTTGAGACCAGCAAAAACTAAGGGATACTTTTTGTTCTATTAGTTTTTACCTGAGAATATTCTAGATATTTTATTCTGAAATTAATGTATAACTTGGGTTTGACTCAGTTCCTGTCAATCAGATAATTGTTGCTTCTCCTTTCCCTTTGTTCTAAATCTTAAAATCCATGTTTCATAATAACTCTGAAGCTTTTTATTGGTGACTTGTTCAAAGTAATTTACAGCTAGCATTATCATTCAGTCCTGATAGTAACAAGTGACTATGTCGTCATGATCATACTATCTTCTCTGCTGTATTGAACCTGACTTGTCATAAACATTTTGCACAACTTTTAATACTCTTGGAAACTAAACAGCTCTAATTATTCAGATAGCAAATATTATTTTTAGTTGTTATCATCTGATCACCACCTGGGGCTGATTTATCGGATCTAATTGCTTAACCAGGTGCCCAATCTGGTCTTCATCTTGTGCTGTGAACCCCTTGGGAAAGAAATGGTATGAGGGGAAAAACTACTAGTTTCCGATCAAATCAATAGAAAAATAATATTTGAAGATAGTTTCTTAGAAAAACACCTTTTATGTGGTCAGATCTTTTCATATAAAAATAATCTCCACGCATAAATGAGTGGAAATAGAGTCTTAGAACACAACTGTGGAAAAAAGCAGTTTTATCAAAATAATAAATTGCAATAAATAAATTTTATCAAAATAAGTTGAGAAGATGTACTGTGCTTTGTCTTGATTCCAGTGTCGGTTGGATACGAATACGAGTCATGTCTGGACCTGACTCTGTGGGAAAAGAGGACCGCCATTTTACAAGGCTATGAATTAGACGCTTCCAACATGGGTGGTTGGACATTAGATAAACATCATGTGTTGGACGTTCAGAATGGTAAGATCTTGTTTGTAGTTAATACCACTTGCCTTAATAGATTGTGGCAACATTTTATCTTCTTCATGCTGTAGGATTAAAATTAGTAGAAAAAATAAAGATAGATTTTTAAAGACTCTACAAGTCTGAGGTGAGAACAACCTAATCTTCTTGTGAACTTTGAATCCGTCATAAATTCATTACCAAAATAGTTCTCCCACTTGAATGTAAATGATTTTGGTGCTGCACTGAAAGAACTCTACGTGGTAGTCTTCACACAGATTCACCCAGGGGTGTCTAACTCTATAGTAAGCCCAGAGTTGATTAAGGGTGCTTTAGGAAGGTTTACCAAAAATGGAGGGAGGGGGACTTTTTTTAATAGTAAAGAAAAAAAACCACGTGACTTTACCAAAATATTTCTGATCGATCTTAATCCTTAAGTAATTAGCCTATTCTGAGCATATAGACTTTTTTTCAGTTCTTCTTAGATTATATGTGAGAAAAAAATTGTTCTCCTGCTCATATTGGGTTCCATATGTTCTTACTTTGTAATTATTAGGAAAAATAAAGGAATGATCTGAGAAGAAAGCAAGGATTGAGAGGGATTACTCATAGTAAACCTTATACTGTAAAGGAATATTCTCTGACAACACATATTTCATATATCACAGAAGATATAAATTATTTTACAAACTTGACTGGCGTAATCTCATAAAGAATGTTATTTATATTAAACGAATTCTGTTGTCCTCACTGTGTGTCTGACATTTTGCCCTCATGCCGCCTACACCTAAGTATTTTCTAGAAAAGCAGAACCTTAAGGTGACTTCCTCTAGCCCCCATCCTAAACCGTATCATGCTAGTACCTCTCTACCCTCCCTTGCCAGATCTCCCTTTCCAATAGGAGAGTTCCCAGTCATGGCAAATTCTCTAGGTTGGACTTCACAAGGGTTTTTGGAAGGTTTGGAATTTTGAATTGAGCATGTAATACAACTAAATGTTTATGAGTATTGGTCACTTTTTCAGATTAATGTTACTTTGATATCTGTTCTTTTTATTTAAGAAATTTTGTTGTCAGAGCTGGAGAGGGTGCATTTTCAATTTCCAAACGTAATGAATGTACAGTAGTGTCCAAGCCAATGCTGGAGAATGCTGGTGTCTTACCTCTAGAAGAGAATAGTACCGAGCAAATCGATAGAGAAGAACCCTCCACCCGTTTCCTACCTTAGAGCAGCGCTGAGCTCTTCGCCCGGTCCAGCTGTATTCTGAACATCAGGTTGCCATTCAGTGAGTGTGCCAGAAGGTTGGGAGCAGAGCCCATAGCTAGTGCCACGTGCAGCACACGCTTGGGAAAAGCGAGACTCCTAACCAAGAAGGACGCTCCATATGTTATCCCTAATCATCAACGGGGTCTGAAGCCGTGCTATTTCCGTCTGTCATGTTGGGAACACCAGGCAGCCACAGGCTTTCAAAATGCAAAGCCACATGCCCAATGTGCCCCTGGCTGCTCCTGATTAAATGATGTGAAATGGTATTTCACACAATTTGACATATTGCTAGATTCCTTCAGAATTTCTTTATAAACCAAACCAGGGGAACCTCTTTAGAAACATTTTAGTTATCGTGAGCATATAGGGTCAAGTTCAGAGCCCCAGGATTTCGCCAAGAGATTATGAGCTGGTAGGGGGTCAACAGGCAGAGAGCTCCAGAAAGCCCATGCGGTAAACCCACATTGTAACAGTGGTGAATTAAACTGTTACGATACCCAAAACTGAGTTTAGAATTCAGGTGGATTTGAGAAATTTAGATACTCTTGTCTCTCTATCTCTCTCTCTCTCTCTCTCTCTCACACACACACACACACACACACACACACCTTCTACCAGAATAATATATAGTTTGCTTTTATTAAAATATTAGGTCAGCTGTAGAAGCTAGGCTACCCCAAATTCTGTCCGCCACAAATTGCTATAAATTATAAAATATAGGTTGTTTTAAAATGTGAGGTAACCTAATTCAGGGGGTAAACTGCTTGTGATTTCAAATTTTATCCAAGAACCATTTGACAAGGAGTGGCTTCTCAAAGTGACATGTGTCTAATTGAATAAACAAAGTGATTTGTAATCGTGACAAGGGGGATGAGCTATGAAATGTATTAAAGACAAAGAGAAGGCTGAAATGGAGACAGTGACAGGTGTTTGCAGGCCTGGAACGTGGAAGTAAATATTCTAACGTTTGTCTTTGTCTTCTGTCATAATAGAGGAGAATCATGAAGGACCAATTGTTTAAAATAATGACTGAATAAATCAAGCCTGAGCAGAGCAGTAGGTCAGCTTGTAGCATTCTTTTCATGAAACTTACAGACCTGGCCCTTCCAGGAAAATAGAGTTCCATAATTGTCAAATAACATAATCACAGAAAGAAGGATCTTAGGTATCATTAATGTATTCTTTGAAGATTCAAGGCAAAAGGGTTTTCACGTGTTACGATCCAGCCTTATTTGGCTTATTTTTCCTTAAATTTGATCTTCTCTGATTTCTTTATGTAAATTTTCTGTGATTATTACATCACTCAAAAGGCATTTCAAAGTAATCATAGAATCCACCTAAAAATGTGCTAAGCTATAAGAGGAACATAATCATTCTGATCTCTTCTTCATTTTAAAATTATCCCAAAGTGGGAGGAAAAAAACGCATTCTTGAGTTTCCTGTTTGTACTTTCATGGATTGATTCTTTTAACTGTGTAGCTGCTAAAAAGTATAAGCATTGGCTTGAAGAACTGCTTTGAAATAGAGAACCTTCAATAAATTTATAATACATACAACTCCAAAGTCCAAGCAGCAGATGGTTTATACAGATAATAGTCCTCTGCAAAGTGTCATGAAATATGTATGGAACAGTGACAGCTGACCATCCAGGCTACCTCAGGCCAGGACGAAACCATTGATCTGCTCTCTAGATAATAATGGCGAATGAATAAAATTAGAATCACAACTCAAATCCAGTTTCTATCTATGATTCTTCTGGGATTTTTTTTTCTCAGATTTTCATTGAGGACCCTAATGGCGCAAACTGACATTGTGTCTTAAGTAGGATTGGCACTTGCATGCCTAAAAGCAGAATTCTCCTTAAATAATAAGTTGCCCTTCCATAACCCCTTTGCTATGTTTGGAATTTTGAATAACTGCGTGTGTATGCGTCTTCGTGTCAGTTACGAGTATAACCAAGAAGAATGTTCTTTGGCAGCATAATAGTATATAGTATATAAGGGGTTTGACAGTCACTGTCTAAATTTATTTTCTATAAAGTAATTTTAACATTTTCAAAGTCAGTGGTAGACTCGGAAGAAATTCATATTGCTGGTGCACATTTTTATTGGTTGAATTAATACATAATAGTATAACATCATTAAGCAATTGGAAAACTTATTATTCCCTGAAGAACATGTAGAATGGGTCTCAAATTTGGTTGCACATTAGGGTCATCTGGAGGTTTGGGTTTTGTTTTTTTTTTTTTTAAGATTTTATTTATTGGGGCACCTGGGTTGCTCAGGCTATTGGGCATCTGCCTTCAGCTCAGGTCAGGTTCCCCGGGTCCTGGGATCCAGCCCCACATCAGGCTCCCTGCTCAGCGGGAACCTGCTTCTCCCTCTCCCTCTGCTGTTCTCCTTGCTTGTGCTCTCTTGCTCTGTCTGTCAAATAAATAAAATCTTAAAAAAAATTTTTTTCATTTATTTATTTGACAGAGAGAGAGAGAGTACACACGCAAGTGGGGCGGGGGCAGAGGAAGCAAGTGCAGCAGACTCCTCACTGAGCAGGGAGCCTGACGTGGAGCTCGATTCCAGGACCCTGAGATCACTACCTGACCCAAAGGAAGACACCCAACCGCCTAAGCCGTCCAGGCGCACTATCTGGAATGTTTTCCTAAAAGTCTGCCCCCAGACCAGTTAAATCAGGGGCTCTCAGGAGGAGATCCAAGCGTCAGTGGAACAGACCTGGTCTGTCCCACTGTGTAGCCAAGTTTGAGAACCACCGATGTCGACAATTTAGGCTTTTAATTTTGCTGATTAGTCCTTTGTTTCTTTCCCCAACCCTCCCTTACACGCGTAACAGACAGCACTTTTCATATATATCCTGTGTGTTTTGCCAAATGATATTGTACACCAGGTTAAATAAATAGAGTTCTTGGTCTTTCCGAGAGAACTTGAAGTAAATGTTCCCAGTCTATATCCACAAAGCACTGAATTATAGTTACACCTAGAGTGAGCATGTTTACTTTTCATCTTTCTACTTTGTATTACAAGAAAAATGCATTTTGTGTCTTCCAGGCATACTGTACAAGGGCAATGGGGAAAACCAGTTCATCTCCCAACAGCCTCCAGTTGTCAGTAGCATCATGGGAAACGGCCGGAGACGCAGCATCTCGTGCCCCAGTTGCAATGGTCAGGCCGATGGTAACAAATTGTTGGCCCCGGTTGCGTTAGCTTGCGGGATCGATGGCAGCCTGTATGTAGGGGATTTCAACTATGTTCGGCGAATATTCCCTTCTGGAAATGTAACAAGTGTTTTAGAACTAAGGTATGTCTTTTCTTAATTTGTTTGTTTTTGTTTTTGTTTTTAAGATTTTATTTTTAAGTAATCTCTGCACCCAGCACGGGGCTCGAACTTACAACCCAGAGATCAAGACTTGTGTGGTCCTCCAACTGAGCCACACGGGCATCCCCTTAATTTGGGATTGTTTCCAAAGCTGAGCCTGCCTTTATAAGAAAAAGTGTTTAGTCTAATAGACCAATTTATTTATTTAAGTATACCTTCCCAATGTTTAAAATTCCTCCTGAAAAGAAGTCATATTCTTGGTTACAGTCAGGAAAAGCACAACATATATATTCTGTGCCATAAATGTATAAAGGAATATAAAGTCACCCAACATAGAAAATGTCTTACTGATTTCAGGGCATTTTCTGTGCTCCAGTAGGAGAGAACTATGACTTTTAAGCCCCTTTAGTTCTTCAGAATAACTTCTTGATATAGGTTGTTACTCTTTTATGTCACGTGAGTTGAAATTAAGAGATAGAATATTTCCCTACGGTATCAGGACATAAGAGTAAGGCAATAACTTTCCATTAGAATATTGGATCTTCAAGTTGGGTTAACCCGTTAGCCATAATACCAAAAGTTAAAGTTACAAATTGTTGCTTTGCCTTGTTCATTTAAGTGTGATTATTAAAATCATCCTATTCTGTAAATTATTTGATAAGCCTTGGCTTACAAAATTCCTTTCCAGTGTTATTTCTGCTTAAGTTGGCAATTTTCCATTCAAATAATTAAAATCTCAGTATGCAACTCATTATATTTTAGAAACTTTTTCTAACTGTGCTTTTTTCCCCCACCTTTCTTATCTGCTTCCACCAAGAAATAAAGATTTTAGACATAGGTAAGCATCTTGCTAAAAGGTTACTGTGTATTTTCAAATGTCCTTTTTACATGTTGATGTGACTCTCTGACATTGTTTTCTAAGAACATTTCATCATGAGAGAGGAAACTCAGTATCACAGAACATCTAAGGAATGAAAACTGCTTAAATGAACCATTCGTATGTAGCATGTTGCAAATTCTATTATGCAATGTAATCTGAAAAGCTCTTTTCAAGTTGGTTAATAAAATAAATTTTGTCACACACAAAAAAATTATAAGAAACATGTCCATAGAACAAATATATTTCTAAATGTCAGTTACTGGCTCACGTAATCTAAGCCATATTGAACAGAACCAAATTTGAAGCAGAGTAGGAGATTTTAAGACACATTTAGTTTGACCAGTCATCAGGGCAGATCCTGGTTTATTGGGCCCAAAGCTTATTCAATTGGGGAGATTCTGTTTAAGAAAAAGAATCTGAAAAATGTTTTACTGTGGCAAAGTTTTTAAAACATAAGATCATGTGATCATGTTCCCTGGGACCTCGCTGGGCTTGCAAGGAACCGTACGAAGGAATCCTAATACTTAGGCTTTGTTAACTTCCTGATAAATTTCATCACTGTGGTCATTTATATTTTCCCAAGTTGAGAGAGTCACTAGATTTGCGTTTTAAGAAGTAATGTTTTCATGGACAGTATTATGAAGGAAAAGACTTTCTTCAAAGTTTAGGATGAGAACAGTTGAAACAAGTGTGTGAGCTCGGAAGATTTTCAGATTCTACTTGCAACATATCCTTAGGTAGAGAAGGCATAGCAAAAGCTTGTGTATAGAGTATTTTGACTGAAAAACTTCCCATAGGGCAACAAAAAAAGGAAAAAAAAAGTAATATATTTTAAAGTAAAGCTCACCAAAAACGCTAGACTAGTTGCACCTGCTGGATCTCATTTGGCCAGTAAAGTATCTAATGAAATGATATCAGGTGGAAAAATTAGAAATAGTTTATGTGACATCCTTGAGATGAGCACATCAGCATTACCCGCTGGAACAGTGTTGCAGAGACTGACAAGGAGGGAATAAGAGACAAGGTTCCCCCAGAAGATGAGAAGCTGTTGCATATCCGTATGACCAGGCAGGGCCCCAGGACCTTTCCCTGAGATGCCCTATTGAGTTTGTGCTGAGTGAGATGCCCTATGGAGCTTGTGCTCTCAGCTAATAGCTCGTCACGTGCTAAGATTAACAGTAAATTTCTCCAGACTGCTGAGCGCACGAAGCTCTGCTATTAGAATCCACAGCAAAGTATCAAAATTGTTCTGGCCTCGCCTTCTTGGTAACTGTGGAGGAAAGAGGGAAGACAGACCCCTGCATACACCAACTAAATGTGAAAATGCTGGAGGCCATACAGAAAGAACGATCAAAGCAGCTCCCTTTTAACAAACCAGCCCATCACCTGCCAGGCTCAGTGCCAGACATTTTATTTACTTTATTGCAGATCCAAACAATAGTCCTTTGGGGTTCCAGATGAGGTCACTGAAACTCAAGGAAGCTTTGGGGAGGGGAAGCATTTTTTTCCCCAAGACACATAACTAAGAAGTGGGGAGCAGGGATTTGAACCACTCTGAACAGCCTGTTCATTGCACTACACCGCGCAGTCAGTTTTTTATGTGTCCAAATGGCTAGAATTCTGTGGGATAATTCCCTGGGTACACAAAAAGCTAGATTTATTTCACAATCATTGGACAAATTACTTAGAGCTATAATCTCACTCCCTGGGGAAAAAAAAAAACTACATTGATTAGAGGTTAGAGCTCCATTATTATTAACAATACTTTCTAATATGAGCTCATTATGTACTAACTCCTGGTGTCGGGCAGTGATACTCATTGTGCTCCCTCTCTCATGACCCTCCTTAACCTTTCCCCCCTGTACGTTATCCTGGCTAAGTGTGAGCTCCTGCATTTCCTTTTGCTCCGTGCATGTAAAATACACTGTTTGGGTTTTACATTGATATTCATGCTTGTTAAATCAGTGTTGACTAATCACTTCCTATGTACTAGGCAGTTTGACAAATAATAATGTAAGAAAATCCATGCTCTCAGAACTAAACCATCTAGTAGGGGAAACAAGATATATAAGTAACAAACTAAGTAACATTGTCAGTATCCTGCTTTGGCACTTTGTTATATCCAGGGCTTATACTGTGAGAGGAATTCTATGGGGGAAAAGATTCCTGGGATGGGGGACGTGATAAGTGAAAATTCTCTGGAAGGTGATATTTGACCTAGGTCTGAAAATGAAGTCTGCTTAAACAGAACCACAGGAAGAAAGGTGTTGGGAAGCAGTTGTGAAGGAAGAATACAGAACAAGGGACGTTACTGGGGTTTGTGAAAGGCATGAGCAAGACATGTTCTAAGAAGAGTCAGATTTACCTGGGTGGAGCAGGGGATCTGTGTGGGAAATAGTAAGAGATACAGGTAAAAAGTCAGGGTAGGGTCAGATTGCTTAGGGCCTTGAGTGCTCTAAGGAATTGCTCTTCTGTCCTGTAGGACAACAGAGATAGTGGACAGCCATTTTCTGACCTTGAACAAGATGACGGCATACTCAAAATGGCCCTCGAGGAAGATGAGTCTGATATCAGTGTTCAGGATGACTTGAGGATCAGTTAGAAAGCTGTTGCCTGAAACCATGAGATGCCAGGTACCTGAAAGAGTATGGCTAGCGAGGAAGGAAATCCACCCATAAAATAAAGGAAGGCAGAGAATGAACATACTATATAAGGGTGATGAAGAAGAGGATGATAAAAAAGAGAGGACAAAAATAGGGATTCCATTTGCTCAATAACTCATTAATCAAAACAGACTTCACTATTTTGCTTAAATAATTTAAGCTTCTCTATTTTGCTTAAAAAAATAAAATTCTTTCCAGGTGCTTCTTCCTATTTGCCTATGTTCTCTTCCTCATCGTAGTTGATAGGATCCTGTTGGCTTTCTCTTTATCCCCACTGTGCTGGCTAGCATCAAAGTCATGAGGGGCTTAGGAACAGATGATAGGAGGAAAAAGATATTGAAAATACATCTAAATATACAAAAATGAACAGTGTAGGCAGTTAATGATTAAGTAATATATAAAAATGCATGATTCTGGTCATTTACTAGTTTTGTATACTATTAAAGAGTCTCATTAATTAGACTAATGGGGGCATAATGAATGAAAATATTAAATAACAAAATAAATATAAAAACACATAGTCTTTTTATTTTAAAATTCAGAGTATTCTGTCATACCAAATATAATAAGCACTGCCAGGATATTATATCAAATAAAAGTCTCAAGCTATACTTGAATGAACAGATATAAATACTAATCAATCAACACACAAAATTTTTTACATAAAAGGAAGCTTCTGAAATCCTTAAAATTTTTAAGATCTCTTAGCTATGCTAAACATCTCCCCTATAGGTTTATAGGATGAGTTTGCTAACAAACTCCTTTTGTAGGTAATAAATTTTAGCTCATCTCTGTTCCAATTCTCTAAAATTCCAAAATAAAGGAACTTAAATTAATTAATGCCAGTTAAGAGGCAATAAAATATGTGAGACTAAAAATCAACTTTGTGAATTTTATATTACCAATTAAGAGACCAAAGAAAATGCCAATCACAGGTCTGTGAACTTGAATCGATTAAAGTTTAAATACAAGATTATAAAAGCTTGATTCAGCACTTCTTATTGACTTCATATTTAAAAATCAAACAGACACAGAAATATCACATCCCAAAGCCCTGCTTGCAAGTATAAAAAGTTTCAGTCACCAGAAAAGAGGCATTTTATTGTTATCCATAAATATAATTTACGCTTTTCTGTGTTCTAAGGGCTCTGGCCCAATTTCCAATAAAAAGATGAAAGTGCTAATGACATCTCTTCTATAGCTTGTTCTTTGCAAATATCTCTCTAGTCTACGATGGCTGAATGATGACAGAATGAGTAAGCTCATCTAGTCTGTGTTTACAGCTGGATCTGTGTCCATGGAGTTCGCTTGGGAATCACAGTCATCTAGGCAGGGCAGATCAGTCTTCTGAGGAACAGGGTACTAAAGGTTTTTAACTTGCTTTGATTTTGCTGCCATTAGTCAAAACATTAATGTTATCCTAAGCCTCTCTGAAATGAAAATCTCAATCAGTTGTACAAGAAGACCGTGGTGCTTCTCCTGGTGAACAGAGACTCCCACAAACCATCCATGTTGTACATCCCTACACTCCAGCCCTCGGTCACTGTAGCCTCCTGTCTTCCACAAGAGACCTGAGAACTCACCATTGATTTGTGCTCACACACCAGCCTCTCAAGGGCTTTGGCTTTTCAGGAAGCCAGAGCGCAAGTACTAGTCCGCTATCAGAAAGCTCTGCTTATTTTGGGTGTCCTTGAACCCCAGATCCATCCCATATATTGTCAGAGCTTCTCTACATGCAATCAGCTGAAAGTTTCCAAGCTCACTCTCCCCCCCCCCCCCCACTTTAGTACTTTGGTACTGATCCCTCTTTTCATTTAGAAAGAGCTGGGCTCTCAGAAGCAGCTGTCACCCGCCACGCTAGGCTGCATGGCAGAGAACTCATCCAGTTCTCATTCCCCACCATTCTGTGGGGGGATATTTCCAGAGGTAAACTCTTTTCCAAGACCGCATACTCCTCCACATTTGTTATTCTGGACAATGGAGTTGTGTGCAAAATTAGAGCTTTCATTTGGCAGACATATGTTGCTTGATTGAGACATTCCTGCGTCTTCAAAGAAGGAGATGCTTCATGAAGGACGGGAAATGGCAAATATAAGCCCCACTTTGGACATTCTCTTATTACTATCCCACTGGAATAAAAATGACGTCAGTAAAAGCAAATCCTAGGACTTGAATGTCCGGGTTTTTTTGGACTCATGTCCTATAGCTCAAGCAGCCACCTCAAAAATCTGCTGTTTACTCTCAAAATGAAGCACGTCATGAAAAATCATGTGTAATTTTTTTATACCATTCCTTAAGATTTTATTTCTTTGGGAGAGAGTGCACACAAGCCTATGGCAGGAGGGGCAGAGGGAGAGGGAGAGAAGGAATCTCAAGCAGACTCCCTGCTGATCACAGAGCTACATGCTGGGCTCGATCTCACAACCCTTAGATCATGACCTGAGCTGAAATTAAGAGTCAGATGCTTAACCAACTGAGCCACCCAGTTACCCCTTTCTTTACATCATTCTTCATCAGGGTCCTGAAGTTTTTATTCACCTTTGTTGTAAAGCCATGATTTATATAGTTAGAACAGCTCGGTATTAAAATTCTCCCATGTACACTAACTATCAAATAAAAAAGGCAAGGTGCAGAACAGCTTTTGTGCAAAAGTACGTATGTGTCTATAAATAGGTACCTATTTATAGCATAATAAAAAATATAAAAGGATATATGCTTTTTTATCAAGGAATATTAGAGATAAGAAGGGGCAAGGGAGAATCCTTTCCCTTTTCATTTTGTACAGTTCTGCCCAGTTTATAAGTGGGTTAAATAGATGGGAAGATCATGAGTTTTGGGTTGTTTTTGTACGTCTTTGGATTGAAAAATTGAATTAATATTCTTTATTTTTGAAACTGTCTCCTAGAAGTTGCTCTTGAAGGATTTTTCCACAAATAGCCTTTCAACAGATATTTTAGAAAAGATTCGTAAAGAGGGTGAAAAGGACTTCATGATTAAGTCCCCCTATCCCAGGCTTGGATGTCATTCAAATGAGTAATTCGGCATATTACCCTCCACTTGAAAAATTACTCAATATTCTCAGAGTACCCCAAACAAGGTCTTTGTCCTTGAGCCAAACCATATGCATTTGGAGACCAAGTCATCTGGCTTTGAAAATTCAGAGGAACGATTGATGATATTACTTCAACACTGGGAAAAAAGAGACCCCAGCTTGCTCTCCTGAAGATGGTACATTTCCACCCTTTGTACGTGTGAAAGAAAGAAAGACTTCTTGATACTATTTTCTTGAAAGTGACCTTGTGGCTTTATAAAGGTATTTCATATGAATACCTAACTCTGACTGAATTTACATTGGGTTGCATTATTCATTTACCTTTATCATCATTACTCTAGAAGCAATTCCAAGTGGGTGTTTAAAGAAGAGGTCTGCGTTGTTTTAATAGTTCAGGATCTTATAAGCATAACAGCAGGACCAAGGAAACAAATGTGAACATCTCCAAGTTTAGATAGTCATTTTTTCCCTAGGAACATTTTCAGAAAGCCTGTCATGGTGGAAGCAGTTAACAGTCTTTCTCGCACTTCTCTACCATAGAGAGTTACAAGGCAAAAGACGGCGGTGTGAGAGGGGGCAGGACAGAACCAAGTGTGCAGAATAGCTAACGCTCACTGAGTATGTATTATGTACTAGACACTGTTCTAAGCATCGTATCTGTATTAGCTTCTGTCACCCTGTCAGCATCCCATGAAATGTGTATTATTGTTATTATCACACCGTTAGTGAGTGATGAAGCTGGGATTCAGACCCTGACAGTCTGGTCCAGAGGTCATGCTCATAGATGCACCACCAGCAAGGAAACGAAGTGTGTGTGTGTGTGCATGCGTGTGTGTTTTCATAACCAGCTCTCTGACTATTTATAATTACTATATAATTGGGGAGATAAGAAGAGACTAGAGAAGTCTCTCCAGTGTCACGTCTCTCAAAATAGACCAAGTTTGAATGAGTCGAAACCCTGTCACCAACCATAGATCGGAAAGACCAGGTCTGTCCATATCGGGCTGTTTGTAGGGGGAAAATAACCTCTGAAATTTGCCCTGAAGGTTATATTGATATGTTGTAGCTTTCCGCTTCATTACCAAGTAACAATCTACCACATTACGGAACCCAACATTTCTGTGCCCTTAAAATTTCAGGCATCAGTTTAGAAAAGTGACGTAATAACACTTACCACGGCAAGGAGATCATTTGGTAAAACCCATAGGTCTGAAATGGTTTTACCTCCGATGACTTGTATCTCTTTGAGTCCTTTGTTTCACTGTTCACCCTCTCATACATGTTCCCCCACTCAAGACTTCTAGCTCAAATATGTCTCTTGTCACCAAAAAATATTGAAGAGTAGAAAGGAGACCCGAGCCCTGAAGGTATTCAAGGCTGTGTGTGTCTCAGTGTTTCCCTGTAAATCCATATCATAGCCATAGGCCTTTTCGGATTTCCAGAAGATTCCATGCAGATTCCACATGTGACCATCCAGCTGGGCGCCCACCAATGTGAGGCCCACTCGTGAAACCTAGAACTTGCTATTTTAACAGCAGACTCTGTCACAGGGGCCCCAAAGTACATGTATTCACCACTTAAGAGGAAGGGCATTAAGTAGTGGGAATTGTCTCATTAGACCCTAATAGTAATGAAAAGACTACTACATCATTATTTAGAATCAACACTTTCATATAATTCAACTTTTACTACATCTTTTAGATATTCACATATAAAATAAATGGAAACAAGAAAAGTGTGTGTGTGTGTGTGTGTGCATGCGCACGTGCACACGTGTGTAGAGAGAGTAAGAGAAAGAGTGAGTTAGTAAAATCAAGTTTATCGTCAAGATAATGTGGAATCTGTTGGATTCTTATCTGTTGACGTCTTTATGGGGACACCAAATTATTTAAACTCTTTTTAGAATTTTTTTCCAGAAGGCATTATTTGCACCATGTACAAAATTACGTTAATCCTAAGAATGTGGTATTGTGTGTTTATCAAGAGATTAACTTTCTAATCCAACTAAGTGTCATAATTCGCCCATTCCTTGATGATGTCCGTCTTACCACTCTTTACAGGCAGGGGGACATAAAATAGTTCACAGTTGCCTTACTTGGTATGTATAAAATTGAGGCGCTGTGTTTTGTGAACAAATGCCTACGTCTCACCAAATTCACAGACAGGTCTCAGAGCAGCTTCATTTACAACTTTAAAAGTAGAACTGATGGGTTCACCATTCCGGCTCACAGCACGAGGCCCCCAACTGAGACGGCCCCCTCCACATGAGTGACCTTATTTTAGTATTTCACCCCCTACTTCAAGACAAATGTAACTGCATCAGATCGCCGTTCTGGATGACGATTGAGCGACCGGGACAGACACTACTCTACATTTTGTCAGGGGCAGGTGTCCGTGGGATTTGGATTTGTAGCAAAACAGGAGACCTCCCTGTCCTGAGGAGTGAGGGAAATCAGTGGTACATTCTCCTTCACTGGAGTTGGACAGAGGCACCCTTCCTATGGAATCAACTTTATGTCTGTCACTCGAGGGCATGTTATTAATGGCTTTTCATTGAACCAAAAGGGTTTAGAGAACTTGCTTCTCTCTCCATTTTAGGCTAAAAGCATCTTGCCTTCCAAAGGGAATTGTTTTCAAGATGGCCGCTCTAATAAATTTAATAATTAAATCCTCCGCAACAGGCAAGGGAGGAAGAGAGTCCTATCAGAGCTCGCTTCCAACTCTTCTCAGTCATTCTTTGAAGTCGTTATTAAATATGCTGTTCATTTTCCAGTCTTTATTAACGGTTTATAATCAGTTTCTCAAGATCGGTTTTGTTTTGCTCTTAATTCTCCCCCGTGTGTTAGGGGTAACTGTCTTGTGATGTTTACGTATGATCCTTTTCTTTTTTTTAACAGCAGTAACCCAGCTCACAGATACTACCTTGCAACTGATCCAGTCACAGGAGATTTGTATGTTTCTGACACTAACACCCGCAGAATTTATCGCCCAAAGTCACTTACGGGTACAAAAGATTTGACTAAAAATGCTGAAGTCGTCGCTGGGACAGGGGAGCAGTGCCTTCCGTTTGATGAAGCCAGATGTGGAGATGGGGGGAAGGCCATTGAAGCAACCCTCATGAGTCCCAAAGGTACTGGCATTTACCAATTTGAAGATTTCTTTTTATTAAAAAAATATATATATACAGAAAACCCAGTTAGTGCCTGATTGTGTTTAATGCTGAGTCTAACAGTTTACACTCAACTGTGTTCTAGAAAGCAGTTTCACATCCAGGGTTTTGAAAAGCCATGTAGTGTGAAACTGCTAGAATCCTAAGTTGATTTTACAGTAAATATTGGGTTCGTGGCATTTTTTTATCATTCCTGTTTTTTTTTTCACATTTCCAAAGAGGGAAGCAACGAGTCCATATTATTCAGGTCACATCCTGTTAAACTTCAAGGAAGTGTCCAGATTCTTTCATTGTCCTGGAATCTCTTTGTCGTGAATGAGTCCCAGACCTCTTTAAAAACCATCACTAAGCAACGCTATTAGTCCTCACCCAGTTCGGAGCTATTAAACTTTTGTTTCTATGCCATGGGAAAAAATGCTTGCTGTGAGGAATTTCTGGAGGTAACAAGGACTAAAATTCTATGTGATAAAGGTTTCTAGCTTTTAAACCAGTTGGGACTGACTCCTTCTTGCTCATGTATTATGCCATTCATTACAATGTTTTTTGGTTTGGGGCTCTTTTTTTTTTTTTTTTTCATTATAGCTGGCAGCTGTTATGTGAATAAGGACTGGAAAAAAGCATTTGTTGTACTGAATTATTCATAATAGCAAATTTCATTGTAACAAGGTCAACGAAACACTAACCTTGGCTCAGATCTATTTTTGTTAGAATACAGTTATTCTAAGTTCAGAGTAAGAGAATTTGACCTGTTTCTATAATTGATAGACAACAACATTATACAGAAGTTACAATTTTATATTTAAGATACAGGGAGCACCTATATGATTCATACACCAAGTAGAGATTCTTACAAATTTCGGTTATTTCCTTACTACATTTTACATAGATGTGTGTTACAAATGCCTCTGTTGGGTTTTTCCTAATGTATTTGCAATCAACAATCTGACCTGCTACCTATCACCTATATTATCCCTGGGGTTGAACGTTGAATTTAATCATGAGCCCAAAAAATGCATCCTGTTTGGAAAAAATTGGTCACGCTTACTTCTCTTGGAAAAGGAATGGCGATTGATAAGAATGGATTGATCTACTTTGTTGACGGAACCATGATCAGAAAAGTTGATCAAAATGGGATCATATCAACTCTCCTGGGCTCCAACGATCTGACTTCAGCCAGACCTTTGACTTGTGACACCAGCATGCACATCAGCCAGGTAGCTAAAATCTTAAGCTGCATTGTTTGTTTCCCTTCTAGGCGTCTCGGTTGACTAAGTCAGTAGTCTGGGATGGCCCCATAATAAACTGCATATATACCGTGTGTGGCATTCGTATTAGAGCTGTTCCGTTTAAATGTATCTCAGGAGCTACTAAAAAGTTATTTTCTTCTATGGTTCTGCATTTGATGAATTCAATGAGATTACAGAACAATTAGCATGAAGAAATGCTAAAGCATTCGAAATAAAATACCAGTAAAGTAGCAGCAGGCAGATATTCCAGAAAGAACAAAACAGCTTAAATCTCTAATCTTTTGATTGCACGAGCTCTTTAAGCAGTAGAAAGAACCCACTATGATTAGTCCTAAGGGACTTGTATTTAGAATGAGGGACTTTCCTGTTGGCCTGATTGAAAACACAATAGAACACTAATGTATTCATAACCTAGAAAGCCTCGACGTCTGGTGCTTATTACGGCCGAAGGAACATACATGTTCATATCTCATTGAAACCTATTAACTCACTGCTTAGAGGTTGCTTTTTGGCTCTAACTTGCAAGTCTTCCAGTGAGCTGCATTTTTAACTAAAACTTATTTCCTGCATTTGTCTCCCCTCGAAATTTTTAAGTTTACTTTACAGTAGCTATTCCAGGGAACAATGTTAAAACAGTTTATCAAATTAAGGGTAATTTCCTTAAACGGTCTAATTCACTCTTCCGGCAAATTAACTGTGGCACAGAAACTAACTAACTGGGCCATTTCTTTTCTCCGAAGGTGCGTCTGGAGTGGCCCACTGACCTCGCCATTAACCCCATGGATAACTCTATTTATGTCCTGGATAATAACGTTGTCCTGCAAATCACGGAGAACCGCCAAGTGCGCATTGCTGCTGGACGGCCCATGCACTGCCAGGTGCCAGGGGTGGAATATTCCGTGGGGAAGCACGCGGTCCAGACGACCCTGGAATCCGCCACCGCCATCGCCGTGTCCTACAGCGGGGTCCTGTACATCACCGAGACCGACGAAAAGAAAATTAACCGAATAAGGCAGGTCACCACGGACGGGGAGATCTCGCTGGTGGCGGGGATACCTTCAGAGTGTGACTGCAAAAATGACGCCAACTGTGACTGTTACCAGAGCGGAGATGGCTACGCCAAAGACGCCAAGCTCAGTGCCCCGTCCTCCCTGGCTGCCTCCCCGGATGGCACCCTGTACATCGCGGACCTGGGCAACATTCGGATCCGGGCCGTGTCAAAGAACAAGCCTTTCCTTAACTCTATGAACTTTTACGAAGTTGCCTCGCCAACGGACCAGGAACTCTATATCTTTGACATCAATGGCACTCACCAATATACTGTAAGTTTAGTCACTGGCGATTACCTGTACAATTTTAGCTACAGCAATGATAACGATATCACCGCTGTGACAGACAGCAGCGGTAATACTCTTAGAATTAGACGGGACCCGAATCGGATGCCAGTACGTGTGGTGTCTCCAGATAACCAAGTGATATGGTTGACAATAGGAACGAATGGATGTCTGAAAAGCATGACCGCTCAAGGACTAGAATTAGTTTTGTTTACTTACCATGGCAATAGTGGCCTTTTAGCCACTAAGAGCGATGAGACTGGATGGACAACGTTTTTCGAGTAAGTATATCCAAATTCTGCTCTGCTTATAAAATGCTGTGATAGAGTCATGTGGTCTAAAAATAACGATATAATCTAAAGGGCTGGTGAGATCCAGGTTCGGGGGGACCCTCTAATTTGGGGATCCCTCGCTCTCCAAAAAAGAAGACAAAATTAGACAAAAGAAGGGACCCATACGATGGGGAAGTTCTGAAAAGCTTCCGCGTCATTGGCCTCACGGTCAGTGTACCTCGGCTTAAGGGTTAACGTTTTGCTTCACACAGACCTAATCTAAACTGCACTCAAAAGGACCTTTCCACCAGATGCAAATCAGCAAGTTCTGGTTGCTGTGGAAGGTGCATGAAAAAGCCCGAGGCTCATGCTGCCACTATATTCCCCTACTAAATATGTGAGCGGCGGCCCAGGCGGTGTGCTATTTGAACAGCCACATTTTGCGAGGTCAATCAGAATGAAATGAGAATCAGCCATTGTATATTTTACGGGATATGTGCTTTGCAGTGAACGCATATGTAAAATCATTTCGATTACTCTTCACTTCACTAACATCACACAAACCATAAGGGGAAATTAGATGTACAGAGATGGCATGTTGACAAATGCAAAATAGTCCTTGAAATGAATATTGAGTTCCTGGGTGTGATTTTTACAATGATATGCTGAAGCAGAAGTATTTTTTGTAGGAGTACACCTCTAAAATTATAATAAAAGTCAGTAGGAAAAAAAATGATCCAATATACAAATATTTTCCGTACAACCTTTCTGGAATGGATCTTATACATAAAGCTGAGTTCTCCTGTAGCTTGAATTGCTTTTCTTTTTTGACAGATTCCCTTTTAATAAAATGAATGTTACCCAGCAGCATGATTTTGTCAGAGGAACAAACCTTTTCAATTGAATTACATTAAAATTCTGTTCTTAGCATTCCTTTTGCTCATTTTAGGATCGCAATAGGAAAGGAATAAATTGGAAGTTAATGGAAAGCACTTCCTTTGCACCATTTTCAAAGTGATAGCAGGCTATATTGCCAAAGAGGCAAAAAAAAAAAAAAAAAGAGTATAGGAAAAGTGCTACCATCAGATGAGACTGGGCAGGAGAGCTGCTCTGATAATAAGACCTTTAGGAAATGATGGTGGCATTGGTAGGGTTTCAGTTTAGTTAAAAGCAGGGAGGAAAAAATAGAGCAATAAGTTTTTAGTACAGTCTAGGACTCAAGCTCTGCTCTGTGGGCCACTTTTGAATGTGTCCTTATTTGTTCCCGGGAATTGACAGTGCATAGAAGTTTATCGTGTGGGTGGCCGCTGACACATGAACGTCTTGCAGCTGATACAGTGGTTTATTTGTGACCTACGAATGCATTTTATTTATTTTTTTTTTATTTATTTGACAGACAGATCATGAGTAGGCAGAGAGGCAGGCAGAGAAAGAGAGGAGGAGGAGGCAGGCTCCCTGCTGTGAGCAGAGAGCCCGATGTGGGGCTCGATCCCAGGACCCCGAGATCATGACCTGAGCCGAAGGCAGAGGCTTTAACCACTGAGCCACCCAGGTGCCCCCTACGAATGCATTTTAATTGAGTCTGGAAAATTAGAGAAAGGGATATACTCCATTGGTACAGTTGATCTGGACTAGTATAAACAAATTTAGGACTTCCACCTTTTTTATAAAGTGTGGTGCACAAAGAAGACCTATTTCTCCATTCACAGACTCTCCAAGAACCCCAGACTTAGTTCAGATTCATCACAGCAGTGAACGTAGAGTTAGAGTTGGCAGGCCAGTCTCGTGCCTGTAAGGGGCAAGCATTGTTTTAAAGAATAAAATTTGTGATTAACTTAAATATATCACAATCACATCTTCACCAATATAAAGTCATTACACATCATGTTTAAAGTAGAACTATTAAGTCACAGTTTAAATAAGTTAAGTAAGGGCAAGTAATGCCAAACGCATTATGCAAATATTTTTCTAAATATAAAGTTGTGTATATTTATGCATGTAAATATACTCACACAGACATTTGGGTTATAATTTGAGAATAGAGTGTTTTAATAAACCAGGGCTTGAAAAATCATTTTTATAATAAAATGAGTAGAAATATTGCTTTTTTTAAAATAATGTGCTTTTATCACATGTTCTCTAGATGTCTGCAGCAAAAGACAAGACTAAAAAAATGTCTAAGAAACATTTTTGCATTTTGACAAAGCAGTGTGTTACAGTATGAGACAGAACAAAAAAAAGGCACTTAACCCAAGTAACTCAGAATCATCATCTCAAAATAACAAGTGATCTTTTTTTTCTTTCTATACATTTTCACACTGTGCTTGTGAAAGAGCAAGGGCCCCCCTCTTCTGTCTAAGCTTCAGAAACTCTAAAACGCATTCAAAAGTAAGCACGCAGAAGAAGGGCGGGGAAGGCCATTTTCAGGCCACCCTCTCTGCTGAGAGAGAGAAGCACATTCTGTGTGCATTGATTTGCAACTATGGATGGGCAAACTGAACCCCCTCTCCATCAGAGTCTTGATGAGAATTTCTGCTCACCACCTCCTGTCTTGGACACAGGACTGGGTGAAGGTGCTGGGGGGGCGGCATCTGAATACATCTGAATCCCGGTCAGATGTATTCCGTGTTCGCCATCTTGGTGAGCAGGCGCACTCCCAGAATACCAGTAATATCTGTCACATTCCCCGTCATATCTGTGCAATACTGCGTGTCTAAGTTCGACTTGAGAATGATATTTTGTGATTTTATAAAGAAAGGGATGCTGGAAGTTTGACAATGGTCAGAGTTCTATGAAAACCACAAGGATATTGGGCAGGGGGGTGGAGGGGGCCGGGAATCACCATTCCCAACTGAAAAACACCTGTTTTCTCTGACTTTCATGACCCTAGTCCCTAGAGCTGCTGCAGGCTTTATAATCAGCTTTCTGCAGAAATTCCTCTTTTGCAAAGAGAAATTAAACTTTTCAGCCCAAATTCCCACTTGTACATGTTCGGCTTTCTCTCTAGCCTAGTGCCTTAAAAGCCTTGAGATTAAAAGCTCTCTAGGACAGAAACAGCTGGCAGAAGACCCAGAATCAATAAATTTGCCTACTGATAAAAGTACAGTCACTGTGCTGCCTACCGAAGACATTTTAAGAAGAGAATTAGCTCAATGACTTACCTTGTTTTAATTTTATTAAATTTTTCTCAGTACAAACTTTAGTTTACCAGTCATGTGCCACAGTATTGCTGTGAGACAGAATAAAATGTGAAAGCATTTTCTAAAATGCAAACTAATTATCTTTTTGGCTCGCACATCTCCTGGAATGTTGCAGGGATACAGAACTCTTCCAATAACTATTTCTTGGTCGAAGGAATAGAGAGTGAAACCAACGGTGGAGACAAGTGAATGTTTATTTCTACAGAAGAGCCGGATAGAACCCATCCCTGGCTCTTGCCCAGGCTTCATGGAAAGAGTACCCTATGAATTTTGCTCACTCGCTTTCTCAGATAGTTTGGACTTCTCTGCACCAAAAGTCGATGCTGAAAATATTAACAATTTGTATTCTTTGTTGCTGATATTGATAGTACATGTTTACTCAAGTTTCGTTGGCTTTGTACAATCAGGACTTCCTCAGTTGGTGTATTAGTAAAATAGTTAATGAGAAAAACGTCTTCGTCTTGATGGCACTGCCTTCTGAGATGTTGGTCTTAAGGAGTTGGCTTGGAGTAAAGACAGAGAACGTGTCCCAGGCAGGTGCGTTTGAGGTATATTGTTGTACCTACAATCAGAAAGGATAAGTCTAGGAAGAGAAAACCCAGTTCCCAAATTGAGATTCTTATCAGTCACCCATAAAATAGGGTGATTTTTTAGGGTACACAGATAGTTTCTGAAGTATAAGAACCTTCATCTCAAAACTAGAGATAGCATTTTCTCCTTAGCAGCTGTTTCTCTCCTTGTTCTTTGTCATGATTATGTTCCTATTGTGACTTGTTAGAGAAGTGGCCAATATTCTTGGACGTGCTACTGGAGGGGATGATAGGAAGACTGCCAGAGGGTTTGTAACTCAGCTTTGAAATCTCAGAGGTAGACTGATCTGTTTCACGGACTGAGTAACTCTGTGTTACTGATTGAATAAGCCTCCTGTCCAACATCTCCTCTTCCATTGACTTGTCAAGCAATGCGAAGGATGTCCAACTAGCTAATGTGTGAGGACACTGTGATAAGCCTCGTTACTCCCTTCCCTTAGTATTAGGGACCATTTCATGCTGGTATTCACACCATTTAAAAACAATGATCACATGTTACAATTCCTTAGCTAGAATAATTTCAGGGTGGTCAATAAGATCTCACCTACTAAAAGTGTATTATTTGAAACATTTAGACCCAAAGTGAAACCACAGCTCTCACACTTGAATGTACACAAAAGCAAATCCAGTGTATTGAATGGGGCAATAGAATAAATTATTGACTAGTAAATGGCATTTCACAGTTCTCTGCTTGCTCACCCCCGGAAAAGGCAAACTGTTTGGGCATAGCATTCTGATGCTCTTCTGTCTGGTTAAAGAAGACACCTTTTTTTTTTTCTTTTTAATGCTCTGAGTCCTGACTGATACGTACAGATAAACCAGCAGGTTGGTGGCAATCTTTCTGTCATCTTCTATCAACTTTTCTATCATCATCGCACACCAACCTTATCTATTCATCATTTAGAACTTTATATTTGTGGAGCTGACTGTGTGCTCTTTCATGAGCTCTGTTCAGATGTACAGAGTAAATTAACGAGCTTCCGCTTTTACACATTTATGTAGGTACATATGGGTCTCTAGCTTCTCAATCGAGTGCTTTATCATCCCTCACCCAAGTTTAGCAAATTCAGAATGAGCTTCTGAACCATTTCTAGATCATGAACTCAGCTCTGCACCCATGGCAAACTCATGACTCCCCCTGACATCAGTTCTGAGACTCTGGGAAAGTATCCACGTGGGATCTCAAGGAGGGAGGACAGGCCAGGTAAAGAGAGGGTGGACAACGGACCCCAACTAGTGCATGGAAAATGCAGGTGGTCTGGAAAACTCAACGACTCCAAATTAGAAGAGATGAGCTGTGCCCGTTAACACCGAATCCTGTCTAAACAGCCTGATGTCTGTGCTGTGGTGTGCCCTCCTCACGGGTGTTACCCCAGGAGCCTGTGATGGCAGGGACGCTGGAGAGGCATCTGCCACAGCACACAACGGGGATAGTCTTCCTGCCTGGGATGGGCCGCTGACATCCAAGCCTGAGCATTCAGACCCAGAAACCACAGTGCCATGCTCTTCCTGCCAGAAACTGCATTCAAAACAAAGCCCATTTTATAAACACATGTCTAGAAATGGTACCAGGTGTCACACACACCCTTTATTTTCTTTTTCTTCCCTTTTTTTTTTTTAAGTTTTTGTTTTTCATTCCACGTAGTCAGCCTACCATGTGATCTTAGTTTCAGATGCACGTAGATGCATGAGGGTCATTCCACACTTCCATGCACTACCCAGTTCTCATCAGGATGGGTGCCCCCCTCCATCCCCATCACCTGGCTCCGCCATCCTCCCACCCACCTCCCCTCTGCCGACCCTCTGTCTGTTCTCTGCTTCCTTTGCTCCTGGAAGGAAACACTTAAGACTTGGAGGATGATTTTTAAGAGATTTTATTAGAGCCCTTAAAATCATGGGGAAACACTACGGTTGATTTCTATGTTTGCTATTTTGTTTAACTGTTTAGTAATTTTGCTTTGAATTTTTAACCAGAATGTGTATTCCCAGAGACGCCAATAAAAACAAACAAACAAACAAACAAAATATGCAGGCGATTGAACAAAGTGGGCTCTGTACATTTCAAACATTAACCTGAGCGCTACAAAAGTAATGCTTTTATTAATACGTGACTTACTCTAGTTTTCTCCTGCAATCTGGTTTTAAGATATAGTTCATTCTGTCCAGGTTTGAAAACACAAAGGGAAATAGGGTTATTTGTGTGTTATTCATAGGACTTGAAGCAATCGCAGCAAGTAAAAACTGATACAGGTTTTCCCAGTAGATCTCAACATACAACATAATAGAAAATGTCTCCAATTTTTCTCAATATAATCTGCAATGTTTCAATGGTTGCAAGGCTACAGTAACCCTTTCAGTGTGTTCCATTTAGCAAATTAATGTTCTAGATGTGCTAACTTGCTCCGTAATGGTTCAAGAGTGAGTAAATGCAGCTTCCAAAAGTGTTGAATTCCCTCTTTAATTATGTAACTGTCTAAATCTGACAGCCCCGTGTGTGTGCAGCTCCCCTTTGACACAGTGATTATCCAATGATTTACTGTAAGACTGTGTTATATACACCAACCGTTTTAAAGGCTCGTTGGATAGCAGGACAAGAAATTGCTCATTGACAACCAGTGAAAGCGAATGGCTCATTTTTTAACAATCCCAGAACCGAAGATCCACAGAGGGCTATTTTCCAGAGACTATCCAATATCTCTGGCTCCTCCATGATACCGAAATAAAAGCAGCTTCAGCACCCCTCACCCCTGGCTACCCTCGTTCCCCAGCCTTCCAGAGAAAGTCCTTGCCAGGGTCCTGGAATGCTTTCAGAATGTCTAGGGGCTGCAGATGCAGAACTCGTGTGGCGAATGCGCTCCCAGGGTTGGGGAAAGCAGTCTGTGAAGAAGATAAGATGATTGGGAGTGCCATCCCCATGCTTCAGATCACCCCAAATCCTCACTTAGCCCCCTTCCCCTCCATCTCACTATCCCATCTCAAATGTACACATGCACACACTTCAAAACACAGTTCCCAGACCTTGGTTCATCCCGAAGTTTGGTAAATCTACAGTTTGTACAGTGAGACCCCCTCAACCATAATAAATAAATAATATGTGTGTGTGTGTATATATGTATACACATCTGTGTATATATATATACACATATATAATATATCTAAACTTCTGAGAAAATATTAATGTAAAGAAATACCACATTGTATCCCTGGCTAAAAACTAGGTTTCGTTCAGTTTAAACCTACTTTAAGAATTTAAGTCTCATATAAACTAAGATTTTCCCATCTCTGAGCCTTGTAATGAAGAGCGGTATATAAACAGCAAAAGCTGGAAAAACCTGTCGTTTATCTAAAGGAGTAGTTAATAAATTTTTAAGTACTTAGTGAACATAAGGCGTGCATCAGCTAGAAGAAACTTCTCTTTCCAGCTCCAGGAAAGGAAAAAAGGAGCCAAGTTCTAGTAAAGGCAAAAGCAAAGGCCGCCCAAAGGGGATTGGTAGAAAGTTCTTTACTCACAGATGCGGTTTTTAAACTGGATCTTTAGAGTCCAAGTAACAAAAGAAAGATTGAAAGAGTGTTCTAATCCAGGGAAACAAAATGGCTACGTATCGAAAGCATCACAGGACTTCCGGTGTGAACCAGGGCCTCGTCAGGAGGACTGAATCCTAACCCTTTAAGACCCAGGAATGAGTTTAGGCAGTGGTTATTCGTGATGTAGAGCTAATGAGAAAGGTAACGCCCTGTACAAATCTGTACAAATCTTACAAATCTGTAAGTGCATATGCAATTCAAGAGGACCTCACGGTAGGGGCTCCTGGGGGCTCTGTCCTTAAGCATCTGCCTTGGGCTCAGATCCTGACCCCCGAGTGCTGGGATGGGCTCAGAGGGGAGTCTGCTTTTCCCTCTCCCTCTGCTGCCCGCCCCCCTGTGCTCTCTGTCAGAGGAATGAATAAAATCTAAAAAAGAAAGGGAGAGGGAGAGAGGGAGGGAAGAAGGAAGGAAGGAAGGAGGGAAAGAAGGAAGGAAGGAGGGAAGAAAGAAAAAATACCTTGGAAAAGGCCCCCGTGATTCTAGGTGCCAGAGATCCCAGCGCCTGAGAGAGGAGCTGGAGAGAAAGGGGAGAAAGGGGCCCCGAAGAACAGGTGAGGGCCGTGGAGGGCATTGGTTCAGGGCGGGGAGCCTGGTGGCCAATGCTGCCAGATTCTCTGGACCCCAAATTTCCCTTGACATGTGCTCTCTAGCAAGCCGAGACCTGTTCTCTAAACAAAGGAGTCCTGCTCACCTCAACCTTCCTCAGTCAATAAACAGCTGGGGTTGTTTGTTTGTTTTTATTAAGAAATTGGACCTAAATAGGATCCTTCTCTCAATGATGGCCAATCAAGAATCTTTCCAACCCAAGGAGAACCAATTCTGGATTGTCCTGACTTGGATGCCTTTGTCTCGAGGCACAGGAATTTCAAAGCTGGGCTATCTCCTTGTCCCTACTCCCTGATGTGGTCTTCATAGCTGTGGGAGGAAAGAGGCATCGGGTCCCTTTTCTTGGATTCGATCTCTGAGCAGTATGTCCCGCCTGTGACCATCTATCCCTGGGCTCCGTGTTCACAGAGAGGGCTGGACCAGCGAGGTGAGGAAGGAAAGGTCCACCAGGCGTCTGCTTCTCTGAACTTGTTTTCTGAGGTGTTGGAACAGGAGAATACGGGCGTGACTTCAGACCACTGCCTTCTCTGGTTGAGTGGAGCAAAGCGCTGGTCCGAATTCGCCCCCAACAGCAAAGACCTGTGACTGAGCTACAGCTTGGCAGCAAAGAAATGTAAACAGGCATCAGTCACCTCCCCGGCCGGTGCAGGTCTCAGCCCTGCTCACTGAGATCCTCTCAGCACTCGAGACCACTCAAGACAGAAATCATGAGAATTAATACTTTTCTCCCCAGTGCCTGATCTGTGCGGATTTCTTACTGATGATATTGCTGCTGAACTCGAAAGAAATTACGGCTTGTCTCCAAGATAATTGTTAAAATGCCTAAACCTCAGACTCGTTTCTAGACTAGGTCAATGTAAGTTCTCTGGATATTCATGTGACAAATCACAGTCTTGCTATTAGGGTTCCTAGTCAGCCCACGATTCGAAGTTTCGATCGGGCTCCGCTCTGCTGTTTTTGCTGTTGTGCGTGCCCTTTGCCGGGAACGAGGAGTGAGGAAGGATTCACGCCCACGTTTTGCTGTGAGAGGGTTAGACATTTTGGTCTCCTTCACTGAAGCAGCCGATGAGATGTTGTACCACATTAGCGCTGTGGAAAAGAAGTATTGCCCTAACAAATGGCGAGATTAAAGGGAGTTTTGGGGGGCGGCGGGGAATGCTGGCTGTTGAACTATGGATGGAAATTGGAACCTAAGGAACACCAGTGGTTGCAAGAGAACATTGTCCCTCTGTATCAGGGGGACAGTAGGGAGCAAGGCAGGCTGGGTAACTCTCCTTCATAGACATCCTTGCTGTGTTACAAGCCTGACACCAGATGATGTGGGTTCACTAAGCACCCCCCAGAGTATGCTTGTCCTGGGGTGGCCCCGGAAAGACGAGGAAGGGCCAGTCTTAAGTCGGACTTAACTTGAACATTTATCCCCTTCAGAGGTCCCAGAATGCCCTCAGACCAACATCTCCTGTTGCCTCAACCGTCTCAGAGCAGGTCGACTTCGGGCTGGAGAAACCAGTGGGTATAAAACGTCCATGTTTAGCTTCACTCTTCTGCAGGCGAAGAGAGGAAAGGTTCGGGAGGGGCATGGCCAGCACTACATGAGTAAATACATCAGCTTGGCTCCTGTCTGAGAAAGACCAACTAACTCAGGCCCAGGCTGAATCTACTGCTTCTCTTCTCTGGTTTACTTGCTTCTCCAGAGCCCCGCTCTCATTACGCAGATTTTTCTCAAAAGCAGGAGATAATTTGTAAAAACATGACGTTTTCCCAATGGGAAAACACGGAAGACAACAGATAATCTTGTCGTGGAGTTTTAAAGAAGGTTTTCGAGAATGGCGCCCTGTCTGCACCAGAATGAGTTTGCAGTATGAAGAGTGTGTTGACATTGTGTTGGCAACAGTGTGACTCAGGCAATCTTTCTCTCAGTTGAGGAACCACAGAGGGGCAGGGAAGTATAGCATAGTGGTGTTCCAGAAGATTAATCTGCTATCCGTGAACATGAGGAGGGACAAGAAGATGCATGTTTACATCCAGGGCAGCTGCGGGAAAGGGGATGGAGGTATCTGAGAGATGGCAAAGGGAAAATGCAGAGTGGGAACCTCTATCTACAAGGGGGAGAGAGGAAATTTCACGTCAGGACGAATCCAGCATTTCAACTAACAGGGGCCGAGGCTCTGACTCTCTGGGGCATTGGTCCATAATCCCGCTGCTTAGGAAACTTAAAAAGAGATTTAAAAATATACCACAAAGGCTGAAACAGCAAGTCTAGGCAAAATGCAATCAAAATTAAAGACGAACAAATAGATAAACATCAAATAAGGGCATCCCATCAGCAAGAGAGCAGAAGGTCGTGAAGAGCCTGAGGGAGTCTGTCTTTTTCCGAGGAGAGTTCTTTATGAAGAGGGTCAATCAGGAGCTAAAAGAATGTGCTGTGTTATGAATTTGAAGCCATGAGGCCGAGACCAGAGGATTGGAATGGAGAGCATGAGGTTGATGTTCTATTCAAATTCCCTAGAGCCTACTGCGTTGTAAATTTGAACGGCTAATAAAAGAAAGCTACGTCTCAGATACACAAGCTGGGCCCGGCTGGTTCACCACCAAGGCCAAGCAACATTAACTCGAGCCACAGCGTTGCACGGGAGCAGGGACTCTGTCCTGAGGCATGTATGTGAGGGGAAGGCCTCCTTTAGTACGGAGGTTCCGAGCCTTCTGGAGGACAGGTGGCCATCGGCTGGTGCATCATTCCTCCTCTCTTGCCATAGGTAAGAGGTAAAGGATTCGCCATTTCCGAAAGTCATCCTTGACTACTTCTTTTCTCTCAGTCCCTTCTCCAGAGTCTCCTGGTAATGTTGAGATCTCTCCTCCATCTTATTTTCGTTTCTCCTGACATGGGTGCTAATCTGTGGGAAAACTTTTCAGTGATCCACACTGAAATGAAAAACATAAACGAAAAAAAAAGAAGAAAGAAAGAAAGAAAGAAGAAGAAAAACATAAACGATGTGGAGAATTTTTTCACCAAGCTTCACTTCCTCCTTTTAAACAATGGTCTCTCTCCCCCAGAGTTAGGTCTTTTCTGCCTGTTGTTTATTTCAGTGGCCTCTTCTTTATGAAAGGATGGATAACAGGTATTGCTTCTTTAGATAAAAATGCTCTGTTGGTCCCTGATTTTTTTTTTTTTCTGGCAAGTCTGGGAAGCACTTGCTGCCGGACCTGGGCAGGTGAGGTCCCTCAACCGGAGCACCCGTCCTGACCTGCCTCGTGCAAGTACCTCAGCCTGCCTGCACCTTCCTGTCGACCCGGCCCTTGCTGTGAAGGCACAAATTCAGGACTCTCAGGGCGCAACCAGGAAGCCGGGCCCCTGAGATCCCGGCTTAACCCTGTATCATTCTGAGTGTCCCACCTACAAAAGTTACTTGCATTTGTATTTTCCGAAGAACCAAAGGCTAATAGATTAGAATGTGGACACGTAGAATCCCGTGGTTTGTCCTCATGTGCTCGGCATCTTGGGATTCGAAATGCCCGCCCAGCAGGACAAGGGGTCGGGCAGGGGAGCCGACGAAAGAGCAGAGGCCAAGGTTGGGGAAATGCTTTCTGCAGCAGGAAGGTGACTTTCCCACTTCGATGAGAATGGAGCTAGAAAATTCTACATCAACCAGGGTCAGAAAGGGCAAGGGGAGTGATGGCAGCAAGAAGGAATCAGCGAAGTGTTTGCAGGTGGCACCCTCTATAGAAAGCAGCTGCCTCTGTGATTTACACAAGGATCATGGCCTTGGGGTCGGGCACATGCAAGCCCCGTTATGGCCTAGTCATCGGATGCCATGAGAGCCTGATCCAGGCCCCCGAGTGCAGCATGTTTTTGTTTTTCCATCTGTAAAATGGGAAGTGGGGCTGGGGGAGAACGCGGTGCGGGACTGCCTTTTCCGGAGGAGCATTCGAAAGTAAGCTAATTTCTTCAAGACACAATAGCCTGGGAGGAATGTAAAGAGACGCCAGTTTACGTCCAGGTGAAGACTGAGCCTCAAGCTGGTTTTGTCAATAATTCTGCCTGCACAAAGCTACGCCTTGTTTCTCCAAGAGCAGTAATTTCTTTTAAAAAGCAATGACAGCAATAAGCCACGTTGGATTTCTTTCATTGATGTCTTCATCTGCCGGGGGCATTTGGGCTGGTGGGGAGGGGAAGGAGGCTGCTTTTATTTTTTTATTTCAGCTCTGCCTTTTATGGGCCCAAACAATGATTACACTTAACGATGCATTTCCTTTCTCTTTGCTTCTCCCTCGTTTGCTTGTTCTTCCCTGGGTGCCCGCGCGGGCCGTTGGCTAAGCACCATGGCAAACTGTCAGATCCAGTCAGACCCTCCGTCTGACGGATGCTGTCCCCCCGGAATTAATGGGATCACCTCCTCACTGGACCCCAGGCAGACATCGTCTCTCTCTTCCTCCTCCTTCCTTCCTTCCTGTCTCTACCTTGGCACTGCCCTTGCTCAATCTTCTCTACCTTCATTATCTAGAATCTTGTCCTTAAGTATGAACCACAGTTTCCAAAACCACTTTTTTTAACCCTCTAAAACCCTCTCCTTTTATTGCAAAATATCATTTAAAGTCTTTTTTCTACCCCTTATTCCCTGTTGCCTCGTATTTACACCGATCATTGGGAGCCTCCCCACCTTTTTTCCCCTCCACTGGGAACTTCTTTTGCTAAGAAGACCCTTTCTCTACCATTCTGCATCTGGGCTTATTGTAAGTAAGAGATTGTGCAAGATCTCATTTCGTTTAGACCTTTTCTTAATGAAGCAGCCTTCAAGCTGAAATCCAGGCTTACTACATGTACTGCTGTCCCAAGGAAGTGCCTTGTGTTCTGTCTGGAATTTGCTATCTTTTTTTTTTTTCTTTTTTTCTTCAAACCATACCATCATTTCTGAAATTTTCTCTGGTGCCGCCACAAACAGAAAAGTCACCCAAAAATCAATTCTTTACTAAAATGTTATGTCTATGATGCATAGGACAGCTTTTTAAAGGATATCCTGGTGTTTAATTATATGTTCCCTCTTCTATTTACATGCTAAAAAAGTAAGTGTATAATTGAAAAGCAACTAATCATTAAATGTCAGGAAATACTACATCGCATTTCATTAAACATAATAAATCATCATTCAAGACCTCATCCTTTCCTACAACATCAGGCCAGACGAGAGAATCACCCTCCCCCCAGCACCCCCTCACCTGCCAACACTTAGGTCCCATTCTACCATTATAAAGTTTGTCAACACCGAGGCATAAGAAAATCTATAATGGCTTTATTGTTTTCATTTGTTGACAATGTCACAAGATACAACAAGGATATTCTTACGTAGTGCATACGAGGTGTACGTACCATTTTACAAAATTCCGTATAGTCCTAGGACACCGCGCTGGAGGGCATAAGTTAGTAAAACTTTAAAAACTGATATAACAGTGAATTAAATCTACTTCGTAAAAAAATATGGCAAAGACTAAGGAATTTAATATCAGTAAACATGTTCCCTTTGAAACAGCAAATGAGACGTGCAGGAGGACTTTGGTCGCACTTCAGAGAAGATGCAGAGGCGGTGAGCTCTTCTGTTTACTCTTGCTCTCTCCGGTGAGGTTTTTCTGTGTTAAACAGGCTTTTGATGACTTCAAAGCACGTTTGAAGCCCTCACTCTGCATGGCTCATGCACAAAGGCAAATATTCTTCCAAATTTCCGCAGCTAATATTGCCGCCCCTGACATCCATACGTCAGGAGAGCCTGCCGTTCGCTCTTTAACACCCGGTCGATGCCTCTTTTATGTAGCTATGACAGCGAAGGTCGCCTGACGAATGTGACGTTTCCAACCGGAGTGGTCACGAACCTGCACGGGGACATGGACAAGGCTATCACAGTGGATATCGAGTCGTCCAGCCGTGAAGAGGATGTCAGTATCACGTCGAATCTGTCCTCCATCGACTCCTTCTACACCATGGTTCAAGGTAAACCCGAAAGATGATTGGGAACGGATAACCTTAAATGCCACTAGCACCCCCCATAGAATGCGGTAACCCCATTTTCTAAGATGAGCCGGGAAAGGGAAGGTGAAGACATAAGCCTCTAGAGATGTTGGTGAAACAGTCCTGGGTCTATGGGTAGTGTTCATTTCGTGATACCTACATATCTCAGATCTCCTAACACATACTGTCGCTTCCAAAAGCAACTTGGTTACAACTCTTCACATACGCCATCAGACCCTTTCTGAGTCATCCGCTGCGGTTTGGGGGAGTGGGTCCTCCTCATGGCCGCGGAAGCGCAGGCATTTGAGACAGAGCACCTTCCGAGCCTGCACGCGATGCTGCATTTCCGTCCACGTGTGATGCGACCCCTGGAAATTTAATACTAAATTCTGCGTGCCCATTTATGTAATATCTGGACTTTCTTTTTTGCCGTCCTGTCCATAGACATGTATATCCAATATATTCATGATGGAACCCCCTGCCCTATTCCTTTTTGACACAATCTTGGAAAAACCTGTGTACCAGGACTGTTGCAATTGTGATGTCAGCTCCAAGAATAATTACCAAGTATGGGCTAAACTTCTTTGAACTCATTAGTTTTGCCAATTCTCCCAGCAAATCTCTGCAGTCATCTAAAATTATTCTTACTTAAATTCCTATCTTCTCCAAATGGTCCAATATCACTCAAAAATTTTAAATCAAGGCAGGGGTTTTTACAAAGTAGAAGACGGCTTGCTTTTTTAAAAATCAGTTTCAGGGGAATATCCTCTCATCTTTTTGGTATACAATGTACAGAGATGAAATCTTTGCAAAAGATGTTTAATAAACGAGGGAGGGATGGGTGTAGGGGAGGGGGGGTCTTCTGAGACCCTGGCAGGGACAGTAAAGACACACCAGCCTCCCGAGGGAGCACATAGGTGCCTTTTGGCAGAACTTGCCCTGCACATCTGTGGAGACTGACCCCTCATTTATTCCATCAGGCAAATGAAGAAGTGGAGAAGGATTTTAAATTCCCCTGAAGCCTGCCTTTACTATCCCGCCCATTCTGTTAACAGCACGAAAACACCAGAAATCAAAGTTGTTGATTTCTGTGATACGTTGTAAAAGGACATCACTCGGTACTTTTTGTTTCCCGGTCCGCGGAGTTCGGAGTGTCTGTCGCCGCATGCCCCACGGAGGGATTAATTCACAGTTGTAGCTTCTGTTTTCCGCTCCTTGTTTTTCAGATCAGTTAAGAAACAGCTACCAGATCGGTTACGACGGCTCGCTTAGAATCATCTACGCCAGCGGCCTGGATTCGCACTACCAGACGGAGCCACACGTTCTGGCCGGCACGGCCAACCCGACGGTTGCCAAGCGGAACATGAGTCTTCCCGGCGAGAACGGGCAAAATGTGGTGGAGTGGAGGTTCCGGAAAGAGCAAGCCCAGGGGAAAGTCAACGTCTTTGGTCGGAAGCTTCGGGTAAGCCCGGCCAGAGAGCAGGTGACGCTGCCCCGCTGTGCGCGTGGGCGGATGCCGTGTCCCCAAGGGAGGGTGCCTAGCGCCGTCCCTCACCATCGTCATCCGCCCAGAGCCACACGCGGGGCAGCAGATCCCCGCCCGCCCGAGGTGTAGCAACCGGCAGCCCAGTAGATGATTCGGAATAAAAGCCGACTGTTGCAGCAAAGCTTTTTCTCAACATACCTGTGGTTAAAAATCAGTTCTTCCCTGAGACATCAGGCAGTTGCATGGAGCCCAGTCCCAACTAGCCTGGACGTCAGTCCGTGGTCGTTTTACTAATATTATCCTGATCATCATCTACTTCTCCTTTAGCCTCTCAGTAGGGAGGGATGGCTTCCTAATGTGGGGATGAGGGTAAATGAGGGTGAGCTTAAATACTGAAAGTTTTCCAGATCATTAAGAGATGGGCTGGCCATGGAAAGGGGGAGTCTTTCTCTGTAGCCTCAATATTTTTAGAGTATAGTTGGGACACTTGGAAGAATATCAATGGCAGAACCTGTCACCTCCTTGCTATTGATTTATATTGTCTTTATGAGAAATGCAATGATATTTCTGATTTTGCTGGTGTCATTGATCTTTGCAAGATGTTCTCTGCATTACCTTGTCAGTGTTGTTTTTTTCTTTTTTCTTCCTCTCACATTGGGGGCCAAATATATCGAGAAAGCAAGCTGTGGTTTATGACAACTATTGGGTGGAGAACATAGATTAGGTACTAAAACACAGGTTCCACGAAACCACCTTCAGACCACTATAAACTGAACCTGATTCATTCTTTGTATTAGCAAACAGATTTCGGTTTATCAGATAAATGGAGACAAATATTCCTAAAATTACTTCCCTTTGCCATTTAAAAACAAATGACTGAAAATCAAGAGGGAGAGAACAAAACACAGAGCATACCATTAATATCCTTTCTCCTGCACCAAAAATGGCTGAATTATTATTATAAGAGGCCAACATGATTTACCTTGACACTTCTTCAGGGTAGGAAACAGCTAATACATGCTGTCTCTGGCTATTTCCAAGAAACAGAAATAAAAGAATGAACGATCAGTGGGTCACATGCAGTCTGTCTCCAGCTTACAGGTCACATTCTGATTTCACTTCAAGTTCAAGGCAGGTGTTTGGGACTCTAAATGCATGACCTTCTGGCACCAGTGCTATGTGCTCCCACCTCGCCCATCTCCCACGCTACAGGAGCCAGGGTGGCCTAGCTCTAAGCTGCCTGGCTCAGGAGTTGTGGCAGGCAGGAGCGAGGGGACGCTGGAGAGGGACTTGTTCCAAGAGAGAAGTGAGGAGGAAAAGCAAGAGAACCCTAGAGGGAAGATTAACAGTAGAGTTAAGGTAAAGTGACAGGAGAGAAAACCAGGGGCTGCCTTGTTTCACATCCCTTTCCTAGGGTTGGTCTGTCATCCAAGTAGACTCCGGCCCCTGCCTTTCCCCTCTACCGAGCCTAGGAATCAGTGGTGGCTGCCCCCCCCCATGACTTCTTTCCAGGAACCCTGCTTCCTTGGGCCACTGCGAACTGGAAGCTAGTTCACGGGCTTTATCTTATCCAGCTCTCCCTATAATGGTCATGATGTTCATGGACACGTGCCCGTGTGCGCACACGTGCACACACACACACACACACACACACAACCACACCTACCCTCGGACACAGGACTTCCTTCACCAAAAGATACAAAGATGCTGGTCACACTTGTGCTCCCCTATCTCGCATACCAGAGAAGACAGCACGGACTAGAATTCCAAAAATGCAGGTTCTAGATCAGGCTCCAGTGTGGACTAATAATAAACCTTATGGAAAAAATCGTATCATCTCTGAAACCTCATTTTCCTTCTGTAGATCATGATACTCTAGACAGGATACAAGTAATATAATATTGCGATGATATCATAATGTTATGACATTATATTGGCCGTAGATATAGGCTTCATAGCATACCCACACAATGGGTAAAATACAGTGTACCCTGCCCTGCATGCAAGTCACACAATTGTCACAGAATCAAATGAGACAATGTGAAAGTACTTTACAAGTGAAAGGCATGATTACATATTCCCTAACCGGGAGAATCTCTACCACAGGACGTGCATTAGGCATTTACACCCGCGCAGTGGGAAGATAGGAAGAGCTGTTTAGCACACTTGTTAGGAAAACACAGCAAGAGTATGCGACATGCTTTGCCCGGGAACCGACTGCAGAATAGGTTGCCTTCTCTTCTTTGAGACAAACCAGGTGTAAGCATGCCCTCTGTTTCTTTGTAACGTGGCTTTTCTGGGCATTAAAAGAAATCAGGAAGAGTAGAGGAAAAGAGGAAATCCTATCTCGTGTCTCTGGTTCTCTGCCTGATTCAAAACGAAGCACAAAGATAAGAACCCCCAGGCATGGGTGCTCATTCCTTCTAAACAGCAGGACCACGAGGCCTTCACAAGTTGTTTCAGAGAATGTGCTGCTTAACGTGGCCTGTTCAGCCACGCTGGGAGGAGACTGCCGGCTGATCTGGGATTGCTCTCAGAGAGACAATGCCAAGATCACAAGGGAGGGTTTCTTACTTTCAAGATGAGATTGGATGTGCCAGCTCTGACTGCTAATTACATTCCTCTGTGGTTCTAAAGGAGAAATTCTAGGGGGAGAGTGAGGATAGGAAAACCCGGTTTAAGGCCTAGACCGGAGTCTGCCCGGATAGGGAAGAGAAGTAAAGGGGGGATGGACCGAAGGCCCTCAAGGCACTTGGGACCAGCCTGGAGAACCGCTCAGCTACATCTCACCCATTCCTGAAACAAAGAACATTCCCCCTCTTACCTTCCATGATTTCCTAGCAGAGGCTGCTTTTCATTTTTAAGGTATTTGCCTAAATTCAGCGAGGTGCCCGACACTGAGTGGGCGCTCAAATATTGATTCAGTGAGTGAAGGAGGTAAAGCCGGCCCTGTAATACAGGTTATCTCGCTGCATCTCGATCCCAGGGAGAAGCAATATGAAGAGCCCATCCTTGCAAATGTTTGACTGCTGGACACAAACCTAACTCTCCCTGGATGATGTAGCCATAATAGGGCACCAGATACTGTAGTTTAAAAAGTTTTTGAAAGCAAAGTGTAGAGAAGGAAAATTAACAAGAGACTAGCAACGCGGAGAGCATTTTCTCTGAAATGTGCATTAAGGGGAAAGGGAAATACTCAGAAATCACAAGCAAATGAAATCGGGAGAGATGTGGGAAAACATTGCAAACTAAAGATTCCAGATCTCGCTTGTTTGTGGCTAAGTTTAAAAAAAAAAAAAAAAAAAAAACCCAGGCATAAAATTTGTTTGTCTGTCTCTTATGTTTGTAAATATCCCTCGTTTATTGTCAGAGCTGGACTTTGGAACCAGCCTTTCATCCATTACCAAAAAACAAAACAAAACAACTGCTATGGTATTCTAAAAAGAAAGATATATCTTCTAAACTTGCCCAGAATTCAGATGTTTAAAGGGGAAAAAAAAATAGTGAATCACTTAAAAAAGAAACTCTCAAAATTTGGAAGTCAAAATTGTGTTTAAAGGCATACGTGCAGGGATGCCTGGGGGGCTCAGTCGGGTAAGCCTCTGCCTTCAGCTCAGGTCATGATCCCGGGTCCTGAGATCAAGCCCCTTGTAGGGCTCCCTGCTCAGCGGGGAGTCTGCTTCTCCCTTTGCCTCTCCCCCTGCTCATGCTGTCTCTCTCACATTCTGGCTCTCTCTCTCTCAAATAAATTAAAAAATAAAATAAAATAAATAAAAGCATGCATGCATGTGAGAGCAGACTTGAATCTAATTCTGCCAGCCACGTTTGCCTGATGTGCTATTTGTCACTCGAAGTCGAGCGTCGCACGCAGCCCGGAGTGGGACGGCACCATGCTGTCAGCGCCGACATGCAGAGACACACAAAACAGTCTGCAGCCAGCTGATGTTCCAACAGGGACACGGGGGCGTCGTGATGTTGTCACCAAGCGTACTGGGTGATGAGCCAGCCCTTACTCACCTCCCCCTGTAACATTCTGGATACGTGAATATAATCCGATGGCGCTTGGTGTCTTTAAACATAAAGATGTTGTTTAACATCTTTACGCCTCAGTTTTTCAAGCATTCCGGAAGGAAGATGATCGCTACCCCTGTTCCCGGACACTGTGATTTCCTCACAGTCATGCTGGACGTGATCTTAGAAAATGGGGGATTTTCCGTGCTTGCTTAAAAGAAATGCTATGTATCACAAAGGACTTGATGGTGATCTCATCTCCAAACACAGCATTTGGACTCATTTTTATATAGCTGGAGGTACAGTAATGATCTGTTATAAGGTTTTTCATCTTAGATGAACTATTCAATTTAAATTGATATTTTTTATATTAAAACTATTTATTAAAAGGCCACTGGGACATGGAACAATGCTGGTCCTTTATGATTGTCCAAAAAAAAGGGCGGGTAGAAATGTTGCCATAATTTCATTAAGGTACAGTTAAGTAGGACTGTGTCCTAGAATGGAAATGTCCCTTGACTTCTGCACTTCGTTTATAATACCAGAAGGAGAAAGTTGGGGCGAGTATGAGAAGAACAAAGGAAACAAAAGATCTGTTAGTATCTTTGAAATTTTGCATATTCAATAACAATGACTGGTGTCTGGAAACAGAACGGTTGAAACCTTGGCTCGTGTTGGGAATGTGGGGTGGGGGGGGCGGAAACACAGCCACATTTTAATTCTTTCCTCATTGCTCCAGTCTGAGGATGCAAGAAAGGCATTGCACCCGGCGTATGTCTAGATGAAAAGAAAATCTGAAACTTGTATGCAGATGTTCCGTCTCTCAATGCTTCTAGACGTTTCCATATGGCGGCATGTTGAGTATGGTGGGGCACACGGGGACTACCATGTGATTGCCACCTGGATGCTTTGGGGTTGCGTAGCCATATCCACAAACCAGAGGAAGAGGGGGGCAGCAGGGTGCAGGCAGTGGGCAGAAGGGCCCTTGCTGCTCTTTGCCTAGCTCCCTTTAATACCCCACGGTCTTGCAGGCCTGTGTCCAGATCGCTCCTGCTCTAACCAGAGGCAGCACTGCAGAGCTCAAGGGTGGTTAAGGAATGCAATAAAGAATTGAAATACAAATTAAAATGATACAAAGTAAAATGTAAACAGATGGGGCAGTCCTGTGGGCCACACGGTCCACAGAAACTGCACAGGCAGTCGGACGTGGCTGGGCGAAGCCGGAAATCACCTACGGGAGGAGGAAAGGGGGGAAAACCTAAACATTCAGAGGTTGCTGTGCCTTTTGTTTTGTCTTGTTTTGTTTTGTTTTTTAAACCACAATCAGAGAAATACATTCTGGAACCGTAGGAAACCATTTAGTGCAAAACCTCATCCTAAGGCATCAAAAGTTTTGTGCCAAGATAATAAGGTGAAGAACCAGACCCAGCCAGTGGAGTACTGAGTTCATTTGCTCTCAAATCAAACCCTTCTACAGGCTTTAAAGCAGATATTTGTAATATTAGCCAGCAGCTTCAAGGTCCGCAAAGCATTCTGTAAATGTAACCTCGTGCAGCCTCACAGAAGCCACAGGAGGCAGGGACCAACATGCGGGCGTTTCCCTGCGGGAGAACGGAAACCCCGACGGCCTTGAGCCGGCCAGACAGAATCCACCCACATCACCAGCACAGCCAGAAGGTTCTCATCTGAGCACCTCACAGATGGACAGACAGCCTCCGAGGGGCCAAAGCCCAAAGTCCTGCCACCTCTAGACCCTATCAGGGACGGAGATGGGGCTCCTCCCCGTAGCACACACACGCCTTACACTCCAGGTTCTGCTGCGGCAAGGCACTGGGTCTGCACAGACGGAACCGGCACACGGAGATCTCCGGATTGCCATCAGGGCTCCACCGTTTCTCACCTTCTGGGACTCGTCTGTCTGGGTGCTCTTCTGCCTCCAAAAGCAGTTCACCTAGTTCACTCCATGGACGACTTTTTGTGTTGTATCTTTACCTTTCCATACCTTTCCCCAGACGCTGGACATTACGATTCGCCCCTTGAACAGCCAACTGGAAAGTTCAAGGTCAAGCAGTCTCTTTCCGTGGGGCTTGGTTAATGTCAACGGTAAGATGACAGATTCGTTTCATCCCGGAGTTTACGTAAATACACAGGCTCATTGTGTATGCGCACACATTGGTGTGGGTGTTGCTGCAGAAGTGGCATGTGTGCCGACATGTGTGTGACCGATCAGCGGCAACTGTCCATTTTGAAAGTTCTAACGAAGACGTGGTCGTGTAAAATTCAGACGTTCCCATTTAACGTTTAACAGTCCAACAGGCGGGGCACATTTTGTTATGTCTGGGCTATCGCCGTCCGAAAGCTGCTGTCTTGCTGGAGAAGATGCACTCTTAGGGGGTCCTCAGCACCCCGCAGACTGTTTTCTAAAGTAGAGTGTAACCGCGGCCACATTCCCATCGCAGTCACCGGTGCTGGCTTGTGTGTGCCTTGGATCCCAGGCAGCAACCTCCAAACATGGTCGGAGATTCCGGACATGGCACAGAGCCACACAGAGACCCGATTACAGCAACACGCCGTGAGATCTGTACACTGAGCACAAAGGTCGGACCCTGTAGATGAGGAGTGAAGCATCTGAGGTCTCTGCCAGTCGGCCAGATGTTATTAAAGGGAAAGGCATTCTGAAAACGTGTGACATTTCAGCACAGGGCCAAAAGCAATGATGTGTTTGTAACCTCCTGCTATTTAGACGCATTAATAATTTACAGTAATGTGGGTTCCAGCTTCTACTTAACTGTTCCACAAAGGGCTGGAGTCACATTTACTGTTTTTATTTAATATAGCCAAGATTAATCTACTGAGCCATTATTTTCCAGTGTCTTGTGGACGGAGGGGCTTTGAGTAATTTACGGAGATGTCATGTTGACCACCTCCATATCTTCTGAACAAACTTCAAAGCAAATACGTTTTGGTATTTTTCTTATCGGTTGCTTAAGTTTACAGCATCTAATTGAAAAGGTTTTGAACAAATGCCAGGCTGTCTTTCTGCCTAATGAAACCTTTTAAAGGCGCTGCTAATCTACTGCCTTGCACTTGTACCCAAGAAGTTGCTAAATTAATTTACTGACAAAGAGAATCAATCATCATAAATGGTGTTTAAACAATAGCGGGGACTCTGAAGAGTAATAAGGGGCTGGCGTGGGGCTGGCATGACTTACGTTCTCATCCTGTTTCTGTTGTAACAGGTTAATGGCAGGAACCTCCTTTCGGTTGACTTTGATCGAACAACAAAGACAGAGAAGATCTATGATGACCACCGTAAATTCCTGCTGAGGATCGCCTACGACACGTCAGGGCATCCGACTCTCTGGCTGCCCAGCAGCAAGCTGATGGCGGTCAATGTCACCTACTCGTCCACCGGCCAGATTGCCAGCGTCCAACGGGGCACCACTAGTGAGAAAGTCGACTACGATGGCCAGGGGAGGATCGTGTCTCGGGTCTTCGCTGACGGTAAAACGTGGAGCTACACGTACTTGGACAAGGTGAGTGTCAGAGGAGGGGAGCGATGACTGGTCTTTTTCAGTGACACCCAGAACCCCGCGGGGGAGGAGAACGGGGGGCCTGTGATGGGGCTCCGTTTATTATTCTGAGTATCAGTATGTGAGTCGCATTGGTACATCGGTGATGAATTTCTGCATTAGCGAAGTAGTTTCTCCTTAGTTAAGTTCTACTACTGGAGACCCTTTTAAGTGATTTATGCCACAAACAAACAAGCAGTTATGCTGTCCACCTGCCAAGATTCTGCGTCGACAACATTCACAAATTAGACCTTGAGCATGTAAGTCATTTGTAAATCATCTCTGAGCTGGCTCTTTCGTTTGAGAAAGAGCCTCACGTTAGCGCTGCCCGTGTGTCCATTCTGTGCTGTTGCCGGCAGAGCGTCAGCATAACCACAAAAAGCGTGGAGATCCTATCTATGCATTCTTCCAAAAGAGGCTATTTTTCAGAAAGCCGCATCTCGGGCACTCTGCGGCATCTCTCCTTTCTTGTGCATATAGAAGGTGTAAGCCTCCCCAGGAAGGCTTTCCTCCGTCCATAGGCACTAAGCACGACACCAAAAAAGACCTAAACTTACCCGCGTGCAAAACCCTCAGTCACACTCTGAGAGGTTTGGGACAGTGACTGTGGTGCAGAGGGATGAAAGCACAGTAAAGGGACAGGGAACAGGCCACCTCCCTGTAATTCCCTTCTGTAAAAAACAAAATCCACCAAAGAGCAAATTCGTGGAATGTTTCATTTGCCCTTGAGACAAACTTGAGTCCTAGGGAGGGTTCTGTTTTGAGTTCCAATGCCTGTTGCACTTGTGCCCACCAGGCACGTGGCAGCCCGAGTCACAAACGCAGTGGTCAGTGCCTCCAGCCTTACACGCATCGGCCGGAGTGACCTGTCCCCCCGGACACTCAAGTCCGGGCCGCTGTTGTGCTCACCTCACGCCGTCTCGTTCTGCACAACTCTGCTCAGTCCGCACCCAACCCTGCTGCCCGGCAGTCATTCCGTCTACCTCTAGACGGCCTCCACCCAAACTAGCCTTCCGGAGAACCAGTGTGGGTTTGAGGCTCCCCACGGATGCCTCCCAACTCGGGAACCCTTCCCCTGGGTGCCTACTTGCCAGTCTCTTCTCTCTAAAACCTCGTCTGCTCATCTGCTCCCCTCCGAAGAGACTTCCCTTTGAGACAGTGGACCGGCCCACCAGATGGCCGTTTCCCTCCTCAGTAATCATCACTCTCCACAGTTACTCCAACGGTGATTTCTTGAGAGACCACAGAGGAAGCCCCCCTGCACACATACCTTCCTGGGAGCCAGTCCTTGTGCCTGGAAAACACGTCACCCTCCAACCCAACAAACCCAAGACAACTTCCTCCTGAAGAAACGGGGAGTGGGTCCCCACTTCATCCTGAAACACTTTTCCCAAAGTAACTTAATTACGCACATTACAGAGACATGTAACAGAAATACCCAGACCCTAAAAATTGATAGTGATCATGGGGAAATGTTTAAAAGGAGACAGAGAGCATGGCCCTGATAAGAGTCACTGTCAGGAGAAGATACCATCAGTAACTGAGGTCACATTCATGTATCAGTGGGGATCAGAAAAGCCAGCAAGTGCTTTCATCCTGTCTCTCAAATCCCTAAAATCCACCAAACCATTTCCATTCCCTTGCTAGGATAGGCACCCTAAACCCAGACTTCTTCATAGCAGAAGTAGTAACATTTTACTAACTACCATCAGATGTGATTTTAAATGACTACACAACTAGCTACTAATTATTGTGAATTCAGCAATCATCCAAGTCTTCCATGGCGCAGTGGAAACTATTAGGAACAGTTCTCAAGACATCTACTGCACAGCTAGCAGCCAAAGACTGCCCTTAGATAGGCCCACAGAGGAGACACTACAGAACTTGTCATGCAGGCTGCTTTCAAAGATGGTGGACAGTAGAGAGAAAGGGAATGTGCCTTGGACGAGGGATTATGTGTTTCTCTGGCAAAAGCAAAGCTAAGTCCCAGGAGGGTTCCTAACATACCCATTGCCCCAGATCTGCCATCATTGCATTTGGTCTAACAGGGTTTGGGGGAAGTTTCCACAGAGGAGAGCATCGCCCATGCTCTGTATTACTACTGAGCTACATTATCCGCGATTGAGCCTCAGGGTTGAGCTTCTCTCATGCTGCCCTAATAAATGATCGTCTCATGTCTTTCTGCTATTCCTTGCAAAATAAGCAGAGCTCATTTTAATTTATATATTTATTCACTGCGTTATTTAGCACCAAAGTGGAATGTAGCCCAGAAACCATTCTTACACCAGCTAAGACATGAATCAGATTTGGTACTTGCTAAAGGAAATTTCAAAAATGTAGATTTTATTGTCATTCCAGATGACAGGTAAGAATTTGCAAACAAACCAACCAAGAAAACCATACCCGGATCCGTATTTCAATTAAGGGCCTTTACAGCTCTCGTTCACCATGTGATTTAGCAATGTTTGTTGACGTTGATGCTTTATATGCACATTATCCATTTTTTATTAATTTTAGGTCGCTTCTTCATAAAGTAATATTTTGAATGCTTTACACCTCCTCCCCCACGCGCTGGAAATTAAAACATGATTTGAGTGGCTCTTCAGTCAAATGAGGGGGAAAAGCCACCTTCCTAAATAATTGCTGATTATGGGTAGGGTTGCTTTGCCCCTGTGCTGTTTTCTCCTTGAAACGTTGTCTTTAGAGCAGCTTTGTGCAGTCCTGTGTTGTGACTTAGCCCCAGCCATCGGCAGTCTGCTGCTCGGCTGTGGACGCCTAGGAGAAGAACGGTACAGTCATGACAAGTGGCACCTTATGGATCTTGAGCCACTAACTGCAGAGCCCCTCACAATGAAGCATCCGAGCAAATCAGGCCGGGGCTTGTTAACAACATGTAAGGTCAAGGAGAACTCCATTAAAATGAAAATCATTTTCTCGAGCAAAATGTTTCTGTGTATCCGCAGTCACAGGATGTGCTTTTGCTTACCCGCCGCCCCCACCGCGCCTGCCCCTCCCCCACCGCGGGTCACAAATACTGAACAACGGTCTGTTGTGTCTTCGCAGTCCATGGTCCTCCTGCTTCACAGCCAGAGGCAGTACATCTTCGAATATGACATGTGGGACCGGCTGTCCGCCATCACCATGCCCAGCGTGGCTCGCCACACCATGCAGACCATGCGGTCCATCGGCTACTACCGCAACATCTACAACCCCCCTGAGAGCAACGCCTCGGTCATCACGGACTACAACGAGGAGGGGCTGCTTCTGCAGACGGCCTTCTTGGGAACCAGCCGCAGGGTCTTGTTCAAGTACCGGAGGCAGACCAGGCTCTCCGAGATCCTGTACGATAGCACGAGAGTCAGTTTTACCTACGATGAGACAGCGGGAGTCCTCAAAACTGTCAACCTCCAGAGCGATGGTTTTATTTGCACCATCAGGTACAGGCAAATTGGCCCCCTGATTGACAGGCAGATTTTCCGCTTTAGCGAGGACGGGATGGTCAATGCGAGGTTCGACTACAGCTATGACAACAGCTTTCGAGTGACCAGCATGCAGGGGGTCATCAATGAAACACCTCTGCCCATCGATCTCTACCAGTTTGATGACATTTCCGGCAAAGTTGAGCAGTTTGGAAAATTTGGAGTTATATATTATGATATTAACCAGATCATCTCCACGGCGGTGATGACGTACACAAAACACTTTGATGCCCATGGCCGCATCAAGGAAATTCAGTACGAGATTTTCAGGTCACTCATGTACTGGATTACAATTCAGTATGATAACATGGGTCGGGTGACCAAAAGAGAAATCAAAATAGGGCCCTTTGCCAACACTACCAAATACGCTTACGAGTACGATGTTGACGGGCAGCTCCAGACTGTTTATCTAAATGAAAAGATCATGTGGCGCTACAACTACGACCTGAATGGAAACCTCCATTTGCTGAACCCGAGTAACAGTGCGCGTCTGACACCTCTTCGCTATGACTTGCGAGACAGGATCACTCGCCTCGGGGATGTTCAGTATCGGTTGGATGAGGACGGGTTCCTGCGTCAGAGAGGCACAGAGATCTTTGAGTACAGCTCCAAGGGTCTTCTGACTCGAGTTTATAGTAAAGGCAGTGGCTGGACAGTGATCTATCGTTACGATGGCCTGGGAAGGCGCGTGTCTAGCAAAACCAGTCTGGGACAGCATCTGCAGTTTTTTTATGCTGACTTAACTTATCCCACAAGGATTACTCATGTCTACAACCACTCGAGTTCAGAAATCACTTCTCTCTATTATGATCTCCAAGGACATCTCTTTGCTATGGAAATCAGCAGTGGGGATGAATTCTACATTGCATCAGATAACACAGGGACACCGTTGGCTGTTTTCAGTAGCAATGGGCTTATGCTGAAACAGATTCAGTATACTGCATATGGCGAAATCTATTTTGACTCCAATATTGACTTTCAACTGGTAATTGGATTTCATGGTGGCTTATATGACCCACTCACAAAATTAATCCACTTTGGAGAAAGAGATTATGATATTTTGGCAGGACGATGGACAACGCCTGACATAGAAATCTGGAAGAGAATCGGGAAGGACCCAGCTCCTTTTAACCTCTACATGTTTAGGAATAACAACCCTGCAAGCAAAATCCATGATGTGAAAGATTACATCACAGGTAAGCATTTTTCCTTTCCAAGTGCAGAATTCCTTTAATCCTTATATGAATACACACAGTAACTAGAGTTGCTTTCTTTAGCCTTACACTTTACTCCTGCAAAATCAAATGCCTAGCCTTTTAAATGCATTTATTTCTCTATGGAACCATAGAGAAACCAGAAAGGGAAACTGAGGCATCGTTTGTTACTTCCTATTCTGTCTCCAATGCCCAAGGCCTCAATTTTCTGAAATGATATGGAATCCAGTCCCTTAAGGAAGGTAGGTGACATGGGGCTGTGGAAAACAGGATGAACTTGGGAGCCCCCAAATTGGAATTCTGATCCCAACTCTCCTTTAAAGTCATGTGGCTTGATAAGTCACAAGTTTTTTTAATCTGTTCCCTTAACAATGAAATGGGGAGAATAATGTCTCCTTTAATGATATAAGATATATGCAATTCTGCTTTAATTACTACCTTACATATGTGTAATGTTGGCTTTTCTTTTACACATGTGTGAGGTTTGTTTTTTTTTTAAGATTTTCTATTTATTTGACAGATCACAAGTAGGCAGAGAAGCAGGCAGAGAGAGAGAGGAGGAAGCAGGCTCCCCGCTGAGGAGAGAGCCCGATGCGGGGCTTGATCCCAGGACACTGGGATCATGACCTGAGCCGAAGGCAGAGGCTTTAACCCACTGAGCCACCCAGGCGCCCCCATGTGTGAGGTTCTAATGGAGGAACCGTGAAACAGCAGAGTGTGATTCACCATCTCATTCCTGGGATGTCTAACTCCCCTCCACCATCACCTCAGGGCAATAAAAGAAGAGTTTCTCCCACCACTTGCTTCGCCAGAGGGTCCTGTTTCTGTTTTCACTACAGTCTTCGTGCTATTTGGAGCACCAGTTTTTGCTTGTGGCACTACTAATAGACACGCTAATTTTTCCGCCAATAGGGGGTGGGTCATAAGACCTTTGCAAGTTTCAGGCGTGATCTGACTGAAACATCTCATCCCACTTCTGCCACCACCAAACCACGAGCATGAGAGACAAGGTCTTTGAAGGCACTGCTCTAATTCCCTTTGGTTCCTGACTTCTCTGCTCACCCTGCACTCAATGGATTCTGAATCCTTCTGATCCCACCTTCCTTTCCTGACTTAGACTACCATGTGAACCTCTCTGCCATGTGTATGCTTCCTGGAAGAAGGTTCTTTCCTGTTTTCTTTTTTTTGGTTTTAGTTTGGTTTGGGGTTTTCTGTTTTGTTCTGGCTTGTGTTAGATGCTCCTTCAGGCTGTCTCTTCTCTTGCTCGTATTTGAGGCATACTGAGATGCCTGTTTTCTCAGTTCTTGGTACAGCTCTCAAAAGGCTGCCCCCTGTTCATTTCACGTCTGCTCCGTGCTTTCCCAGACCGCCAAAACTTGTCAAGGCTCTCCTCCTGTGAACCAGCTGACACTCGCCTCTTTCACAATCCTGGTTCAGCAACGGCCTCATGGAGTTCTCCTTCAGCTCTCTCAATACACGTCGGCATCCGAGTCCCATTATTTTGGCAATACTTTTCCATACTTAAGACCCTATGATTTTATGTTTTTACTGTTACACAGACATTATTCATAGTAGGAGAAACTTTGCCCCCGACACTACTATTCAGGGGAATTTCCTCCAAAACATAAGGCCCCTGTAATTTTAAATACACTCACACACACACACACCCAAAAAAGTAACACTCTCTCCCCTACGTGATGAACTTGGGATTTCTCTCTCCCACCACCACCACCCCTCCTTTTAAAAGAGGGAGAATACACTGGTTCTATAGCCATATGATGTTTGGACAGAGGACCTGTCAGTCTGGTGATGAGGTGAGAGTTTGTGCCCTAGAGGAGGAAATAGGAAGCAAGTGGCTCTCCATCATTCTGACAAGCAGTTTACCACTGGTTATTTAAGAGGTGTTGACAGGGGCTGCCTGAAAGGCAGGAAAGCCCACAGCTCCTGAATCCATCCTCTCCTAGCAACATGGACTGCAGTGAATGCCATAGCAGCTCTTTCTGAAAAACATCAAAAGAGAGATGGAACAGCATAAAATATATTAGGTGAAATGCAATTTCAAATTTTCCAGCAATGTGCTTAATATATAAAATAATCTACACCCAACTGTACTCATAAAGCTGCAAGCCTGCTGAGTAGTTCTGTAACATTATAACCTTCAGAATAGAATAAAAGCCTTATTCTGAGCTTAATGGCTTTTGGAGTCACATGGCAATATTTTAAAATACCATTTTAAAGGTTTCCAGGTTCTCTCCCCAAAAAGTTCGTCTCCACCTGTGCCCAAGTGCACCTTTGAAGTCAGAGCTGATGGTAATCTGGACTTCTGTGCCCTTGGCCAGTTCTGCCAGTTTTCAGCATTCCTCTTTGATTAAGAATCAACTGTTGATTTTAATTCTCTCAATTTAGGGTTTTTATTAATAGAAAATGGGTTGTGGAAGCTGTATATCCTTGGGCAATCGCTTTTGAAAGCTAATAACACTCAACTTCTATTTAAGACCAGTCTTGACTAACTACCACTTCCCTCTGTTTTCCTCGGTGGCCGCTCTTTCATGCTGCTGGGCATTGTTATTACCCCTTTCCATCACGTATTACAAGCCCAGGATGCCACCTCGCACGTGTGACACTTTGCCTAGTCTCAGCGAGTAGCTACCAGACTGTGTTTTCCGTAGCCCTTGCCATCGCTCCGTTATGGAGGCTGGTGGCTTCCAGTCTGGTAATAGCAGGATCGGAATCGGAGAAGGCAGGCAAACATGTGGTCCTCTTCAGGCTATTGTTTGTGAACTGGGGTTTTTTTTAAAGGTAAGAATTTCAACGTATGAAAGCACAAAATAACTCTAACACCGTTCGTTTTGAACAATCTTCTCCTAGATGTTAACAGCTGGCTGGTGACATTTGGTTTCCATCTGCACAATGCTATTCCTGGATTCCCTGTTCCCAAATTTGATTTAACCGAGCCTTCTTACGAACTTGTGAAGAGTCAGCAGTGGGATGACGTACCGGTAAGAAACAAAAAGCAAAACTGTGAAAAGGTGACCCATGGCTGAGCTGTGGCGTATTTACCCATTTAACCAAACTGCTCTTGTCAAAGTTGGGCCAAAGACCGGTTTTCCATTTTTTTGACTCTTTCAGGCTAGAACAACATCCCACTTCTGTGCAGCAAACCAGGGGCCTGTTAAACAGGCCTAAATCTGTTTTTAGTGATGCTAATAAAAACCTAAAAAGACATTATCAGAAGGTAATAAAATGAGGGAGCTCATTTTGGAGCACAAGGTTTCTACAGAGAACCCCCATGAAAGCACATTTATAGCCCTGGGGACCTTAAGGCAAAGATACAATAAACGGGAGGGTCGGGGATTCGTACTACAAATGAGCAGCCCACAAACAATGCCGCAAAGTTCAACTCCTTTAAAATCTGAACAGTGTTTCATGGGAACAGATTGAAAATAAAAATAAAATGTCCTCTGATTAAGCTCCATCTGCAACTAGGTGTTTATAGAATTTTCTTGAAAATAACATTTCAGGAGGCCTATAATTGTTCTGAGAACTAAAATAAATGAAAAAGAATGGAAAATTGCAAAGTCAAAGCTGCCATTTCAGAAAATGGCCCTTTTAATTTCTGTCTTTCGGAGATCAGAAAGAAATGTACAACAAAACACTAGAATTTCTAACTAAAAGCAAGAATAATTAAAGATCAAGAAATTGGGTTACCCCATAATGATACAGAGAAGAGAGTGCAGAGTTTCTTAGAAAGATTAATCCCCTCCCCCCCTTGAGCAATTTCCTATAATTTCAGTGACTACAAAGAGTAAAGCAATCATGGCTGAAACACACACACAGACACACACACACACAGTGTATTCAGTGCCAATACCTCTGTTTTCTGGTAGGTGTTTCATACTTCACATAAGACAGTTCCTTCTTCGAGATGTCACCTTTACATTTAGAAAGCAAAACCCATCATGTTTCCAAGGTCTGGGAGCCATTTTCACATTTCGAATTGCAAATATATCTACACTGATAAAGTGTCATGACGACACACTGAAGTTTCCCAAGGCATCTGAACAGGCACGTCCTAATCGTTTCTGACTTTCCAACATGTCTGCGAACACTTAAGTCTTACTGTACAAATGGACTTGCCAACTCTCCTCCTAGGCAGCCTCCTAAATGTGGTTCAAGTTCTCTGTCAAGAGAAGCGCAGGGTAAGGACAGCTTAGGGAATGGCTGGCAAAGACACTGGAGGCCGCCCCAAGTGCAGAAAAAACAAATGTTTCTTTCACTGCTGCAGATGAAACAGATGTTTGGGGGGAAACACCGGCCAGACAAACATCTGGCAGTAGGAGAAATGGCTGAGTTCAGACGCCCCCAATTCAAAACACTTGCCAGCGTCGATGGTCCACCGTCCCTGTCTCCAAAAAGTTAATGTTTCCCTTAAGTAATGAACACTCCCCTCCAGCTGTCCCACTGCGCAGTGGGCCCCGTACAGTCCGCTTCTGCAGGTAGCACTGGGAAAATGCAGTTGAAAACTGTGTTTGCTGGAACAGAGGACAGAGGTTCCCTAAACGAAAGCCCAGGAATTTCAAAGCCTATGAAGTAGGACGCGGTGGTCCCGCGCGGAGTACCCCAGCCTTTCAGACCTTTGTGTGCGTTGGCCGCTTCCTCCCTGGGCTCCCAGGGAAAAAGCCGCAGTGACCCTGAGGAACGGGGTTCCCCAAATGCAATAGGCATGGGAAAGGGGCATCCAGACACTAAAAGAGAAAAGCTGAAACTGTGTTGTGCCCACGATGGAGACTAAAAAGCTCTTAGCTAATACATGATGAAGTCACCTCTTTTTCCGTTTCAAAACTGATTTGGATCAACTTCAGGGGAAGGGACCTTTGAGTGCCTTCCTCCACCCGGAGTTGTTTTTAAGCCCTTTCATCTCTAAAGAACCCACTGAGCTTTTAATAAATGCCTGGGAGCGCTCCACAGACGTCCCCCCACCCCAGACCCCTCTTTTTGGGTTGTCAGGACCGGGCGCGCTGCCAGGAAGCCTGGCTCCCGGGCAACCAAGAGCTACAGATGTTCTCTAAACCGTGTCCCTTCCCGCCCCCCACCCCGTCTCTGTTTGCTTCTCAGCCCATTTTCGGAGTCCAGCAACAGGTGGCGAGGCAAGCGCAGGCCTTCCTGTCCCTGGGGAAGATGGCCGAGGTGCAGGTGAGCCGGCGCAAGGGCGGCGGCGCGCCGTCGTGGCTGTGGTTCGCCACGGTCAAGTCGCTCATCGGCAAGGGCGTCATGCTGGCCGTGAGCCAGGGCCGCGTGCAGACCAACGTGCTCAACATCGCCAACGAGGACTGCATCAAGGTGGCGGCCGTGCTCAACAACGCCTTCTACCTGGAGAACCTGCACTTCACCATCGAGGGCAAGGACACGCACTACTTCATCAAGACCAGCACGCCCGAGAGCGACCTGGGCACGCTGCGGCTGACGAGCGGCCGCAAGGCGCTGGAGAACGGCATCAACGTGACCGTGTCGCAGTCCACCACGGTGGTCAACGGCAGGACGCGCAGGTTCGCCGACGTGGAGATGCAGTTCGGCGCGCTGGCGCTGCACGTGCGCTACGGCATGACGCTGGACGAGGAGAAGGCGCGCATCCTGGAGCAGGCGCGGCAGCGCGCGCTCGCGCGGGCCTGGGCGCGCGAGCAGCAGCGCGTGCGCGACGGCGAGGAGGGCGCGCGCCTCTGGACGGAGGGCGAGAAGCGGCAGCTGCTGAGCGCCGGCAAGGTGCAGGGCTACGACGGGTACTACGTACTCTCGGTGGAGCAGTACCCCGAGCTGGCGGACAGCGCCAACAACATCCAGTTCCTCCGACAAAGCGAGATCGGCAAGAGGTAACCCCCCGGGGCCGGCGGCCGCGCCCGGGACAGGCGGCCACCCCGCGCTGGCAGGCGGACCGGCCGGGGGCGGGGCGCCGCGTCCCTCCGGAGCCTCACCCACGCCTCTGCTCTGCTCGGATTTTTCTGGAGCACAATCCGAAGCGGACTCTCCGACGCGGAAGAGCCTTCCTGGAGACCCGGACTGCTATCAGAACGGGAAGACGACGACGAAGAAAATCCACAAAAAAAAACAAAAAACTTTTTTTCTGAATGACCTTAAAGGTGATCGGCTTTAAAGAATATGTTTACATATGCATATCGCTGCACTCAGTCAGACTGGAAGTATTAAGAGGAAAAATAAATAAGTGAAAGAAAGGAAAAAAAAAAAAAAAGGCCTAAACATGTTGCGCGAGGCCCTCCGTTCCTTGGAAGCACTGTATCTAACTAAGGTAAAAACAAAATGCATACAGTGTTTCCAGATACGACCGAATTGTCGACCTTTGCTTACAAGAAGTAGTCTCTCTGCATAGGATGTGATATATATCTCTGTTAATTTTAAAATGTGGGGCAAAATTACTGTTTGTAGACAACCCAGCTGCTTTCCCTGTGCTGCTTTGTAAAAGGACATTGGCACAAGCGAGTTCTGCTCTGGCGGGGATTTCATAATGGATTTTACAATGCTAACGTGGTTTGCCTTGGGGGGAAAAAAACTGGCAAATAGAATCCTTGTCACTGATAAGCAAAGGAAACCCTGATTTTTTTGTAAATTATGTGAGACAAGTTGTTTATGGATTTTTATATGAATTACGATTTACTGTACATCAAATATTAGTCTCAGAGGAGTTAATTTATGTAAAGTGTTTAAAAAGTTTATACTTAAAAATAAAATGATAAAAACATGTGAACTGTGTGATTTTTTTAAAAGGATTGCACCTTTTGTTATCTGTTATAGCTGTACAGTATAAATTATTATATTGTAGAGATATAACGACTTATGCCTATAATGTCCAGAAGTGTTAATATTTTTGTATTAGGTTGGAAAAAAAATGTGCAACTTTCTATCACTAGATGGATAGGACAGTGCAATCCTAAGTGGGTGGCTGATCAGAGAACTGCTCCTTTCTCTTTCTTCTCTTTTTCATCAGGCCAGTGTCCTCAACCCTTATCAACTGAGAGGCACAGTAGAAAACTAAGGCTGGTGGAATATAGCAGAAGATATGAAAAAATAATAATAATAATAATAATAAACTATAATAACTGGGCCGGAGAGGTCCTCTCTCGTCCCCTAAAAGTCGAGGGGAGTGGATAGAATTAACCACAGGGTTTTTACTGTTAACCATTCCTTGAAGCTCCATTTCATGATGGAGGCAAGAGACCACATCAGATGCTCCAGGAAACGTGCGTGAGAAGGAAAGGATCTGATGTAGTCATGACCGTAAACATGTGTCTTAAGATCTAGGAAAGATAGCAGAACCTGAGCAGCGGGAAGAGGGCCAGATGGGAAAGGTCGGGGTCCCTCTGCTAGTCTTGGGTGTGAACCGTCAGGTCACCAAGAGGGACACAAAAGGGAGAGAAGTGCTCCTGTCAGTCCGCGGGACCCCACCCATCCTGGGAGCTGGTTTGAATGGCCACCTCCTCTGTCTCGGGGAAGACTGGGGGTGCAGGGGTGGCCAATCCAGCTGGAAGTGAAATGTCAGCCGTGCCCTCCCGCACCCGTGCGAGCCGGCCCCGGGCACAGCGGCCATCTGTACTCCCGGGTTGGGCCAGCCGCTATTGCAAATCTCTTTTCATGAGCACTAAATTCAGCCACAAAAATATTTTTAGAAAAATATTTCTCAGTTCATTGAGCTATATAGTACACACTGTTTTCCTCTATGTATAATGGTGATAAATATAGCAAGTGAACATGTCATGTCGTAAATATAAAGGTTCAAGTGATGTATTGAAAATAATTTTCTAACTGCTTTGTATGTATCACATACTCTAAATTGCACAGTAGGCGTGTTTATTAAACAGATTGGCTGGGAAAGTTTCAAAATAGCTACTGAATTTACGGTATCAGTGCTATTACTGTCTTTGTGTATTTGGTAGAACATACCGAAGTAATTAATCTTCTAATGAATGCTGATATTTTATTAGAATGAAAGCACAGATTAGCATTAATATTTTTTATCCTGGAAATCCTTTGGCGAGTATTACGAAGCCCCGGTTTAAAAAAACTATGAGATTTCAAACCACATAAACATGGCTCTGTTTTACATTTTATTTTTTAACTGTTACCTTAGGCGTTTGCAGTTCTGTTCGATGGAATTTCTGCAGGACTGTTTAGCATGCTGTTAAGTACTTTTGGTTGAAATAGGCTCTGAGTCTAAATTCTCAGAAATGTTTCTGATGCATTGACCATGAGAAGCTTGTACCACGGGACAGAAGTGAAATCATAATCCTACCCTCTTCTCGACATGGACTGGTCCTTAAGGCTGGCACCGAAAAATAACAGATTGGGAGTATCTCTTGGTACTTATTTTAGATGAAGTCAAATCAACCCAATTAGTGTCTTGTTAGTAGGTATAATGAGCCTATTTCTTTCTAAAAAGACTTGTGATCTGGACATGCTTTTACAAGAAATAGCGACCTTGGGGAATATGTAAACAAAAGACCTTTTTCTAAGAGTTGGGGGTGGGGGGTGGGGGACTGTATAATGGAAAGAATTAGCTTACAAAAAAAAAATTGATATTCAAAGTATTTTAGGCAAAGCCAGTCAAAATGCTTTCATGATATTTTGAGATGTAAATTTTGTCTGATTTGTATTGTTCTTTTCATTTGCCTTCTTAACTTTCTATGTGACCTGAATTTTCCATACCTTGACTATAGATTGCATCTAGGCATTCCAATAAAAGCCAACCCAATGTGTGTGTGTTTATAATTTTTTTTTTTAATTTTGGGCTAGCCAGCGTGTATTTTAGGGCAAACGATGCAAACAGATGCTTTGTAGGGGGTCCTGATTCATTGGCAACCCAGTTGGTAGTATCATTTCTTTTCTTTTAAATTTCTGTGTCCACTGGCCACACTGCCAGCTCAGCACTGTACACTTCCCAGAGGACTCCTCCCATGACCTACTTTAAAAAAACGTTAAATATACCCCCACAAAGCCAAACATGATCCCCATAAAGAAGAATTTTTAAAAAGAAAAAAAAAAAAACAACTACTGCCCATTACTGCTGGAAAACAGACCTCGTTCCTGTGATCCTGGCAATAAGTGCTTAATTAAAACACTTGATTAGAATAATCAGTTTTGGCCTGATAAGCTCCCAGCCTCCTGGAGATGTCTACATCTACATACAGCCAGGCTGATGAGGGGGTGCTGAGGTCAGCAATTTCCAGGCTGGCAGGCAAGGCTTTGATTCTCCTCTGAAAAGGCGGGCTTCATCACACTTGCTTTGTAGTGACAACATGTTGATCCAACAAGAATCAGGTCACTCCACTTGGCAAACTGGTCTTTTTTTTTTTTTTTTCCTCCCCCATCTCCTCAAATTAGACTTAACGCCGCTCCCACCGAGGAAATCCAGAAAAACCGAGGCAGATTCCGACTTTCGTTTTCTCCAAGCCTCTGTTTGAACAATAGCAAAGAGAAATCCTGTAGGTAAAAATCGTATCCTGGGAAAGAATTTTCCGGGTCTGGGCTATGCCGCTGGCGCATCTGTGCAATTCCTGTCCACCTGTTTACATTCATCACACGTTACCCAACACTTGCACGTGAACCTGGACATCAATAAGCACAGCCCCTGATTAGAAACACCAGCCGTCGAGCACTTTCAAAGAGGAGGAGAGCCTCCTGCCCGCGGTACCCAGACTAAGCATGCCTCCTGCTCTCCATCTTCTCTTTTCTTTCTTTTATCTTGGTCGGCTCCCAAATGAAGCTGTGGCTCTCACCTGCTGAACAACAAAACAGCTGTCTGAGCTGCTTTTGAAACCGAGGAGTCCAAAAAGGGAAGCAGGGAAGGCAGTGAGGCACATCACGTGTCTGGGGCGAAGCACCCGGCGGGCAGCAGCGTTCGCAGCCGCTCCCTCGCGGCCATGCGGGGACTGCGCCCGCCCCTCCCCCAGGCCTTGAAGGACGACTCAGCTCCTACTTTCACAAATACCCAGATTCCGTCTCACTTTCTCTGAGAGGTGAGAGCAGCAAGCTCATTCCAGCACCCCAGTCCAGGAAATGCATCACATTCTAGAAGTGGAGCCTGAAAGGGACTTAGACAAATCTGTGTTTTTCAAGGTCACGGAGGCTGCTCAGGCCAAGGTAAAGCAATGATTTCCGGTCAGTGAGCACCCTCCGCGGCATCAGACAGTCTCTCGGTATCACTACCCGGGAAAGCACTGGAGATGCCCCCACTCCACTCTCATTCCCTTAGTCTTTCCAAAGCTGCCATAATTTAGAGTCACTAATTATATTTTTCATCATATAAAGACGCCCAGGCCCGCTAACAGGGCGCGTCTCGTGAGCTCCCCTCTGCCTGCCAACATTTCTGGTTCCTCAGCCCCTTCGTCTTCGATAAGAAAGTCTGCCATGCAATATTAATGACTTCGTAATTTCTCAAAAGACTTCTAAAGGAATGACCACTGATTTGCATATATGCCTATGTCAGGCTATTTATCTAGATTTTCCATAAGCTATTCGTCTGGCTGTGGTCATCCAACGAAGCCAATGAAAAAATAAAAATTGGTTATAAGTCATCATGACCTATTTTAACCACAGCATTAAGGCAGAGGACCAAGGAGATAGTGATAAGTCATTCGAGTTTTTCTACCTTCTAATTTAAACCACATAATGAACGTTCTCTCTTACCAGAGTTCCTGTTTCCTATTCACGGCCTCTGCCAGCAGTGGTCTCCTGGCAATTAGTTAATTACTAATACCTTTTAGGTAAGTTGAGAAAAACCTTTTCATCTATGAACTGACTTAAAATTCCGTTGTGGAGGGATACAGGCTTCCTAGAGTCCCCATGTGCAGAGAATTTACTAGAAACTGATTCAAAGCCTAGAACAGCGTCATTATTCAGTTTACTGTTAATGGGTTCCACAAAGCAAATTTAATCAATCCTTTGGGGACCCAGGCTGAGGAAAATTAAAATTAGAAGCATACATTATGACTTCTAGGGCCAGACAGTGGCTGGGTTACATCCTCCTGCTTATAGAGTGAATTGTGAGCCGGGGCCCAGCCGCAAGCACCAGCCTGCGTTTAGGAAGGGAAATCGCCTCCTTTGACACATGTGCAGAGACTTCCCGAATCCCACCCACAGTGGCTATTTCCGTACTCTCCCCGCATATGACGGACAGGATTTACAAGCGGTCCCCTGACTGGGTGAAATGAAATCATTAAAATGTGCGCAAGTTAACTTCATTGTTGGAGTCCGAGGAGAGCCTAAATACCCAAGGAGTTAAAATGGCCACTTCCGTGCCAGAAAGGCTGAAGCTGGACCTACTACTCAGCGGCAGGCTGGGGGGATACACACCAGAGGCCCCTTTCAACCTGGACTTCCTATCGCATAGTGATTAAAGGGCCTTCGCCTACATGCAGAAACCGCCCTATCCCAAATGTTTTCCTTCAGAATTAATGCCAGGGAGATTCTAGAGATTCTAGTCTGCCCGTTCTATAAGGGGTGTATGAACACGAATTCTATGAATTCTACAGAATTCATCCCAGGATTCCTGTCTCTACATGCATGAGGCCCTTTGCTCTCTGTGCCTCCCACCACCCCCCACCACCCCCATTCACCCTGGTAGAAGTTGTCTGGGTTGTAACCCTTCAAGTTTTGTCTAAACATGCACCTTTCTGAGGCATAGAAAGAAAACCATAGCGCTCTCTGCGGTAGACCAGATGGACTTTACATAATGACCCAGGACATCACAGGAAACTGGAGTCGCTTGTCCCCAACTAACTTACAAAAGGTTATAAACAAGCAGATTTTAAATATCTCCTCACTTCAGCTATGACGTTATTTCTAGTTTTGACCCTGCAGCCGGGTGGGAGGATGGGGGTGTGGGGTGGGTTGGGGTTCATGCTTCTGGCTCAAGCATTGACAAGTGCCACTGAGTGACCCAGAGAAGATGCAGGGGTGACCCAGCAGGAGAGAACCGCTTGGGGCTGAGAGCCCCGAGGCAAGTGGCACGTGGGAGGTAGCAGAGGGGAGAGCATTTTCCCCTCAAGTCCCCTCCAACTCCATGGCGGGGCTGCCCCTGTCGCTTTCTCGACCCCCAGGGCTCTGGCTCCTGCGGGAATGAAAAGCCATCCCAACATCCAGTGGCACAGCGGGCAGGGCCTTTGGGACGCTTTCTTCTCCTAAAACCCCAAGGAGGGTCCGGGTTAGGGAGGACCTGCGGCCAGGGGCTCTCCTCGGGCCTCCCCCGAGGTTGGCACCGCCGGCCGGGCACTTTCGGGCAGGGCTCTAGCGCCCCCTAGTGATGAGCGTCGTCCGTGAAGAATGTGACCGAGGTCAGAGCCGCCCGCCCACCTCCCGCCACCCTGTGCCCGGCTCCCCGGTTAGGCCAAACCCAATTATCCTCCCTTTCCCCATCTTGGCTCTGCCCACAGAGTCTCACACAGAAGACGATTACTTCTGCTTCACGCACTCCCTCCCCGAGGCCTGGTCCTTGCAAAAATTGCTTCCGCAAGATTTCCTTCCACGCCAGGCAGAAACTTGGTCAAGCAATGTTCATCTTGCTCGGCGGATCCAAATAATCCGCCCCCCACCCCCCAGGAATTGTCCCCGGGCAACGCGAGGCTTGCAGCCCGCCCCCCCCCCCCCCCCCCGAAAACAGTGATTTCTGAACTATCACGCTGTTTCCCTTTTACTCTTCGTGTTTGAACAGTCCTGTTGCCCGGGAAGAGTTTCCCAGAAGGACGGGTCATTGAAATTCAGGGCGGTGTTTTATTTTTGAGGGAGCCCGGGCTCGGGTTCTCACTCGAAAGTGCTGGAGTGACAGCCTGGAAAAGGGAACTCCCTCCAGATTCATGGGGCAGCTGAGGCCTGAGCAGGCTTGTCTCCCCCCTTCATCCTGACCTCTGCAGTGGAGACATCGGTCTCCTTCGTCAGCCCAGCCCTGTGGCAGCCGCGGGAGGAAAGAAGGGGAGTCAGCCTCGTGCTCCCTTGTTGTCATCCAGAGAAGCTAATGGATGCCGCTTGTAAATGGCATTCTGAGCCATCCCAACATCCAGTGGCACAGCATTCTGAGCTGGCGTCTTGCCTTCAGAAAAGGTCCGTGCTAGAGCCCACTATCATTTTTGGAGGCCTGTGGGAAACCAACAGCCCTTATCCCCGACCCAAGTTTTCATGGAAATGAAAGGACAAACGTTGGCACATGAAAGCCAAAATATCTCCTTAGATTAAGACCAAGTTGGAGGCTGTAGCTTCACATGAAAAGTAAACTGCTAGCCAGTTGCCAAAAGTAGGTAATGCCCCCCCCCCCCATTCATGAGCAGTCCTGGCCCCAGGCAGGCCCCTCCTGGTGGGGCAGCGAGGACCCTTCTCTCCCCATGAGCCAAGAGTGCCAAGTTCATTCTGCCCAACTCACCAATAAGGGTAAACCCCTTTCCTGCCCCCTGGGGACTGGAGTGATGGGGAGAGAGAGCCAGCCATGAGATATCTCTCTCTCTCTCTCTCTCTCTCACTCACACACACATACACACACACACACACACACACACACACACACGGGAGCCCACACCCCCTCAGAGTCACCAGGGAAGAAGAATGTGGCAAGAAGAAGAAGAAGATGTGACAAGGTCCCTCTGAGCCTCTGACCAGCAGCTCCTCCCTGCTCTAACACCAGTGGGCTGCTTGAAAACCAGTCCTAAAACATAAAGTTCTCACCCTGCGAGCAGACCCCAGCCTTCCAGATAAGGAGACCCTGTTTCATAAACCTGCTCCACACCTCACTCCCAAACCCCACCCCCCACCCCCACACCCCTACTCCCACCCCTCCGCATGAGCCACGATGCTCCCTGGGGGAGGAGAACCAGGGCTCCGGATTCTTAGAAAGCCGTCCCTCACCAATTCCTCTGCAGCTTGTTAAGACGGGACGCAGACTGGCCGTCTCTTGTAAATCACAGGGAAACAGGACCAGCCTCGCCACAACTCAGGGCTCTTTCTGCGGCCTCCGCCAATTAGTGCTCCAGTTAATCAAACTTAGCAATTCCCCGGAGAGACAGTGCAGCTGGGAGAAGGCCCGCAGCGGTGGAGAGCGCCTGTGAGTCCCGGAAGCTCCCAGTCCAAGGGAGGAGACCACTGTGGGCTCTGAGCCTCGGTCTTCCCCATCTTTAAAGTGGGCCCAGAGCCGTGCCCCTGAGCCACTCCCTCCCGGCCTCTTGTGTCCTTGGCTGCTTGAGAGAGACAGAGAGAACCAGAGCCACAGTGCTCCTTTCCACGGCTAATACAGAAGAGTCTACACGTAGCTGAATACCTCCATTTCTCATTGCAGCAAAAGCCCAGGCAGGACAGCCTCAGGTCTCCCAGGTTGTCCCTGGTTATGGGTGTTCTGCTCCCCGGTGATGGCAGCCACCACAGAGGGCTTAGCCAGCTAGATAGGTCGCTTAGGATGTCACTGTCAGGAGGGAGCCTGGAGGAAGGAGCTGCCATCCACTTGAATTAGCGGCCCCCAGGGCCCACCAGGCTGGCATCCCTTCTCCCTCCCTGGGCACCTCACCGCTGAAAGCCAGAGGGGACCCTGCAGGGGGCGGGAGCTGAGTGCCCTCATCCCATGGTTTGCGACGGTCTTACCTGTGGATCTCACCTGAAACCAACACAAAGGCCCAGCTGCTCCCACTGAAGGAGGAGTCCTACACGGGTCAGGCACTACAGCAGGTCCCAGGAAAGAAAGGCCTCTGTCCTCTAGAATTGCACGCCCAGGTGGGAGGCAGACATGGGTTCTTTCTCAGCAGAGCGGGGATTGCTGTGAGCACCGGCTGAAAGACCCCAGTTCTGCCCGCAGCTTCCTGGTGGAGGCGGGGCCCGAGCAGCAGGTGGGCGGGGCGCGGAGTGGAGGCGAAGGTCAAGGCGCAGCTCCGGATCCAGTCTGCTGGGGTCTCCCGGCCCTGCCGAGTACTAGTTGTGTACACCTGGATGAGAGACTTGGGCTCTCCACAGCGGTTTCCATTTTGAAAATTGGGGATCATGGCTTTGTGGGGCTGCAGGGAGGTCTGGTGAATGGGTAGGGGTCGAGAACTTGAGCCAGGTTCCGGGCTCAATGTGGCCTACGCTGGGGGGCAGGGCGGCCCCAAGAGTCTAGTGCCCCTGGCCCTCCCTGCTCTAGAGCAGCACAAGGTCAGAACCCCACTGGGCAGAGCTGCTGACTGCACAACCCCAGGTTCACTTCTAATGGTGCAGGTCCTGGAAGGCTCCCACAGCCAGAGTCTAGAGCTGGGCTTCCTTCCAGGCTTTTCCCACCTGCCCCAGGCTAGGCACTGGCCCACGCCCCCAGGCTGGTGCTGCGGGAGCTAGGGCTGCAAGCCTGGTCTGCCTCACGACAAAACCCATGCCCTTCCCACTCGTCTTGCTGCACGTACCATCCAAGTTCCAAGCCTGTTGTCGGAGGCTCCAAAACAACTAAATCCCTGCCCACTCGCTCTCTGGCCTCCCCAGGTCAGGACGTGCTAGACACATCCTCAAATGCAGCTAAGTGGACTTTCTCCCGTTTTCCAGGAATCCCCACCCTTTCACTCCTCTGCCCATGGGGTTTGGCTGCCCACTGCACCGGGCTCCTCTCTGGCCTGGCCCCTGCTCAGTGGCACCCGGGTAGGTCAGAATTGGGTGGGGGCACAGACCCAAGCCAGGAGCGGGTCTGGCTCCCTGGCCCCCATGAGGCCCGGGGACAGCGTGGGTTTGAAAAGCCGCCCCCATGTCTGTGTTCCAGACACAGGCGGATATCCGAAGTAGCTGCCGTTCCAGGAAACCTCCAGGACGCCTCCAGAAGACTGGCCCTTATTTCAAAAATAAACTTTAAGTTTTAAAACATCAGCCATTTATGGTGTAGAAAGAAATGGTCTAAATGACTGAGGAACTAATTAAGAGTTAAAGTGAAGCAGGAGCAGGTGATGGGGTCGTGCAGGTGGCCCCGATACACCAGGCGTGAGAAACCCACATGAAACACCAACCCAACACCCCCACCTGCCTCCACCTGCCTATTGGGACCCATGGGTTCCCTCTGACTGCGGGGAGGGGGGTGTCTTTCCCCAGGCCTGGCGCCTCCGGGGGTTGTTCCCCCCTTCCTCACCTCTTGGCTGGCCCCATGAAGGGTGGAGATGCTTCCTAGAGGCTTCTGAGCACAGGACTGACCTAAGACTGACCCCTGTCCCAGGTCTGAATGGGCTCCCTTATGGCCCTTAGGGCCCCAGCAGGAATCCCAAGTCTCCAGTCTTCATTCCTCCCTAGCCGGAGGGAGCCGGGTGAGTGAGTTGTCAGAGACCAGGATAAGGAGCCTCCTGGACCCAGAGGCCCGCACCCCATCTCCATCACTGGGCCCCTCATCACAGCAAGACCCTGCAGCGGGCCAGAGCCCGAGGAACCTTTGGGAACTCCCATCCTGAGGTTTGCAGTGGTTTCTATTTGTGGGTCTTCAGCCAACTGAATTCCTGCATTTGCAGGGGCCAGCCAGGCTGCAGGGAGCCTCTCCCATCCAGGCTGGGGCTCTGGGCACAAAGCCGCATCAGGCACAGCAAGACGACTGCTTCGCAGGGTTACCAGCCTGGGTTTTGGGACTCAAGGGAGGAAAGTCTTCCCCATAATGAAAGTCAAGATACCGCCCAGCAGTCCATTTTCCCCTCACTCTGGCCCCAGGCCCTTCTGTTCTTGCCTGCACCCCTCCAGGCCCTTCGGGGCCAGGTTTCCCAGAAGGGGGTTTCCTCTCAACGGCCTCACAAGGTCAGGTCTGTTCCTGAACAATCTCACTCTTCCTTCTGCTGCTGCCACAGCTGCGGAGCCTCCCGGTCCTCAAGGTCATTGCCTTCCCAGGTCCCTCCTCCCCCTCCCCGCCCCCTGAAGTGCTGGTTCCTTCCATCAGCTCATCCTCCCTCAAGCCCTCCTCTGCTCTGGCACCCAGACCTTCTACTCCCCCCATCCCCTCCCTCTCTGGGGGTCCTCCTCCATCTGCTGCTGACCAAAAGTGGTCTTTCCCAGGATCTGTCCTCGGCCTCCCTGCACTTGTGGCCCCTCCCCTTGGGAAGTTGGGGTACCAGGTGAGGACACCATCCCTTCTCCCCCATTTCTGCACACTTCACCCTTCCAGTGGGGTTGGCCTTGGATCTCTGTAGACTTTTCTGGAGAGAGGGGTCTTCTCTAAGCCCCTGTGGTATCAGGAAGGGAGAGAGTGGGCTTCCATGGTACACAGTCCTGGTGTGACCTGGTAGACTGGGGGTGAAAATCTAAATTCCAGACCCTCTAGAATGCTCACGGCATGCTACACCGTGTTCACCTCCCCTCCACAGAGCACCCTGTGTGACAGATCCATGATCGTCCCCTTCTCTGAGCCCCAGAATCTGAGGCCCAGAAAGGTAAAGTAACTTGTCCAAAGTCACACAGCTCTCAGATGTCAGCACGAGAATTACTTGAACCCAAGCAGCTCTGACACCAAAATGTAAACTAGATTCGCTATGAAGGTTAAATATGGCTCAGTACTCAGTACTCAAGAAGAATTCTGAGAATTCAGGTCGGACACCAGGTCCTGAGGTCCTCGCCTCTGGACCCTGTTTCGTAACAAGAGAGCCGGCCTGAAACCCAAGGCCGATCTGGTTATCACCAGCCCTTGCAGGGGAGAAACAAGTAGAAAGAGCTTTCGTGGGAAGCTGGGCCAGGAAGTGGCTTCAGGTGTGGGAGGCCCGTCTCCACAGTGATGGTGCTGCTGACCCCAGAGCCCCGGCCTTGGGGGGTGGGGGGGGTCACTCGTGTGCTCGTCGCCAGCCTCCACCGACCGCCGCTGTGTCGGGCGGGCCATGGGACTCCACATTAGCCCGGTCCCTAGGCGAGCGAGCAATGAAAGAATAAACCACCTAATTGGCTGTTGGGCCCTTCTGTGTAGAAGTGCCCAGAAACCTCCTCGCCAAACCTCAGTCCCTGTGGCCCAGGAGCCAGGGGACTAACCAGCCCGAGGGCTCTGGAACTGCTCTCCGTCTAGAGTTAAGGCCCTGCCTTCCTGCACAAGGGCCCAAGTGGGATGCCTAGGGACCCACGAGTCCGCACTCACCTCCCGGTGTCCTCCAAAGCAGCCGGCCTGGCCCACAGCAGGAGGACCGGCTTGTGTTCTCAGCATCCCCTTGTCTTCATACCCAAATCCGTTACCATGTCCCACACATCCCTCCTGGAATGGGGCCACCAGCACTCGGGCTCCAGCCCCCACGGTGCCCCCTGGGCCCCCTCGGCCGGCCCCCCTCCGGACTACCAGCTCTCCCTCACGGTGCCCTATCTTCTCTGCCTTCGTCTCACAATCCCTGGTCCTTAGAATTCCACACAACAGCTCCCGAGGGCCCCCTATTCACTCCACACCCCCACCTTCTTCTCCCTTCCCCAGGAGGGGAATTGAAGACCGTTTAAAATAGAGCAAATCAAAGTGCAGAGGCTCATGCCAAGTGCCGCTCAGCAGGAGTCAGGGGGAGGCTGGCTCCCTCCTGCTGGAAGGCCTCCCCGAGGCAGGCATTGTGCTCCCCTCTGGGCCTCCCCCGTATGTTCCAATCCTGCCAGACTCGCCTCCAGCTGGTAGAGATGATGTTCAGACTGCAGGCTGCTGGCAGGCCTCAGGGAGCCAGGAGAGAGGAGCGCGGATGGGCTTAGAAGCAGCTCCGCCGGCCTCACTGGCCCTCTGCCTTGTCCTTCCCTGGGCCTGGGTCCGAGCAGACCCCGGGGGCCCTTCTGTGAGCCCAGGGCCCAGAGAAATGGCAGGCTGGGGAGGCAGCCAGCAGGAGCAGTGGGCAGGGAGTGGCATACAAAATACAGGACTCCCACAGGGCCTGGGTGGCTCTGTTGGTTAACTGCCTTCCGCTCACGTCATGGTCCTGGGGTCTTGGGATCGAGTCCTGCATCAGGTTCCTTGTTCAGCAGGAAGCCTGCCTCTCCCTCTCCCTTCACACGTTCCCGCTAGTCATGCAAGCACGCACTCTCTCTCTCAAATAAACAAAACCTTTTTTAAAAATAAAGCAGTGCGCCTGGGTGGTTCAGTGGGTTAAAGCCTCTGCCCTCAGCTCAGGTCATGATCTCAGGGTCCTGGGATCAAGTCCCACATCGGGCTCTCTGCTCAGCGGGGAGCCTGCTTCCCCTCCTCTCTCTCTGCCTGCCTCTCTGCCTACTTGTGATCTCTCTCTGTCAAATAAATAAATAAAATCTTTTTAAAAAATAAAATAAAATATAGGTCTCCCAACTAAAATTTCAAATCAATAAGAAATAATTGTCAGTATAAGTATGTCCCCATGCCCTCTCTGGGACATACTTACACTAAAAAATGTGTTTGTCCTTCATCTGAATTTCACATTTAACAGGGTATCCTGCTTTGTTTTGTTGTTTTGTGCACGCTAGATTAGGGCAGCCCTAATCTAAGGGAAACGCTGACAGTGTCTCCGTCCTAAGACCCAAACCTGCCCCTCCGGCGGGATGGAGGGGATGGGAAATGAGGGGGAGGATGTGCTAGGTTCCTGGGGCTTCCGCCATGAAGTACCCTGATCCGGCTGGCTTAAACGACAGAAGTGCATCTTCTGACCCTTCCGGAGCCCCCAAGCCCGCCATCCAGGTGCCGGCAGAGCCTTGCCCTCTCTGACCGCCCTGGGGGACCTGCTCCTTCCAGCTTCTGGGGGCTGCTGGCCGCCCCTGGGGTCCCCTGGCTCGCAGCAGCCTCATTCCAGTCTCCGCCTCTGTCATCACAGGGTGCCCGTCCTGCGTGTCTCCCAGGATCTTCCCCACCCCCCCTTTAGAAGGACACTTGTCACAGGAGGTGGACCCACCCGGCCCCCGGTAGGATCGCCCCTGACTTGATGACTGTCTCCAAACACGGTCCTGTTCTGAGGTTCCCGGGGGACAGGAAGGGGAGGGGACCCGGTTTGATCCTGTGGAAGCTCGCTCGGCATTCCCCGGCCTCCCCCTCACTGAAAACCTTCAGATCCAGATGACGGTCACACCGGCCGCAACCCGAGCGTCCCGCGGCCGCTCAGCAGCAGACCCTCTCCGAGGCCTCTGGCCTGAGGGAGAGACCAGAGCTGCCTCTCTGCTCCCCCTGCAAAGAGCCCACCCGCAGCGGCACCCGGTCGGCCCGAGAAAGAGCCTCCTGCTACCAAGGCCGCCACAAGAAAAGCCCGGGCCTGCCTCGGTGCTCCTGCGCTGGGCCCGCTGCGGGGCTCGTCCCTGACGCCGTGCGAGGCCGGGAGGCTGGGGCTTGTGGAGGAAAAGGAAACACCCTCTGAGGCAAAAACCTCAAAAACCTTGACCGGCGCACAGGAGGTGCGGGACGAGTGTCCCCCGCCCCTGGCTCCTCGACCTTCACTCTGACAGGGGCCGGGGCCCCCGTGAAATGCCCGCAAAGGCAGCTTCAGAGAAGGGATCGGGCTGCACGGGGTTCCGCGGAGCAGACTGGAAGCCTCTCGGAGTCCCCGGGACCCCAGAGCCCCGGCCGCCGGCCCGCACAGCCCGCCCCGGGGGGCCGCGCCAGCCCCGGGGTCTGGGGGTCTGGGCCTGGGCTGTGCTGTGAAAATGCACAACGTCGCAGAGCTGCCCGGCGGGCCGGAGGTGCTGCCCGTATGATTCGGAGCCTTTCAGAGTGGAGAAGCCCTCACTCGGGTTACCTGGGACCCATAATCAACCAATGGAGCCCAGCGTCGGGGGAGCCGTACTGACTAGTAGACCGAAGAGAGTGGCCTGTGACTTCCGCATTCAAACCACCACACACGCACACACACGTGCACACACGCACACACACGGGCACACACGCACGCGCGCGCACACGCACACACAGGTGCACACGCGCACAGACGCGTGTACGCACGCTGTGGACGGCTCTTTCTCAGGGACCCCGTATGCCTCCCTCCCCTTGGCATGTCCCTCGTGCCCCAGCGCAGCCTGCCAGAGCAGCCGGGCAGCCTCTTCTGGAGCCGCACTGCCTCTGCCAGGGGAGATGGCGCCGATGGCACGGTTCTGGCCCTGGGCCCCTGGCGGCCTCTCTTAGGGGTGGGAGTGCTCTGGCTGGGGCTGTCTCCCCGTCAGCTCGGTCTGCAGGAGAATACTTGGTCCTCTGGCCTGTGGCAGCTTCTCTCTGTCAGCTAAAGGCCCAAAACATCCTTCGTCCCATCCCCCCGGCCTAAGACACTCACCCTTACACACCTGCGGGATTCTTCACAGAAGCAGGAATTCAAAGCCTCGAGTGCTCCCATATGTGGTCTCTGGGAATGGCTTCGTCTGGCACCGAGAGAATCAAAGGGGGTAGGTCTCTGCGGCCAAGTGGCTAAATGTCCAGCCCTTACGTTCAGCTCAGGTCATGCTCTCAGGGGTGTGGGATCGAGCCCTGTGTCAGGTTCCACTCTCGGTGGGAAGTCTGTTTGAGACTCTCTCTCCCCCTCTGCCCCTCCCTGCCGCTCCCTCTCGCTCTCGTGCTTTCTCTCTCTAAAAATAAATGCATAAATCTTTAAAACAACAACAATGAAGGCGTGGGTCTTTGGAGCACTTAGGATGCTCTGATCCTTCCAGATTCCACGGAGCATTCCAGCACCTTCCATGAGCTCTGGCCTCAAGAGCCTACCGTGCTGTGATTTGTGCATCTTTTCTGAAGTGGCACGACGTGCACGTGACGAATGTTCACATGAAGGAACAGAGTATTTCGGTACAAAGAGGAGCAACTCGTGTCTGAGTGATCCGCTCACACGTGTCCACTGGGGCCCCATCTTCAATCAAGGGACAGGGACAGACGGTCCTTCTCAGATGGAGGAGTGACAATGCAGCCTCCCCGGGGAGTGGGGAGGCGAGTCCAGGGAGACCCCTGCTCAGGCCAGAAAGACCAGGATGCCGAAGGAGGCCAGCGTCTCTGACAGCCTGGAGACAAGAAGCAGGAGCCCAGAGAGAAGCTTTGTCACAAGCCAGATGCGGTGGGCGAGGTGGAAGAAGGCGCAGGGAAGGCCACTGGGTGGGGCGCTCTGGGGGTCCTTCGCTCCTCCACACTGGGCCCTCCTGTGTGTCCATGGCAAGGCAGCCACGGGAGTAAGAGGGAGCTGAAGCTTGCGTCTACACTGCCCAGACGGAAGACAATGCCTTGTTGTAATCCAGAAAGTACACGGTGAGCTCCATCTGATGCAGGGGGAACGGTGGGCAGACGCCCTGCCCTCACCATGTAGGCCTGAACGCTGACCCATTTGCCTAAAGGGCTGCTGTTTGTACTGTCCTGCCCCTGGACACACTGAGCACTTCTGGGGTCTGCTAAAGGGTCCCCGCCCAGCAGCAGCACTGCCCTTCCCTAGAGCAACAAGGCCCAGGCCTTTCGGCTCTTTACTCCCCCCGGGACTACAACTAAAATCTCTTACGTCTCCTTTCTTTGCTTCTCCTCCAGGACATCCCTCAACAGTGAGCAAGAACTGTGATTCCAGGAAAGACCATCTATGCGCCACCCAAAACCTGTCCCCTTCGATGCATCTGTTTAATCAGATTGCCTGCCTAGCACCTTGCGCTGAGTCAGGAAGGGCTGAAGGTGGCCCCCGCCCCCAGCCTTCCCCAGCACTATCTCTTTGCTCACATAAATATAGAGGAATTCCAGATGACCTACCACAGAAATTGTGCAGTAGAAATTATTTTGTGTCTGGCTATAAAAAAAAAATCTATTGTATTTTTTTTCTATTATATCCAGAAGGAGAGTTCAATGCCACAGCAAAATTTCAAAGGAAAGCTGGGCTTAGAGCCTTCTTCCCCAGCATTCAGATCCCCTTAGACTTGGACATCATCTTCCACCTGCCTCTTAGGAATCCAGATCTTTCGTGTAGCCCTCCATCCAGACTCACCCACTCCCAGCATCCACCTGGCCTTGCTGCCCCCATGGAGCCCATGACCCGAACCACTTTTTTTTCTCTCTCTCTTTCCCTGATCCAGAGCTAGGAAGCCTCCCAGTATTATACTTTGCTATGTTAATGATAAAGGAAAAAAAGAAGGGTCTGTATATCTCTATTTCTTCTTCTCTGCCTTTTCTCTTCTTAGGTTCATCTTTTTCTTCATGTGGCACACGGGAATACCCTTGGGGGAAGTAAATTTTACGACCTTTAAAACGAGCTCCTGGCCCCCCTGACTGGGGCATTTGCCCCACTTGCCCCCTCTGACCCTGGACATGATTTCCAAAGGAAGGCAGATGTGTCTCCATGCCTTTCTCCCCCTGGGGTCCTCTCCCTTCGCCATCTTGCCATCTCGTAAACCCCCCACATGCCCAAAGTCTCCCCCTGATCTTCAGGCCGTAACCTTGGCACCAAACACCCCCATTTACAAGAGTCAAAAATCCCAGCAGATTCCACTCAGGAAACATGATTTCCGTAGAGGGACTTTCACATAAGGGTTACATGGGTGATGGAGGGCTGAAAGGGAAAAAAAAAAACAGGGTGAGGGACACTGGCGCCCAAAAGATAATGATAGGAAGAGGCTTCTACCCCTCGTGTAGGGGAAGGACATAAGGGCCCCCACAGAGCAAGAACACAGACCTCCCAGATGGAGTGATGCGCAGCTAGCTACTGGCTGCCCTCACCACCACCAAGGAGGCCAGGAGGCTGGTTCTGGGACCCAAGGGCTGAAGGGCACAGCGGAAGGGCCACTGCTCCCCCCAGGACAGGAGAGAATCCCACTGCCCCAGCAACAGCGACAGGAACAGTCACCAAACAAGAAACAGGGAGTCTCCTCTCCCTCCTCCTTCCCAGCCCCTGGTTCTCCTGAACCAGGAATCAGCCTGCCAAGGAGACATGCGGTCTGCAGTCCCAGCCCCGCAGCACAGAGCCGAGAACAGGAGCCGGGCTGTGGGGTCAGAGAGGTAAATGCCCAGAGCGTTTGCTGCATGGACAAGGGCTCGGGCTTCCAACCCTCGGCATCACCTCCCAGGGAGCAGGGCGCTGCCTTCTGCCAAAAGCCTGAGAAATACAGTCATACCAAAAGATATCTCCCTGGAGACATGCACTTCAAGTCAAATCTATAGACTGAGGTCATTGCAAAAGTGCCCCGTCTTGGGATATCCTCCGGGAGCACAGAGCACGGTCCTCACGATCAGCGGGAGCCATGGAGTGGGGGCGGGGGTGGGGGGGAAGGGCAAGGAGACGCCTGCGTCTTGAATCCTTCAGTCGCCGCCAGCTGGTTCTGCAAAAGCGCGGGACGCCCCCGGCCTCCCACCTGCATTTAGTCCCAGCACCCCCACCACCCTCTCTGCCTTCTGCTGCTCCCCGCTGTCCGGGTTCTGCGGGCGCGCAGCGCACCTGTCCCGGGGGCCCGAGGCAGGAACTGGGCCGGCGCTCCCCCTAGTGGCGGCCGGCGAAACTCCTCAGAAGACCTTCCCTCCTGCGGAAAAGATCGCGGCGGGCGTTTCCTCCGCCCTGCGCGCGGCCAGGCCTGGTACTCCACTCTGGACTTTCCTTGTCCCGTTTAATCTCCACCACGGTCCTAGAAAGGAGGTGCTCTCATCACTTCCAAAGTGCAGGTGGACGCATTAAGTCTTAAAGAAACCAGATAAAGACCTGGGACAGGCTTATCTTCTGATTCCAGGAAATAATGAGCATACCTGCCCTCCCAGGGCCTTGAGGTCACACCTGCGTCTCTCTCACCTGAGTCCTTCAGCTTTGTTAGCCAGGGAGTGACGCTGTGGCAGCTCAGCCTGGCGTTGGGCTGTGGTACCCCAAGTGCCCAGATCCAGGTTGCTGGGCTACATTAAGACTCTAACCACTGGGGCGCCTGGGTGGCTCACCGGGTTAAAGCCTCTGCCTTAGGCTCAGGTCATGGTCCTGGGATCGAGCCCCGCGTTGGGCTCTCTGCTCAGCAGGGAGCCTGCTTCCCTTCCTCTCTCTGCCTGCCTCTCTGCCTACCTGTGATCTCTGTCTGTCAAATAAATAAATAAAATCTTAAAAAAAAAAAAAAGACTCTAACCACTGATGTGAAAAGTAATTTTTTTTTCCCCTTACCAATTCCTTCACTCTGCTCCGACTCCCAAAATCCTCCCCTCCTCTCTGCCACAAAACCGTTTTCTCAGAAAACGTAATCTAGAAAATTCTCTGGCTGGAGAGATTTAAACCCACGCATAAAGGAGGCTTATTTTCCTGGGTCAGATATTTGTGTTTTTAGAACACTTTGTTCATTAAAAGAACAAGCAAACAAAACGAAAGAAGGAGGGAAGAGAAAGGGGAGTGGGAAGGAAGAGGGACAGGGGGAGAAAGAGTCTGTTTTCTGTCTCTGTCTCCCTATCCTACTCGCCTACCTTGCCAGGAAGTAGAAAGTAAAACACACAGATGCCTGCCAGCATCCCTCCCTGCTCTGCCCTCTATTTCCAGTCAGAAACAGGTTGCTCAAGAGTCAGGTGAAGCGCAGCCCCCTCCCCCTCCCCCCAGGCCCCTCCCCCACCAGGTGTGCCAGGGCCCAAGTTCAAGGAGACTTCCTCTGGACACTGTGCCAGGTGATGTGGGCTCCAGCCAAACCTGTTCTGCAAGAAAAATTCTGCAAATTTCCTGCAAGTTTCCTTGGAGGCAAGGATAGCCCCTAACCTGGCATAGAGGGGTGGCCTCCTGGCCAGAGCAGCCCCAGTCTGGATGTCACCAGTGACCAGGATTCTCTCAACCCCAGGGTATCTCCTAATCTGATGTTGGCCAGTTCCACTGGTTAGGTACATCTGCCTTTACTGACCCAGAAAGCTTGTAATTTCCAACCTCTGGTCCTCCTTTGGCTCCTGGGGCCTCACAGAATAAGCCTAGTCCCCCCTCCACAAATGTCTAAGTTGTCCTGGCTGCCCCCTACTGCCCACTCCAGCCACCACCCCCATCAAGCTTGCCCGTCTCCCGTTCCTCATCCAGCCACTCTCCTCTGGACACCTACCCACTGAAAAGGGTCATCAATCTCTGTTAAACTTGGCCCACTAACCTTAGTGTGATGGGACTAGCTCTGCTCTGAATACCACACTTAGAGGGCATCCTAAGTGGCCAAGCACCAGTCATTGGGTGGTGCCAAGAGCCTGTGGCAACCCACTAGAGACCCCCACAGTCCATTAGGCAACACTCCATATTTGTTCAGTCAGTTAACTGTCCACATAAATGTGATATCTTCCAGGTTCCTTTCCCATCTTGTATACAAAAATTGGTCAAAAGCCTTGCTGAAATTCATATTTTTATTCATGCATTCATTCATCGATTACTTCCTAAACTCTTAATATGTGCTCGGCACTATCCCAAGGGCTGGAGTTACCGTACTGAGCACGACAGATTACGTCCCTTCTCTTAGGGAGTTTAAACTGATGGGAAGGGGGAAAAGGAGAGGGAGCAGTCAACTACCAAGTAGAGAAATTAATGAGATCATTCCAGAGGGTGCTTTAAAGAAAATAAAGGGACCTGGATTGTAGCAGGGGTAAACGTGGGAGCAGGAGAAGACTTGGGACACTTGGGATGGCTCAGATGCGCGACGCCTGCCACATACGTTTCATCTCCGAGGCTAATCGCCCTAGAAATATGCAGGCTTATGAGACCAGCGTTGACCTTGGTGACCTTGTGCTGACCTTTACCACATTCATCCTCTCTTGACCCAGAGTGATGTGTTCTAGCAGTTTACTGGGACCCACAAGATTGTCTCACTTTCCTCTCTTTCTTCCACCTGAGACAACTGCCCACAGTCCCACCCAGACGTCTAGCAGGGGAAGGTTCTCCAGGGCTCTCTTACGGCTCCGAGTGTCCTCCCAGCTCTGTCGCAGCTTCGCAAGAGGGGAGAGCGCGATCAAGAGCAGGTAGGAGCTTTTCTTCACCTCCCTCCCCTATCTTGGAGCTTATTCTCCCTTCTCAAGGTGCTGTCTACCTTTTCCCTCCTGGAGATCCTTCTCTTAGAGAGAAAGCAGATGTGGACAGGTCTGGTGCTCCAGACATGCCCTGCAAAGCAGTGGGTCAGGCTTGACCTTGTCCCATCTCACTCAACCTGATGAACTCATGCCCTTGATGTGACGTTTTAACACCTCAGGACCTGCTCACATCGTGGGACAAGCTTATGCAAGGCCAGCTCTCATCTGGCCGGTGAGCTGAGAATGCCCAGAATGCCCTGTGCAATGATCCTGGCTTTCCTAGGCCCCTTCTCCCCTCCTCCCTCACGCTTGAGTCACGGCACAAAGAGCCCTCAGAAGCCTCCCTCTGAGAACTTCCCATCCCTCTAGCACAGGACCAGGGTTAGGATGAAACTTAGGGGCGGCCCCAAAACTCAGGAATCAAGATCAGTATGATTGTAAGACAAAAAATTTTTTAAAAACTAAAGTAATGGAAAAAATCCAATGATGAGAAAAATGAACAAATTACTACAACTTTAAATAAAGATAAGATCAGGGGACACCTGGGTGGGTCAGTTGATTAAGCATCTGCCTTCCGCTCAGATCATGATCACAGGGTCTTGGGATAAGGCCCCCACATCAGGCTCCTTGCTCAGAAGGGAGTCTGCTTCTCCCTCTGCCTCTGTCCCTCCTCCTCTCATTCTCTCTCTCTTTCTCTCTCACATACACACATACTCTTTCTCTCTCAAATAAATAAATAAATATATTTCTTAAAGATTTTATTTATTTATTTGACATAGAGAGATCACAAGTAGACAGAGAGGCAGGCAGAGAGAGAGGAGGAAGCAGGCTCCCCGCTGAGCAGAGAGCCTGATGTGGGGCTCGATCCCAGGACCCTGGGATCATGACCTGAGCGGAAGGCAGAGGCTTAACCCACTGAGCCACCCAGGCACCCCTAAGTAAAATATTTTTTTAAATAATAAAAATAAAGGCAGGATCAGTATTTTTCCTTTTACCTTGGATGCCAATATGGCCTGGCACGATCTTTTTCTAAATTGTAGTAAAGTATACATAACATCTCATTTACCATCTTTAACCACCGGGTTTGGGGGTGTGCATACGTCCACACTCTTGTGCAATCATCTCCCGGGCACTGCCTTCAACCCCCTTCCCTCCTGAAGGCCTGTCACCCACCACCCAGAACCCCTGCCTTCCTCATACACCCAGGACACTTCTCACTGCCCACCAGCACGCCCCAGCGCAGACTGGAGTTTTCTCCCAAGGGCTCCAACCACCTCCACGTCAGTCTGTGCTGGTCAGAAATGGAGAAGCGGTCTCCTGATCTCTTCTGGTACCTTCCCAGAGGGGACAGATCGTCCCGGGCCTCCGCCTCTGCCGAATGAACCACACAGCAGCTGTGTGCACAGAGGGGACCTCGCCTCCACGGGGGGCCCCTCCCCACATCCCATCTTGCGTCAGCGACCCTCCCGCCCCGCCCAGCAGGAGGGAACGGGTCCACCTGAGGCACAGATGCTGACGCCCGGACATTAAAGGGTCCGGCTGTTTGCTCAGCTGCTAAGAGAGCCTTTTTGTTTGTTTCTACCAAGTGTCTGGAAAGGGAAAGGAAAAGCTGTTCTGGATAGTTGGCTCGCTCCTCCGATTGAAAATAAGAACAGGACTTTCCACCACCCCAGCCCACACCCCATCTTCCGAGGTGGCCGCTTGGGAACGCCACCATCAAGCGATTAGTGAGACAATTACGACCGACCCTGACTGAGCACCACGAAATGGGCACTTGGCTCGGGCGGACCGAGAGTTTCCCCCTTCCTTTGCTCGGTATCGACTCGGTGTACCCTCGCTTCTACCTTAATGATTCATAGTTTAAACTTGTCTACATGATTTATAGAGAGCCTCGGAGACACCTATTATCTAGCTCGGGCTCCCGAGCAAGCACCCAGGGGAGCGGCGCTTTGCGGTCAGGGCCAGGCCCCGCGGGGTAGGGGAGCCCAGGAAGCCGCAGGCCCCCTCCGCCAAGGGAGGAGATGGGGCAGGAGCGAGTGGGAGATGTGGTCTCTGGGGACGAGAAGCAGCCTATGCTGGGGAAGTGAGCACCAGAGCTCAGGCCGACCCAGGCGTGGGGGTCCCGGGTCATCGCAGATGCTGCCCTGTCTGCAAGACCCCACCCCGCCCCCTGTCAGGGCTGGCCCGACTCCCTCCGCCCCACCCCCACCCCACCCCCCACCCTCCCAGCGCAGGGACCTGCCGCCACTCCTCCAGCCTGGCTGGGGGACAATATTAATAACACTGATTGTGGACCCTTTTTATTTTCTTTCTGTGCACTTATTACCAGGGCTACGTGAGTGCTTATTATTAATAATAATAATTTGGTGCAGACTTTACTGCTTTGTGTAACACTGAGTACCTGGATTCTAATTATCTGTCTTATTTTAATATTTATGGAATTAATCAAACTTTTTAATGGAAAACCCCACAATGAAATTACCACGAGCATGCTTCAATGAAGACAGATGGGACGTGCTGGGGGAAGAGACAGCTGGACTTTATTAACATTACTGGAACCAGCTCTGAGAGGCAGCCCAGCCCTCCCTGCCTGGCTGGCGGTGGCCCCGAGAGCACCCCATCTGTGGAGCTCAGAAAAGGAGGTCTCTGCAGCCCCGTCACCCCATGTTTCGGAGGGCAGGGCTGGCCTCTTCACCACCGCCAAGCTGTCCATGCAGGGGGGACCCCACTGGCCAGGCCGGGGGTTGACAGATGCTGCTGGCTCACCTGTCTCCGCGGTGGGAGATGGACAGCAAAGCCAGACTGTGTGTGGCCTTGAGGTCTGCATTGACGTTGGCAAGGTCAGAAAGGCCGTCCCTCACCTGATCTCGACCTCGGAGGACCCTCAACCCGGGCCAAGGGGGGGATCTGATGGTGCCCTGAGACCCCACTACGGTTCTGCAGCTCCCAGGGCCTCACCAAGAGAATGACAAGTGACCCCAGGGAATTTGCCAGGCCTTCGATCACTGAGAGCTTGCTTACAGAGGGCAGGCGCTGTGCAAAAGGCTTTCTGGGAGATTTTGAGTTTGTGTTTTATAGCATACCGTGCATGGGGCCATTCCTATTTGCCTCTCCCAGATGGGAAAGCGAGGCTGAAGAGGTTCGCCAGCGCCCCCCGGCCCCCCTCCCCCCGCACTGAGCTCTGGGCCAGGCCTTGGCCACCAGGCTCCCGGCCCTGAACCAATGCCCTCCACGGCCCTCACCTGCTTTTCAGAGCCCCTTTCTCTCCAGCTCCTCTCTCAGGGGCTGGGACCTCTGGCTTCCAAAGCGTCAGGCACTTAGAATCATGGGGGCGCTTTCCAAAGTTCTTTCGTTTTCTTTCTTTCTTTCTTTCTTTCAATTTTATTTATTCCTTTGACAGAGTGAGAGCACAAGCAGGGGGAGCAGCAGAGGGAGAGGAAGAAGCAGACTCCCTGCTGAGCTGGGAGCCCGATGTGGGACTCGATCCCAGGACTCCGGGATCATGGCCTGAGCCGAAGGCAGACGTTTTATCTACTGAGCCACCCAGGCGCCCCTCCAACCCACTTTCTACCTTACTCTGTGTGCTTCACCCTAAACACCTGGAGGAAGCTGAGAGCTGGAGAAAGCCCGATGCCCAGGCTGCACACTCACCCATACATCAACGCCCACCACCTGCCCCCTAGGACCCAGGTGAGGCCAGGTGAGATGAGACCATCATATAAGGCATCTAGCAGATTCCACTGTGCAGCGAGGGTTACATTAGGGTTCTCAGTTCTGACTTTGCGCGGGGGGGGCTTTTCAGAACACCCGTGTTGGGGCCCAACCCCCAGAGAGTCTGTTTAATTGGTCAAGAGATATTCTTTCAAATGCTCTGAGAATTGACATACATATTTTGAAGTCTACCAGTCGGGGTTAGCGTGTCATCTACGTGGAGATGTCCCAGCTTCGAATGAAAACCTGTTGTCTGGGGGCAAAAAAAAAAAAAGACAAAATCAATGTATAAAGAAATGTATTATAAATTCTGAAAAGAAATTTTACTGGGATGAGTGAAATGAGCGAAGGGGACCAAAAGCTACAAACTTAAGATAAGTAAGTCCTGGGACTGCAATGTATAGCATGATAGTGAATAATAAGGTCTGGTGTTTTTGCAAGCTGCTAAGACAGTACATCGCACAAGTTCTCATCACGAGAGAAAAAATGTGTAACCATGCGTGGTGGTGGATATTAACTAAACTTACTGTGGTGACCATTTTGATATATATATCAAATCGTTACATTGTACATCTAAAACTAATATAATGTCATATGTCAATTAGATCTCAATTTTTTAAAAAATTAAAAATTTAAAAAAAAAATAGTTACCCTAAGAAGTAGCTACTCTTCCCACAGCGGTCACTGACCCTGTTGGGAAATGCAGTTAGGATGACATCACAGTGGATCAGGGCAGATGCTGATCCGAGGACTGGTGTCCTCATTAGGATAGAGGTATTTGCATACAGAGACACACAAGGGGATAAACGCAAAGGAGGACACAGCAGAGGCTGGGGTGATGCATCTCCAAGCCAAGGATCGCCCTGCATGACAGGCAGCTCGCAGAAGCTGGAAGAGGCAAGGAAGGACCCCTCCCACGGCCTCTGGTGCCACCTTATTCAGACGTCTAGCTCCAGAACAGTGAGACAATAAATTTCAGTTGTTTTAACCTACCCAGCATGCTGTAATTCGTTGCTAATAGAGTCCCCATGGGAACCTGTGGGTTGGGTCTCCCTTTGCCCTGTTTGCCAAAAGGCACATCGGCACCATGATGGAGGGGAGCTTGTCTTTCTCTTCACCACCCCAGCCTCAACACCTAAAACATGTGTGGAGTGTAGCAGGTGGGAGTGGGGGAGGGGGTGCCAAACTTTTGCTTGAATGGAGAAATAAAACAATACAAGGCATAATCCCACCTTGTAAGGCAAAGGGTGCAGCTCTGTTAAGACCATGTGGGCCTAAGGGGAAACAATTGTGCTTCCACACTTGTTGTAAGGGGATTATTGTTCTAAATGCTTCCTACGGATGTTAACATTCAACTTCTAAATGAGCCTGTGGAGTAGATGCTATGATTATCCCCCGGGTGTATACGGAAGGAATCAATGGTTCAGAGGTGATGTCAGCTGCCACAGAGGTGGGAAAGGGGAAGACAGAGCCCAGGGCTTACGACACCAGAAACCCCCTTGCTTTCCAAGGAAGGAGGGAGGGGGTCTGTCCCTGCCCGTGCCCACTCAGATGTCACCCAGAACGCAGCTCCAGAGGCCAGGCTGAGCAAGCCGGCCCCTCGCGCGGGAAAAGCCATGAGCCTTGACCTTGACGAACAAAGGTGTCTCCAAATTCCTCTGCTCTCAATGGTTTTTCTCTATCTCATTCCAGTGGCTCCTGGAATGGGAGCTAGAGAAGGAATTTATCAAGGGCCCTGGGACTTCTGAAAGATCATCTAAAGAGGACAAGCCCAAATGAGAAATGTTTATCTTGCTTCACCTGACACTGTGTTTCTGCTTTCCCTAGAATGGACTTTTCTCAAGGGATGGGGAAGGTGGGTAGACCCAACCTTCATGAGCATCCCAGGTAAGGAGGCTGAAGAGCCACACAGACACGCACTCTTTATTATTATTATTATTATTATTATTATTATTATTATTTTAATTTGGGAAAGAGAGGAATAATCATACCCCCTGCTGAAGCAGATACACCAGATCCTGGCCTGATCCTTTCATGGGGACCTTAAGGATCCAAAAGAACCTGGTCTTGCCGAGCTCCCGAAGCCCAAGTCAGCTCTGTCTGAAAATCACTAACGAGGACATGTTGATTCTCCTTTATGATGATGATCGAACACGCTGCTCAACCAGTGCTCTGTGATTTACCTTCACCGTGCCTCCAAATTATTCTGACATCTTTCTCCTCTCTGCCTCGGCTGGAATCTAGTTTTAATTAATTTTCAGTAACAAGTCAATTGTCCCCTGTTTGTTTTCCCTTCAAAATGTGTTCATCACCAGAGCCACATTAGTCAAAAGTGACAGTTACCGATGAAATCGATAACCACACAACCACAGACACGGGGGGTACCAGAGCCCTGCTCCTTTCCCATCTCTTTGACCACCTGTCTTCACTGGCGAGGCTGCACCTGACCAGGGTGACCGTCCCCATTCCAGTTCATTAGTTCTCTGATCACGGAAGGACCGAGAACTGAGGGAAGTTTGGAGGGAAGCGGGGAGAAGAACAAAGGGCAGGGAAAGGAAGTTGCTGGTAGGAGAATGAGCGAGGGGATGTGGAGGGAGGGGGAAGGAAAGGGATTCAGTTTCAGAAGTTAGGAGTCTGGGGACCGTCTCTTCTTAGCGAAGTCAAGGAACTCCCACTTCCGTCCTGCAGAAATAGGAATGGAAGAGGCTGGGTGGAGGAAGGAGATGTGGAGTGTGTACACAGTGGACTACTACTCAGCCGTGACAAAGGACATGTGCCGGCTGCGACATGGATATACCTTGAGGACATTATGCTGAGAAAAGCAAGGCAGAGAAAGAAAAATAATGAAGGATCTCACTTACATGTAGAATCGGGGCGGGGGGGGAGCCAAACTGGTAAAAAAAAAAAAAAAAAAAACAGGGAGTAGAATGGTGGTTACCAGGGGGTAGGGATGGAGGGTTGAAGAATCAGGGAGATGTGGTTTAAGGGTATAAACCCACAACCAGTAGATTAATGAACCCCGGAGAGCTAACACACAGAGTGATTCTAGACAATACTGTACTATAAACTTCAAAGTTGCTAAGAGACTAGATCTTAATTGTTCTCCCCACAAAAAAGAAACTATAATTATGTGACATGAGAGGTGTTAGCTGACGCTACAGTGGTAATAGTATTAAAATATGTAAATGTATCAAATGTATCAAATCAATACCTTATACACCTTGAATTCACACAACGCTGTATGTCAATTGTATCTCCGTAAGAAGCCCCGCCCAGCCACCACTCTGCCTGCCATCGGGTCCTCCCTTGCTCACTCTGTGCTCTCTAACCACCCAGACTCCTCTTGTTCCTTCTGCTTCTTACTTTCTCAACACTTAGCATGTCTGTACCAAGGGCGGATAACGAGATCTCACCCAGGAGTTGAAGAAAGACACTCCCAAGGGAAACATAGGAGACCTGAGAAGGGACTTCCAGAGGTTTCCCTGCAATGCTCCCCGTGAGAGGCTAACTGGGTCTCTGCTGGTCAGAAGTAGCATCCTTCCCACCGCCGAGCACCACTGCTGAACAAGTGCCTCCATCCTACTCACACAGATACCCTATCACCTGTCTCATGGTGCAAGGTGCCCGTGGCCCACTGCGCTTCCTCCTCTGAACATCCGATGGCCCTGTGACCAAGGTCTTCTGATTATAAGAAATGGGAAACTGACTCTTTCATTCAACGAGTACTCTTCTGGCACAGTAACGGTGTCCAGCATTTATCTTAAAACCACTCAGTAAAGATGGTGCCGATATACGTGTGGATTAATTCTCATCCACTCTCTAGGACAGCTTGGTCTGCATTCAGGGAACTACCCTCAGGGGTCAGCGCATCGGCGGCAGAGACTCCATGTTCTGGTTAAATCTGTACCACAGTGTTTGATCGTTGGCGCTGGAGTCCTAGAAATGACTGCCACGTGTGCGGTTACTGGTGTTGAGGCTGTATGGTTGCCCAGAAACCTGTCTTCTGGACTTGCACGAATGGGCTGTGCCTGTCTGGGAGCCTCGGAATTCCCTTTGGGGGCAAACCCTCCACCCCAAAGACATTTAGCAGAGAATCTCTTGCCAGATTCACCCAGAAGGTTATTTGATCCTGCCGTCAAGAACGTTCTCATGTGTGTGTCAGGGTAACCCCTCCCTGAAGGGCCGTGAGCAGAGACTCTGCCCTGCCCATGGGTACAGGTGGTGTATTGGTTTGGGGCCTGCTAATAACTGTTCTGCCAACAATCAGCTAGAGATTTGCTTTCATTATAAAACACCACCTGATAGGGGAGGTTAGGAAAGAAGACAAATAAGGCTCTGTAATGGGTAGGATGCTTGCAACGCTTTCCAAAAAGTGTGGACAAATTGGTTTAGGCCTGTTCTTACCTGCTTGAACTAAAGACGTGAGCAGTTAAGAAATGGTTCTGATCTCTGGGGCGCCTGGGTGGCTCAGTGGGTTAAAGCCTCTGCTTTCGGCTTGGGTCATGATCCCAGGGTCCTGGAATCGAGCCCCACATCAGGCTCTCTGCTCGGCAGGGAGCCTGCTTCCCCCTCTCTCTCTGCCTGCCTCTCTGCCTACTTGTGATCTCTGTCTGTCAAACGAAATGAATAAAATCTTTAAAGAAAAAAAAAAAAAAGAAAGAAATGGTTCTGATCTCACACCTTCAAGTCAAGGGGGAACCGGAGAGAATTATTCAAATAAAATGCTTACTTTTTGCCAAAGCTCTAGCTTTTTTGCTTGGGGACCTCCTCACTGGAGGTCCGAAGGCCCACCAAGCCAGGAATTGTGTGGCTATTCAACATTCATGCCACTCACACACTGTCTGGACCATGGAGGCCAAGTGTGGCTGACCCACTCCCAGAAGCACATGCAGGGGAGCTGGGGGGCAGTCGGTACGTTGCTCCCCACACCCTAAGGTTCAGAAAGCAGGGGAGAGGTCTGTGTCTGACTCTTCCAAGCCAGAAGAGGAGACTTCATCCTCACACGGGCATGAATGTGGAAGGTTCCAGAAGGTCTTAGTCCTGCCTTGCTCAGAGATTCTAGCCGAGGCCAGTGAGCAGACAGCCAGCAGAAAGAAACTTTTGCCATCACAATGTGCTGAGAACACACACGGTTCCATTTCCTTCTGTGTTTGTTCAAAATTCCCCGTAGTAAAAACACTACGGGAGCGATATTATACAATCAAAATAAATACATTATTTAGTGACATGCGTTTATTTTTGTTATTATATTTGAAGTATGGAAATACAGTGTCATTTAATAACCATGTCGTTGTTACATAACAAATACACTGTATGTGATAAAATTGATATTATAAGGTAAATACTATTAAGATAAAAATCAATAAAACACGATATCAATAGATCTGGCTAAACCCCTACCCATTCTTCCTACCTCTGTCATTTTCTGGAACTGAGGGCCCTTCTTTGGGATTCATGAAATCCAGGAACTGTGGCGAAGACTTTCGGTCTTCAGCCCCTTTGGGTTTATTCACTGACAAACCAAAAGCCCATGGCTCCTCTCCTCCTCTCCACCATAGCCAGGTCACCACCAGATCGTCCCAGAGCCTGCGAAGGCCACTCTGGGCCCTCAGTCCCTTAAGGTCTCTGTCGCCCCCTCCCAGGGGAGGTCCTGCTGCCCTCAGGCTCCAGGTGGGAGTAGGACATGGATCTTTGCCATTCTCATCACCAGCCACCTACCATCCTCCCTGTCTAAGTTAACCTCCCTCCTTCAATCTCTCCAGCCCAAGCAGTGGCTCCTACCCCCACCCAACCTACACACACACCCAAAATGGTGTCACTTAGATCAAAGCCCCAAGTCAGCAAACTGAGACTTACTACCAAACCTAACTGCCCTTTCACGGCCCCAGAAATGCAACCTTCAGCCATTCCCCAGAGCAATTTCCTGGTTGGCGCTAGAAAGTTTACTGAGAGACCCTTCCGCTCCCCGTAGGAAGGCAGCCTTCCTGAAAATGATGGACTGTATGGAAATCATATCCCCCCACCCTTTTTTTTTTGGTTCTCTCTCACCCTTAAAAACCTCTCCTTTTCTGTAGCCCTACGGAGCTCCCCTCTCCCTGCTGCCTCATTCATGGAGGGAGTAATAAAGCCAATTTGAATTTTTGTTACTTAACGCTAGGGAAACTCCAGAGCTCAAGGAAGGGAGCGATCTCTTTTTCTCCCCCACTTCTGAGGGCACGGCCAAGTAAATGAGATACTGTTAATTTTTCCCATCAGGTTATTCCGTTGCTCTCAATTTTTGACAAATCACTGGGCCTCAGAGGATACTACAGGGCTGGGGTCAGAACCCCTGGGCTGCCCTGTGCCCTGAGGACACACGGAGGCCAGCCCATCTGTCGCCAGCAGGCAGTGAACCACGTCCCACCTCTCTGCAGCCCTTCAGACCAGGGAGGAGCAACCCAACCATGAGCTCCTGCTCGCTGGGGGTGTGCGGATTTCCTGCCTTCACTTCCCTGCCAGTGCCGGAGCCTTGGTCTCTCTGCCTTCCCTGAGCGAGGACAGCACTTCTTCAGAGAACGGGCCTCTGCAGAGAAAGTCCCTTTGGTCAGGCTCTCTGCAGCGGTGCCTTCGTGCAGAGGGTACATTTTAAAAAGAATTAAAATGTTGTGCTGAGCATTAGGACTTCTGCTGGGCCACGGAGGAGAAGCCCATACCGGGTCCTTGGGAAGCTTCATTCTTTTTGTTGACAGGTGCAGTGACAGGGAGCAGGAGGCCAAGGGCAGGGCGTGGCCCACAGATGTCCTGTCTCTTCCCATTCTCCTTCCACCCAAACTCGGCTGATGGGGGCCCACGGACCCTTCCAGACGGGCAGTGGTGGGTGGGCTGTATTGTGTTTCCTCCACCATCCTACGTTCGTATGTTGGAGTCCTCACCCCCCTTACCTCAAAATGGGACTTTCTATGGAGATGGGGTCTTGGCAGAGGGAATCAAGTTAAAATGAGGTCCTCCGGGCAGGCCCTGATCTGACATGACCGTGTCCGTATAAGATGAGGAAATTTGAACACAGAGACAGACACCGAGGGAGGATGATGGGAAGACACGGGGAGAAGATGGTCATCTATGAGCCAGAGAAAAGCCAGCCCTACTGTTACCTTAGCTTTCTCGCTTCCAGCTTCCAGAACGATGAGCCCATGAAGGTCTGTTGTTGGAGCCCCGGTCTGTGGTGCTTTGTTACAAGGGCCCTAGCAAATTAACACAGGCACTCCCACGCCACCAGCCCAGCTCCTCAGGACACGTTCCCTTCCTTCCCCGCACACCCCCCCCCCCCCGCACGCTAAAATCCCAGGCAAAGACTGTGTTTCACGTGCTGATCTTCACACACACACACACACACACACACACACACACACACAGCAAAGCAATAAGGAGAGAAGAAAACAAAGAGAACGGACAGCGATGAGCCGGAAGAAGAAGGGTGTGCATCCCCTTCAGAAGTGACCGGTCCCTCGGGAGCCCACATCAGCTAGACTTCTGCTGCCTTTCGCTCAGCAAAGCAGAGGGGAGGTCCAGGACACCCCACTTCTCTGGTTCCCAGATCAAAGACCTTATCAAAGCCGTCCTGGGTTCTTTGGATCGGAATAATGTGGGTGTGGAAACCAAAAGGGTAACAAAGTTTGAAATTCCCGGAGATCTGTCTGTCCTGTCTGCCCGGGAGAGACCCAACCAGGGCTACCTGGTTTCTATCCCCGCACCAAATAAACATTTGCATCCCGCAGATTCCTTGGAAGTGGCTCCTCTCCCCATAATATGCAGATGCTAATGTACTTTCGGCCGCCAGCCAGTGTTTTCAGAAGGCATTCTCAGTCTGTGACAGGTAGGAAATTTGCATTTCCATTAGGGAGGCCTTTGTCAATTGTGAATCATAAAAGCCCCAGAAGAATGGGGTTGGGGGGAACGCATTGTACTTCTAAAAGGAGACTTTATTGCAAGGTTCAACGAAAGATACCGAGGGAGATAACGGCTCAGGAACGGGACTCAGGACTCACTCGGCTGCTGAGGAAACTCACAAAGAGGAGAAACTTATTAATGCGCCCGCCTGTCACCGGACGACCGGAGGGGGCCCGCCTGAATGTGACTTTACTAGTTGGCAATTTACTGTGTTTAACATTAAAAGAATACGCTCTCCGAGGGTGATAAGGGGCGCTCGGAGCTGCCGGCCCAGGACAAGTGTTTCCCGCTCCTGCTCCATTAGCCGCGACTGTAATCTCCCCATTTAAAATCGCGCCTGTTCCGCCGCCGAGCCTCCGGCCGGGCTGGGGCTGCGATTTGTGTACGCGATTTGTTTTACCCTTTATGCCGGGAAAGTCGGGAGGCCCACGAAATAGAAAATCCCCGCAGAAGACCCAGCGGCCGAAAGAACTACCACCCCCCGCTTTGTTCATGATCTTCTTTGCTTGCAAATTGGGGCCCAGCACCACCGGCCCCCCCCCCAAGTTCAGGAACTCAGCAGCCGCACTAAATCCCGGGGAGCAGGGGGGCAGGGAGGGGGGAGGGGCCACCAGACCAGCCGGGAGCGCGCATTTCTGAAGAAGCTGGGGGCTCCTCACCGAGGACCTCGGGGTCTTTCCAAGACTCTCCCAAGGCGGCCAGTGAAGCCTCCTTTGTTAGAGACGGGAAGTGAAAACTCAGAGGTAAGTGACCAGCAGGAGGGCGCACGCTCATTAGTGGTGAGCGGGGTAAAGCCAGGCCCACTGCTCCTGGCTCCCAGTACAGAGTGGGTCCTAGCGATCTGCTGCTTCTCCCTGACACCTATCTCTTCCATTCACCGCAAGGGGACTTACTGAGCGGCTACTGTGTGCCAGTCTCTGCGGTTGCAGAGGGAATAGAGAGGACCAGAGCCCTGCTCCCAGCTAATGTAAAAGCCACATACATGCGCGAATTCCTCTATTGGAGAGGACCAGACCCCTGCACCAGAAGGCGCCCCCCCCTTAGTGAGGGAGACAGACAGACAAGTGAGGACACCTGTGAATACCTCCGATGATGTCATCAGTGATTGGCGCTCTGGACTGAACAGAAGGATCTAGTGGAAGAGCCGGAGCCCGACGAGTTTGCAGCAGGAGAGGAGAGGAGGCTCTCTGGGGAGGCTGGCTTGTTACAAAAGAACATTGCAGATGGTGTGAACGCTACTGCCGACTCCCTGGGGCCCTATCAGGCTTTGTACTGATTGTGGCAGGAGCCCTGAGTGCAAGGGGGAGAGGGAGCTGGGCCAGGGCCCGAAAGCAGAGGCTGGGTCCGTGTCCTGGGGCCACGGACAGGAATTTAGTTTTACTCCAGTTGCCATGAGAAGCTGGTGCTGGATTTTAGGTAAGAAGGAGCATTCTCTGATTTGTGCTTTGGAAAGCTCCCACCCCTGCTGAGACTGGATTCTGGGAGAGCACGAGTGGAAAGATCACTATGATACTGTCACAGCCACGCTGCTTGAAGAGCCCCCTCAAAACTGCATTCTTATTCCTTGCCTGACTTCTGAGTCGTTTGATAACACGGTGGAGAGCAGCTGGAGGCTAAACTCTCATTCTCATTGCCGATAAGCTAGGTCTAGGAGCCAGAGGGCTTCCTATTACTGACCCCCCACCATTGTTCAGCACCTCAGCACCATGGAAGGAAAGAGTTGGCCCCTCTGAGAATCAGCAGAGAGCACCGACTCCCCTGCAGGCCGTGCTCCCAACAGGAAGAAGGGCAAAGCTGAGGCGAGCATGTGCAGTCCACGCGTCCCAAATTTCCCTGCGGGCCTGGGCCCCGGGCGAGGGAGTCCAGGGTGGACAGAGGCCAGGACATGTCCTGAATGAGCTCCCCCAACATGGACGCAAAGGCCGGTTCTGGAGGAGAAAGGTGTGCTGCCCTCCCACGCAAGAAGGGATAGGATGTTAGTGCAAAGCGTTGGTGATGAAAACAGAGACCATCTCAAGAGAACGTCAGATCATCTGTGGACTAGGAAATACGTGGGCCAGACATGTGCAGGCCAGGCCCGGCCTCTCTGCCCCTGGATGGCCCACAGCTGACATCTCCCCCAGGAGATGGTGATGAATGCGAATGTTAACCACAGAGTAGGAGAATCAGGCCCTCTGTCCTGCAGTTCTCACGGCTTTTTTACAAGTAAAGCAACTTCCACCTCCTTTGTCCCCTTTGCTTATTTCTGCTTTTGATTCGCTGCAGTTTTTACTTTATTGCTCTTAAAATTCAGAGAGCAAAGCGCGGCATGAAGCCCTGTCAGTGAGCCTGGCCTCCGCTGTGTCCGCGCAGCCTGTGGCTTGCTCCCTGGTGATCCCATGTCACCCCCTGTTCGTCCCAACCACACGGATGCTCCCTCCGTCAATACTGGGGTGGCACTGGCCATCACGCCCTCCTTCGGAGACCCAGTGATCCCCGAGGTCTCGCCTGCTGTGCTGTCTCCCATCTGGAGATGCATAAAATCGCTTGCGTTCTGTCCCTAAAAGCACATTATCCATGTTATTGCTGAAAGACACCTTATCATTCGTCAGACGTCTGTCTCCCTTCCCTAGATTATGTTGACTTCTCTTCCTGTCTTCAGAAGCCGGCCCATTTGGAGGCACTTGCAGGAGTGTGAGGAAAGGGCTCACGGCCCCTTCTGGCCTGGTGGAGCCTTCTAGACTGCACATCTCTGGGGCTTCAGGGCAACAGCCTCCAGCCAGTGCCCATCACCCCCGGTCTGCACGGCCTGGGGCCTCTGTCTCTGAACCAGAGTTTCTGGGGACATTCCGAGAGCGTCACCAATAATGATGACAGAGTAGACTCTTCTCCAAGGTCACCTGACCTGCCACCCAGCCTCGTGGCCTGCTACTCCCCTCCCCCAAGCGCTGTCAGGCTATGCTGGTTTCCTGCTGTTCTAAACCCCAGGAGCTCAGTCCTGTGGCCGGCATTCCCAGCGAGCTGGGGCCCTGCCTACAAGCTCTTCCCCTCCCCACTCACTGCTGCCTTCTAGAACCAGCCGCACTCCTTCCTCACATTCTTGCCCCGCTGTGTGCCCTAAGCACGAGGGCTGGGGATGGGACGGGAGCCTCTTCCTGCCTGGCACCCCCCACCCCCATGCGCCCGCAGTTCCCACGTCAACCCCCCGGCCCCTCCCCATCCAGGAGAAGCTTCTGGGCTTCTGCCACTGCTCTGTGTCTGGGCTGCCCACACTCGAAATATGCACAGTGAGACTGAGGAACTGGATTTTTAATTTTATTTAATTTCAACTAATGTAAAAGCCACATAAATGCGCTAAATTAGAAGCTCATTGAGGAAATGGACTTCCTGCTCCCTGTCTGGTATATTGCCCAGCAAGCAGCAGGGACTCAGGAGTGAATGAATGAACAAACGAACGAACGAACGAACGAACATAGAGGCAGGCCCGGTGACAGGGCAGGCCCTCTCGCCTCTGCCAACCTTGCCTGACAGAGTGCTGCCCCTCTGCTCCCCCTCCCTCCTGCCCCCCCAGCACCCTTCCCACGCAGCTGCTATCACACGTCTCTCTTGCTGTCCCTTCTCAGAGCCGTGGGCACGCTGCATTACGGGATGACTGTGGCCCCCACTCCATGTTCATATGCTGAAGTCCCCCTGCCCACTTCTCTGGAAGGTGACCTGATTTGGAAATCGGGTCTTGGCTGATGTCTTTAGCTAAGCTGAGATAAGGCTAAGATAAGGGACCGGAAGGTGTGGTCCCCTCATCCAATCCAGGGACCTTCTAGAAGGGGAGGTCTGGACCAAGCCAGACATGCAGGGAAATCACCACCGGGCAGATGAAGGTGGAGATCACCATGAGGCTTCTACAGGCTGAGGACCACCAAAGACGGCCAGAATGCCCCAGAAGCCAGGGGAAAGACCCAGAACCGAGCCTCTCTCACAGCCCTCAGAAGAAACCAAACATGCCCACACCTTGATCTCCGATTTCTCGCTTCCAGAACTGTGAGACAATACGCTTCTTTTGTTTAAGCCCCTCAGTCATGGTACTTTGTTTAGGCAACCCTAGGAAACCAATCTATATTCCGGCTCAATTTTTTAATATAAAGCAATAAATTGGGACAGAGAGATTGTGCGTCCTCTAGGGGCCTTCTAGGTTGAGAGGTCTGTTGTACTGGGCTGGTTTATTTTCCAGGATGCTCTGACTTCAGATATGCCGTCCTGATTTTCCTTACGGATACACATCATTCTTACCTTCCAAGCTCCACAACCCCATTGTTCCTTAGATCAGAACACACAGGCCCGGTATGAACAATCATCATCAAAAATTTTAGAAAAGCTCTATTCCAGGGTGCCAGGGGCTCACCAAGCGTATTAAAAACACTTTGTTGCCCTTACCTTCTGGGACACTGAGTCCAAGGCCAGCAATCTGATACTACAAGGCCATTTATTATAATCTGCTCATTTGTTCAGAGATAGTTATTGAGCACATGGTCTGTGCTATGGGCTGTGAGATCGTTGTCTCGGTCTTAAGAACAAGCAAGGAGGATGGCACATCAAGGAGATTGGTAGAATATTTTATTTCAGGACCTGCTGTCTCCCGGGGGAGCCCTGGGTAAAAGGGCCATTTGCGAGCACATGGCAGTGACTAGCCCAGGGCAGGCGAGAGGGAGGAGTCCCTGCCATCCATCTCTCTTCCCCGGGCCTGGCTCACACCTGCGCATTAGGATCGGCAGGTGGCCCGCCCCAGCCAGGCTGCTACCGCAAGGCAGGCCGGCTCTCCCACAACTCAGAAGGCAAATGGAGAAAAATGCTTCTATCTGCCCAGAAGGAGGCCTCCTTTTTAGGCCCCCGAGCCAACTACCGGTTCTGGCAGAGCGTGGCTCTGACTGCCACACTCGGGTGAGCACAACCTCCAGGAGTTGGGTCGTTCTCGGTCTCACCCGCATCCAAAAGGCAGCTGCTCCAGGAAACCACGAACGAAAGTCGGTGCACGCTGGGCGCCAGCTGACATCCTTTATGAGACAAAATGGCAAGAGCTTGTGCTCTGGAGATGGTCTGCTCGAGCCGCTCTCCAGGTGCCCTCCCAGCATTTGCCGCTGAGCCCCGGCTCCCTTAGACTCTGTCTGTGCCCTTGACCAGAAGCTCAGCTCCCCCCACGCCCCCCCACCTAGTAACCGGCCCCTTGGTCAGCCCCCTCCCTGCCTTCTCTGCAAGACCTGGGCCCTCTTGGCCTTTGGTAAGAGGTAATCCCACCTGTGGGATTTTCACTTATCTCTGTAAAGTTGGTGGTGGGGGTCGGGGAGGCAAAGCAAATTGTTATTTAAAACTCAAGCCAAAAAGCTTAACCTCCTCTCAGGAAAGAGCTCTCCTTCTGGGACCGGCTTTGTTGTGCCAAGTTCTGGAAAGAAAAGCAAAGGCAAGAAGAAAAGCCCCAGGCTGCAGCCACCTGGGTGAAGGGGCAGGTGGCCGGCCACAGGCTCTGAGTGGTGGCCCGGTGGCCTGCATCTGGTAACTCTGTGGGGCCGGACGGAGAAAGGGGGAAAAGGTGTGGCTATGGTGGCTCACCAAGAGGCCGAAATCCAGGGCTCCCTGACGCCCCAAACTAGAGCGAATCTGAGACGGACTGCCCTGCTGTGTTTTATAGGACCCTGACCTCCCCCTTCTCTGACGTGGAGAGAATTCGATCTTGCGCTCATGCTTCTTAAGATTCCTCATTAATTGGCTGCGATTAAATGCCTTGAAATCAAAAACGGCGAGAATAAAGAGCGCCTCCAGTGAGGAGGGGTCACAGCGCCGGCCTTCCAGCTGACGCGTCTGGATCATAATTCAAGACTTGCCACTCACTGTAGCGTGTGGCCTCGATCTTTCCGTTTCCCTGCAAGGCAGGCAGCCGAGGAAACCTGCCTTATGATTTCCTGCTCTTTGTCTGGCCAGGCCGATGGAGGCTCGGGGCCTCGGCGTTGGCGCTCTGGCCACCGATCCTGCGCCCCACTGTTTCCTCCAGCCACGGGCTCCTTCCCCGCTCTCTGGCCCCCCAGCCCCCCTTCCTGTCTTCTGGCTCGCTCATCCTGTGCCTCAGGTCTCCGCGTGGATGCCAGGTCCCCACCCTGCACACCCTGCCTGCCACCAGCCTGGCAATCGGTCCTCTGGCACAGTGTTCTCCAAAGCCGCAACGGTGCCACCAACTAGTAGGTTCCCAGGGATGAGGAAGCGCAATGGGCTTGCATCATGACTGCCATAAAGAGGTTACCCAGTGCAGAATGAAGCCTTTCCTTTATTTCATGAGTCTTCAAAGAAACCAAAACTCACAGCATCTTTTCAGTGGATGTGGATTCTTTGAGGGATTCCATTTCTAGTTCTCAACTTCCCAACTTGATGGGTCCCACGCTGTGCCCACATTACGTGGGGTCCCACCCCGTACCCCCCCATCGTTCCTTCCCTTCACACAATTGTCCTTGCTGTGAGCCGAAATAAGGCTTTCCTCTCACTTATTCTAGATTGTCCCTGAGTGTAAACCCTCTAGGACACCAGAAAAGGGGACAATTGTGGACTACACTGTTCCCAAGGACACCCTGGGGGCATGGCAAAGAGAGCTTTAGACAGTCACCCCCAACCCCGGGCAAGGACCCCTGACAACAGCTTCACACTTCCACCCGCCGTCCATCCCCACCTACCGTCTATACTGCTCGCCTCTCTCCGAGCCCTGGCCACGTCAGGATTTGAATTCAGAACTGAGATGGTCACCAATAATGATAAGTGTGGGCAGGTTTTGTCATTTGGTTACATGAACCGGAGGAACTAAAATATACAACTCTAAGGTTTTAACAAAATCGGTCTTAAAGCCAGGTGGGCAATACATTAGATGCAGGAAAATAAGTCTTTCAGAACGATTTAAAGGTATCATGAAAATCTGGAGGTGTTTATCTAAAAATGCGTATCCCAAAAAGAGATTACATAGTGTTTCAAAAGTCTTTTAGGGGCTCTACCAGCAAAAAAGGTTGAGGCCACTGCCTGATTGCCCAGAAGAGGGGCATGAGAGGGCAGGAGGAGCCACACCCCAGGTGTTGGGGACAAGGAGGAACCAAGTGCAGCCCAAAGCCCAGGAGGACACACTGGTGGGAGGCGCAGAGACACCGCAGGGAGATTACCTAACACACACCCCGAAGGTCCTCCTGACTCCCATCTTCTGCCTGTTCTGTATTTCCAAGACATTTCTCGGGATTTCCTATTGTGTTTACAGAACCAAGAGAAGTAAAAGGCTTTTTTTTTTCTTTTAAGGAAAGGTATATAAGTGTTGACTCATGACATTGTGCATCTGAAACGAATACAACAACCCTTACACCGCAATTCAAGATTGTTTTAAAAAAAAAGGCATCCAAGGGGCACCTGAGTGGCTCAGTGGGTTAGAGCCTCTGTGCCTTTGGCTTGGGTCATGATCTCAGGGTCCTGGATCAAGCCCCGAATCGGGCTCTCTCCTTGGCCCGAGGCCTGCTTCCTCTTCTCTCTGCCTGCCTCTCTGTCTGCTTGTGATCTCTGTCTGTCAAATAGATAAATAAAATCTTTTAAAAAAAATTTTTTTTTAAAGATTTTATTTATTTATTTGTCATAGAGAGAGAAGCGAGAGTGAGCACAGGCAGACAGAGTGGCAGGCAGAGGCAGAGGGAGAAGCAGGCTCCCTGCCAAGCAAGGAGCCCGATGTGGGACTCGATCCCAGGACGCCGGGATCATGACCTGAGCCGAAGGCAGCTGCTTAACCAACTGAGCCACCCAGGCGTCCCAAAAAAAAATTTTTTTTAAGAAAAAGGAAGGCATCCAAAGACTGAGAAAGGAATCTGAGACGGCAGAGAGGATGAACAAGAGAAATCAAAGTGATCGGGAAATTGAAAGAACTAAAAAGTCCAAAAAAAAAAAAAAAAAGAAAGAAAAGAAAAGAAAAAAGAAAGAAAGAAAGAAAAAGAAAACCAAACAAAAAGCAAAAACAACAACAACAACAAAAAAAAACCCAAGAACAACAATAATCAATAATGTTTCCCTAAAGAATCTTGAGGGGGAAAAAACGAGGCATTCCCTTTCCTGGAAGGAGGTCTGTGACTTCAGGGGGACCCCTCAACTTGGGCAGGAAAACCATCTTTCTGGTCACAAGTCCCCAGCTGCCACTCCCCATTTCCTTCCACGACAAATCTGGGCCCTGAACCGTGGGAGCACCGGCAGTGGCCATGGTTTGATCCCAACAGAAATCACAGACACGTTCATATTCCGCTGCGTGTTGCTGCAGAGATCTCGAAATACGATTTATCCTTCGCATAACCTCAAAGTGAAGGTGGTTCTTAAGCCTGGGCTGGATGTTATCTAACTCATTAATTAAAAACCAGTGTTTACTCCATCCCAAAAGAGTTGTAAAAAATATTGTGATAACTGTCTATCCATATGACTGCTTTCCTTTGTAATCCCGTGGATTTTATTTTACGCATTTAAGAATCTTATTCTGAAAAAGGGCCCATTGGCTGCCGGAGGGGTGCCTTGGCCCCCTCAAAAAAGTTGAAGAGTCCCTGCTTTAAAACCACGCTTAAAAAAAAAAAAAAAAAGACTTTTTAAGTGTTTATGGAGACAGCAGGCTTCAGTGACTTAGGAGAGACCAAAGAAACGGCCACACTGGAGATGTGGTGTGAGGACAGGGCAAAGACTGGAAAGACCCTAAGAGACCTGCTGGTCACACTCTGGGTCTCAGTGCACCAGAAGCCTTTCCTGTGTGTAGCACATGGACCAGCTCAAACTGGGTGACTAAGCTCCCAATGACCCGTGTTCTTCTAACACAGACTCAATTCCTGGAGAAGCCGCTGGAGAGAAGTTATCCCAGGGCTCCTGGTTTCCTGTAAAAATCTCAAATGTCCCTTGGCGTTCTATCCCAGCAAGGACCCAGGATGGCAAGAGTTGAGCTGGAATCCTACGCCAGAGCCTCCCTCCAGCTTCTGCTGGGTTCCATATCTGAGGTCACCACGGAACACGGACACCAGCCTCACTCTGAGCTCATGGCAGAAAGGAAGCCAGAAATAGAGTCTCCAGAAGTCAGAAGGCCTGAGACTGAGAGACTGGATTAAAATAATTCAGTGAAGGGGCATGCAAATCTTGATCTCAGGGTTGTGAGTTTGAGCCCCACGTTGGGTGGAGAGATTACTAAAAAAAAAAATAATTTAAAAAATTAATAAACTTAAAAAAATAATAGTGTAACTGGCAGCATGAACTTCTGCTAGAACATAGTAATTTTATTCCCACCATTTCCCATCCAGAGGAAACAAGGAAACTCATTTTTTCTGGACAAGAGGGACAAGGGGAAAGCCATTTTTCTTGGGAGGCTGCGGGGAGCGATGGGAAGAGAATGAACTTGGAGGTCAGAGCTGCGTTTGACTTGGGGCCCCGGGAGAGCTAATAAACATTTCCGCGTCCCAGTCTCCTCATCCATAAAATACCGCTGACCTGCCAGGTGGCAGCAGGACAGGAAGGCCCACCAGTCTTGGGCTCCCCCTCCTTCTTTCGTAATAAAATAGAGGAATTCTTCCCCAAGAAAGGCAGCAGGAAGTGTTTCCTCAAGAGGAAAGACGACAAAATTAATAAAATTGTATACTTTTTAGAACAAAGCCAGTCTTTCTTCTCTTTCATTAACTTGAATTTCCCTATCAGTGCTGTGTGCCTCTCTCTTCCGCCAGAAATCCTTCTGGTCTCCTTGTTTAGACTCAGTCGGAACTTAGGGAGCACGTGAGGACTTCCAACACTGAGCAGAAATTCTCTGAAACAAGCCTGTCTTCAGCAAGGTTCTCCCCCCGGCTTCAGAAACCAGGGGCGACAGGCTGCCCGAGAGGGAAACTGAGGCTCGGGGCTCCAAGCAGGCTTGACAACAGAGGGTTGAGGAGTCCCTGATTTCATGACTGGCGCCAGCAGAGCTCCCCTCCCCCACCCCCAGATTAAGGCACCACAACTTGCCAGGTTTTGGTCTCTGTTGGCAAACAATGATATGTTCTTTTTTTTTTTTTTTTTAAGATTTTATTTATTTATTTGTCAGAGAGAGAGAGAGGGAGAGAGAGCGAACACAGGCAGACAGAGTGGCAGGCAGAGGCAGAGGGAGAAGCAGGCTCCCCACAGAACAAGGAGCCTGATGTGGGACTCGATCCCAGGACGCTGGGATCATGACCTGAGCCGAAGGCAGCTGCTTAACCAACTGAGCCACCCAGGCGTCCCCAATGATATGTTCTTAATCAGTCATTTATGAATTCAGTTTTCTTACTTTCCTTTCAAAGTACAAATTCACGGTAAAATACTTGAAAAGCCTTTCGGGTTTCTTTCTGTTTGTTTATTTTTCTCTTTCCATTCAAATGAAAATACCGTTCCCGCATCCCAGGAAGAGCTCACAGCCGAGAGGGCTTTATGCTTTTCAGGATGGTTTTGCGTTCAGAGCCTCTGACAGGCGTCTGAGTCGCTCTCAGCTCAACTGTCTCTAACCTGGTTACACACTTGCATGAGCCAACACAGCACCCTGGATATCGCCAAACGCAACTCATCTTCACATCACCGCCCCTGCCCAGGGGTCTCTGCAGGTGCCGTTTTGTTTGTAATACTTTTGCCAGCAAAGATCAACAGTCCCCTGAGCCCTTTCGGAATTGGCCTTTGGTCAGCTCGGCTTTGATCTTCACATTCTTACGTCACTTGGAAACAAAGCTTGGCTACCCTGTGGAAACCAGAGTCTTCACCCTCTGCGTGAAGGGAGCCCTGGGTTTATTCACAGGGAGCGGCGAGATGGCCCTTCTGTCTTCTGGAAACTGGTGCTTGGCTCTCTTTTGCCCTGGGAGACCCTGGGTTGCTGGGCGAGAGACGAGCTGTCAGGGCAGTTGTTTCTTCTCATGGTGGCCTCACCGTGTGGTTATTCCCTGTTTCTCTCTTTTTCACAAAAGTAAGAGCTTTAGTGAGATACAGTCACACACCACACAACTCACCTATTTGAAGTGTCCAATTCTGTGCCTTGTAATATATTCAGAGTAGTGGGGGGGGGACCCACTGTCAATTTCCGCACAGTTTCATCACTCCAGAAAGAACTCCCTACCCATTAGCAGCCACTCCCCTTTTCCTCCCAACCCAGCCCCCCACCCCCACAACTGCTAATCTATTTCTGTCTGTAGATTTGTCTGGTTTGGACATTCCTAACAATGGATCCTACCATATGTGGTCTTCTGTAACTGGCTTCTTTCACTTAGCATAGTGTTTTCAAGGTTTATCCATATTATAGCGCGGATCAATACTTAATTTCTTTTTATTGCTGAATCGTATTGTATAGGGAGACCACATTTTATTTATCCATTCATCAGTTGATGGACATTGGGTTGTTTCCACTTTGGGGCTATTATGTGTAAGGCTGCTATGAACATTCACGCACAAGCTTTCGTGTGGACACATGTTTTCCTTTCTCTAGGGTACTTACCCAGAAACAGAATTGCTGGATTATTTCCAACGTTTCTAAGAATCGTGCTACTCTTTGGCCCTATTGCTCATTTAATTTTTCTCAGCCTTTTATTAAACAAGTATCCAGAGGTGTTTATGAGGTTATTAATTAGTGGTAGTCACAATAAACCCCAACATTTCAATGTTATAACATTTTCAACATTTACTTCTCACTCACATAACAGTTTAATGTGGGGGTTCCTGGTCGACAGCCAGCTTCCGTGCGTGGTCTCTCCGTGTCCCAGGATCCTTGTATTTTGTGGCTCAAACATCATTTCTGCTTGAAGCTAAAGAAAAGGGTCAGGGGGCGTGGAGAAAGCACATCTGCTTCTAAAAACCACTATTCCAGGTGTTTCCATTGGCGAGAACCAGTCCCATAGTTCCATCCCAGTGCAAGTGGGGTTGTTGTCTCTGGGCGGGCAGCTGCTGCTTCTCTGAAACGGCTTTGTGGTGTGACAGAAAGAGCATGAAATAGTGGGGGACGGCTGACTGCCACACTGGGGCTCGGTAAAGACTGTTTGTTTGCCGCCAGAGGGCACAGGGCAAAAGATTTGAGCCAGGATCTCAACAAGGTCAAGAAGGGGGTTCTCTCTCTCTCTCTCTCTGCCCATCTCGTCTCCTTAGAAGGGAGTTATGGTGTTCAATGAGAGACTGAAACAGGATCAGGAATTGTTAAACGCAGGAAGCAGAGCTGTGGTTAGCTCTGGCCAGCTGCCATGAACGCATCCCCATAAGGCTAGGTCAGCCATGAACTTCTATGTGCCTGGCGTTCATTTAAATGGTCTTTTCCTGGGAGCTCTATAGACCCCTCTGTCTTCTGGTAAGACTGTCCAGGGAGGGGGTCCCTCTGCCTCTGGCCACAGGATGGATCGTTGACCCAAAGTAGACCAGATTAACCCTTCTCCATGGAACTGGAGTCTTCAGCAATGGGATACAAAAAGTGACACGCCCCTGAGGGTGGGGTCCCGAGGAGGTATTTTGCATTCTTTTCATTTTCTTGGATTCCTGAATGGTGCTGGGATCCTGGTGTTTGGGGAGCCTCGTGTGTTAGCTCTGATTCTGTTGTTGGCTTCACAGCCTTAAATGATAAGCCTTGTTAACTCAATCAGAGTTCTTTCTTGTCACTGGCAACACAGAATCCCAAACTATGCTCTACCGGGGGCAGAAACCTGAGACTCATTCCAACACCCTTACAACCTTCTGCATTCAAGTCCTACTGATTCCGTGTCCTACAGAATGCTCCAGTCTGTCTCCTCGTGGATAGATCCTCCATGGTTGACGCTGGGGGTCTCACCATGGCCTTCCTGAACTTCGCAAGACCCCTTAACGACTACCTTCCGGCCCCCATGGAAACTTTTCTAACATACAAGGGAGGGTTTAAAAAAACGACAATACCCCCATCAATGCAGTGAAATTACGCATTCATATATTACTAGGGGGGGTTGTAATTTTTATAACCTTTCTGAAAGGCAATTTGGCCAATATGTATCGAAACCATTTAAAAAAATAGTACCTCCTCTGACCCAGCCCTTTGAGTTACCAGAATCTTTTTCCTAAAGAACCAGTGAGAGAAATATAGATGTATGCATGACAATGTTCTCTGAACCACTCATTCATCCATTTATTCAACCAGAATATTAAATGCCCATTATCTGCCAGGCACTACTAGTATTACTTTTAATAACAAAGTAGTGGGGAAATAAAAGAACTGTCCAGTTAGTGGAAATCAGTTATAGGTGTATGATTGAATACTATGTAGTCATTAAATAACTTTATATGTATATTTATATAGTTAAATAAAATAAATTTAGTTATGGTTGCATGATAGAATATTATGCAGTCATTAAATGCCATATTTTTAGAAGAATAATGACATGGGGAAGCTCACATTACAGGAAAAAAAAAAAACCAGTTCCAAAACAGCATATAAAATATAATCTCAAATTGAAAAAGAGAAACACACATACAGGAGTGCCCACCAAAACGTTAACAATGGTTATTTCTACAAAGTGAGAGTAGGAGTGATTTTTATTTTTTTGTCCATGTTCCTATATATTTCCAATTATTAACAATAAACAGAGAAAATTACTTAAAAAGCAATAAGAAAGTATGATCAGGCCCCCATTCTATATAAAACCCACCTCTGGTTCTTGCCCTGCAGAGTCAATGCTACAGAATTAGTTCCTCCAATGTTCCCAAGCCCCCATCTGTCCCATCTCAGCTCAGCCACCACTGCAGAGCACACTGTGACCTTTCTCACCTCGGGGCCTTCCCCACATCCCTACCCCATTGGTCCCTCTTCCCGCACTGCCTCTATGTCTTTGTTCATTCAACAAACACTTGCTGGGGCCATTTCTGTGCCAGCTTCTGTCCTAGGCACTAAGAATACAGTGGTGACTGGGCACCTGGGTGGCTCAGTGAGTTAAGCACCCAGCTATTGATTTTGGCTCAGGTCATGATCTTCGGGTTGTGAGATTGAGCCCTGCATCAGGCCCAACCCTCAGCAAGGAGTCTGCTTGTGATTTTCCTCTCTCCCTCTCCCTCTGCCCCTCCCCTGCTAATACCCATTTGTGCGCTCTTGCTCTCTCTCAAATAAATAAACAAAATCTTTAAAAGAAAAAAAAAAAGACTAAAATCAAGGCATCCGCAGGACTGGTTCCTTCTGGAGGCTCCAGGTGGGAGTCTATTTCTCTGCCTTTTTTAGCTTCTAGTGGCGACGGTGGCCTCCCGTGTTCTAGTGGTTTCCTCCATTTCCAAAGCCAGCTTGGGAGCATTCTCTCGTGTCTTTGAACACATGTGTGTCTGTGTCGGTCTGACAAGGACTCTTATGTTCGAGTCAGGCACACTCAGATAATCCAGGCGCATGTCCCCATCTCAGGATGGTTAACTCGATCACATCAGCAAAGTCCGTTCTACGGTATGAGCTAAGGTGTCACAGCTTCCGAGGATTAGAACATTAACATTTTGGGGGGGGACCAGGACTCAGCCTACCACATGTGGTGTGCCGTATTGGTCGAATGCTCAGGAAAACAAATCAACAAACAAAAAATAAAAGGCTGAAAGTGCTGTGGAGGAAAGGTAATGAGATTTTTCTTTCTAGGGGGAAGTCAGGCACAGCCTCCCTAATCAGGTGATGTTAAGCACTGATCTTACCACTCTCGGCATTCCTCTGGTTGTCCTGGCCAAAATAAAAAATAAATAAATAAATAAATAATTCATTTTCCAAGAACTTGTTCAAGGATCCCTCCCGTGGAAACCCTGACTCCATCGACCACCACCCCGGTGGGTTAGTGTGGCCAAGAGCATTTCCATGTATCCCCACCACCATAATGCTTGGCGTCCTGGGTGATCACGTTTGTGTACAGATGGGCTTTCCCTAAGAGCTTATGATCCTCTTCAGGGCAGAGTCAATGTCCTGTGACCATCCGCCCTCCTCCATTCAGCACAGCACCAGGCACGGTCCACTGAATGGTTGCAGAGTAGGTAAAGAAACGAGAGAGAACTCAACTTGGAATCCAGTGTGACCCCCAATTCTGCCGCCGCCCCCCCCCCGCCTTAGCATTCCACGGCTAGCGGGCCAGGTATGAGACCTCCCCACCACTCTTCCCATCTGTGAAAGAGATGACATCATCACTCGCCTTCTAGGATGAATCCGGGAAGCCATCTAGAGCTAGCGATTGGCTTGGAGGAGTTTCATTAAATTCTATAAAGCTGTGCTGTCATAGAAGCCAAGAGCGGCCAATAGAAAAGTTTATTTTGATGACCTGAGACCCGTTGCTTGAACTTTAAGTTGAGGCTCTGAGAGGAGCGCGGACACTCCCCACCGGCTTATGCCTCTGGCCTGTTACCCACAGGATCCTGGTGGCGTGTTGTCTCCCCCACGGGGCCAAGAACGTATTCGTCAGCCCAACAAGCACAGAGAATGCCGCCTGTGTGCTAGGAACCGTGCTAGCAGCTGAGGGTACACAGTTGACCTGTGAGACCCATGTCCTGGCTCACAAACAGGACATGCACTAAACAGCATGGAAGGACCAGACGCTGAGGCTGGGGAGACTCGCACGGCTGGGAGGGCCTGTGCTTTGGGGCAGTACTGGGTTGTTATTTGCCTCCCAAAACGCCTCGGTCAGAACTCCTGCATTTCCAGCTTCGCTGCAATTTTGAGAAAAGACAGGGCTTTCTTAAGACACTCCATCTTTTTTCCATGCAGGCTTCTGTTGACAGCAGTACCACTTTGCATCTGTGAAATTTGCTAATGCACAATTCTGTTCTAATGCATTGTAAGTCGTTTTATGACATCCGTGAGGTGCTGTGAACATGCTCACAACTGGGGGAATAAACGACCAGCCAGGAAGAGAGCGGCGCGGGCTCTCAGGAAATTTCCATTTTCTCCTCATTTAGCGCTGTTAACCACCATGCTGGGGGTTCCCTGACTCCAAGATGCTATCAGGGCCCCCATGCAGTTCTCTCTGGACTCTGAGAATGCCAAGCTTCTCTGCCTTCCCACAAGGTGGGGGGCTCCAGGGTTGCCTCCTGCTTCCTTCCCTGGGGAAAGGTAACACAGAGAGACCTCTCTGACCGCCTTTGCGCGGATGCTGCCCTCTTGTGTAGTTGTGTTCCAAGACCATCGTGTCATTGGCACTCCTTCCTGCAGCCAGCCAGTGAAAGGCCGTGACAGAGCTGAGGCATGTGCACCTTGCCCTGGGCAGTGGAGGGGACCTCAGTGGCTCTTCAATCCAGGCACTGGTCCAGTGGCTGTGGCAGTGAAGGTGAGTCCTGAGAGGACACTGGCAGATCCACACACTGGGACGTCCCTGGTCTTGCCCATGTCATGCTGGAGCTCCCTCACCACCTGCCCGACGCACCTGAGCTCAGATTTGTGCCTTACTTGCTACCCTCTGTCTCCTTTCCCCAGGGACAGCATCTTCTTGGCAATACTGCTTAGATTTTCCTTCCTGTCCGTGGGTACCGGCCTCTGGCTGGAGTTCAAGAACGATGGGAAAAGGGCAAATGGCCATAAGGTCTGCGAGGACAAATCTGACTTATTTCAAATTTTAAATTTGGTTTTAAGTCATAAAAGAACTATAAAAACCTTACACTAAATAAGGAAAACTATCCCATTTGGGGGCCTAATCCCGGCCCCGTTCTGCTCGGCTTCTCTCCTTCATTACACTTGTATAATACAGTATGGCTTCTACTGAGTATTTCCTTCCTGTTTTTACACTTATTCTTACTTCACTGACTTTATTATCGGCAGAATTTTGCAGCATTTTTTTAATACAGCCATAAATACTATTCAATTCAACAAATGCATACAAATGGCTTCCATTAGAATTTTAATCTACTCTCAAAATGAAAGAAAAGCTTAATATAAATCTTTTTAAATTACCAGAACATAAATTCAGACAGGGACAGCTCCACCTAGACTACACACACGGGGTCACATCCTGCTGTCCCCACTCCTAAATTAATTGAGGTCTCTCGCCGCCATAAACGAACAGCGTGTCCCGGAAAGATCACATCTGTCAAGATTGCAGATCAGTTTCCCTCAGACTATGTAAAAGTCACAGCTTACAATACCTTCATTATGCCGATGAGAACGGCTGTCCCCCCAACTGGAAAGAAATAGGTGTTTCGTTCTGTTGGACCCAGATTTACAGAAAGCAATTTCCCTCCATGCAGGAGATATGACAAACCTGCTAGGAAAAAAAAATGTCATTTTACAACTTCCATTCCATCGATGTTTTTACTGCTCGATGTAGATTCTCTCCCTGTGCAAATGGGCTGGTGACATTTAACGGCTAAGTGAGGTAGTCCCCGGTGAATGGAGGCACCTTTCCGAGGGGCTAAGTCGTAGAGCCAGCGTTCCCTCCTGTGTCCCCTCCCAGAGGCTGTCAGGAGAAGCCCCGGCACCCATCCGCGCCCGGGGGTCACACCCCGGAGCCCCTGAACCCACAGGCCAACTTGAACTTGAGAACTCGTGAGCATCTCCACATGGGCTTTTGCAAACCGCAAGGTTGGCTCAGTTTTCCTCCTGTTGGCTGAGCCCGAGAACCACACACAGCCCTCTGTCCTTGGCCATGGGCAGCCCGCGGTTTCAGGACACCTGAAGGGCAGAGCTTGGACTTCAGGTTTTTCTCGTCCCCCCCCCACCCCCCCATTTCCTCATGTCATAACCTAACGCTGTCGGGGCAGAGCTTCCGGTACTAAATTGCCTTTTAGCCACCGGGAAGGGGGTGGCATGATCCGTGGAGAAAACGGATGATGATGGCTGACACTCCCACCACGGAGAATGGGCAAGATGAGCTTGGAGACCGGGGGTCAGCCAACCCCAGGAAATGTCACTCTTTACAGCCACTTCGTTCTCCTTGAGTCAAGAGCCACTGTCCTGGGCTCCCGGTCCCAGCAGCTTCATCGCAGGCCTGCCACCACCTGTTCTCTGGGCCGTGGCTGGTGACAAGACCAAGGAAATCTATGGGGGAGCGTAGGTAAGGTGGTTTGGGTTGGGAGAGCTTCTCTGCAGTTCGGGTACCAGGGAGATCGAAAGATAAAATTAAATCTCTCTCTTGCCAAGGAGGAGGGCCTGGATCTTGGGCAGCAATCATGCTACAGAGGGGGCTTCCTACCTGGACGGCCACTTAGGTGCCCTGGGCAGGGAGGGTCCAACCACCGAAAAGCTTAGTGGTGTGTCGCCTCTACGGGCTGGTGAGGTTTTGTGGCTCCTCCTACAAACGATGCTCTCTATCCACATAAACTGGCGTAATAGCCTCTTCGCTTTACTGCATGGTGCTGGCTGTTCAAGTGCTTATTTCTTGATTCTTAGCTCATTTGCTTTCCATTAGCAGTAATTCCAAGCCTGCAAAACTCCAATTACTAAGTGATAATAGAAAAGCTGCTCTGCCTGGAATTCTCTGGAGCGTGGGGTCCAGAACCAGCCCGGGTCCCGTGCACAGCCCCGTGATGATCGTACAGTTGCCCCGAGAACGAGACATCTGGCCAAGCCCTGGGTGGAAGGCCCCGGAGCCGGGGCAGGGAGGGAGAGGGCGTCATAGCAGGTGTCTGCCCCACAGGGTCCTTGGAAGCTGGGCAAAACAAGAAAGGTGCCCTTGACACCGTCCAAGGCACTCGGGTGGAGAAGTGGCATCTGGAGGAACCGAGGCATGAGGCAGGGTGCTGAATGCGTGTTTCTTTGACTTCTTGGGCTGGGGGCAAGGGTGTTCTCAAGTTGAGAGCAAGGACGTCCGGGGAGTGAGTGTGTGGGGGGAAGGATGGGGGTGAAGTCAGGTGGGACAGCTCAGAACTTTACCCAAGCAGAGGAGAAATTCTCTGTGGCCCCTGGGGACTGCACATGGAGGGGGGTGGCCGGTTTTGTTTTTGTTCTTTATTGTGTTAAAACACACAAAACATAAAATTTGGCATTTTAATCATTTCTGAGTATGTAATTCAGTAATACATTCACGTTACTGAATCCAATCTCCCGAACTTTTCATCTTGTGAGACTGAAATTCTGAATCTGCTGAACAGCTCTCATTCTCCCACCTCCCCCCTGTCACAGTTCCTGGTAATCACGTTCTACTTTCTGTCGCTATGGCTTTGAACCACCCTAGAGAGCTTGTATAAAGGCAACCGTACTGTGTTCCCCCTTTAGTGACTGGCTTACTTCACTTAGCAAAACACTCTAAGGTTCATCCGTGGTAACAATATCAGGATTTCCTTCCTTTTGGGGCTGAGTAACAGTCCACCGTATGGATAATCCGTGTTTTGTTTCTTTGTTGATGGACTGTCGGGTTCCTTTCATTTCTTGGCTGTTGTGATTAGCACATGACTCTCTTTTTTTTTTTTTTTTTAAAGATTTTATTTATTTATTTGAAAGAGAGAAATCACAAGTAAGCAGAGAGGCAGGCAGAGAGAGAGGAGGAAGCAGGCTCCCTGCTGAGCAGAAAGCCCGACGCGGGGCTCGAACCCAGGACCTGGGATCATGACCTGAGCCGAAGGCAGCGGCTTAACCCACTGAGCCACCCAGGCGCCCCACACATGACTCTCTTGATAGAGGACACAAGTCAAATGTTATAGCAACACTCAGGGGCCCCATCAGCCCCATTTGGCTCCTTCTAGAAAACTGGCCACTCTCTCCTCCTAACATTTCTTGCCCTTGGCATAAGCTCTCTACACCTTGATCAGCGTCGTCCTGACTTCTTACTCTCCACGGCTCCCTCCATATGACCCCATCTCCCCCCCTCCTTCTGGCCTTCAGGAATTACTATCTTTCTTTTCCATTTCTTCCTCAACCTTAAAACTACTCCCCACCCCTTGCTCGTTTCTCTACTAAGCCCTTCTGCTGAATTTCACCAAACACTAGCCTTGCCTCTCCCCAGTTTTTCTTCAAATATTGTCCACTGCAAAATTCTCTTCTAGATATACTAGAAAGGCAGACTTGTCTAACTTTTATCTATCTCACACCCAGGGACAAACAGATCCCAACAGACAAACAGATGGTAGCATTTCTGGTGCTTTGGGTGTTTTTTTTTATTCAGACATTTGTACACCTAGCCCCCTTGGAAAACTCACAATTCATTGTCACTGCCATCCTGCAAAAACACGGAGGCCTTCTCACCTGAGCAAATTCCACTCTAACCGTGTGTCCTGCCTAACCATGAAAAGTAGCAAAGAAAGCCAGGAGCCTGTGCTCTTTCTCGCTGGCCCCTGGGAACTCACTTTTCTGAGTGGCTTCTCACTCAAATTGTTAATTATGGTGTGAGCCACTTTTTTTTTTTCAGATTTTTTTAAAATGAGCAGATCTGAGTTTTCAGAGCAATTTTAGTTTTACAGAAAGCTCCCACATGATCCCCTCGATTCTCTGCCCCATATCCCCAGAAATTCTCCTATTACTAACATCTTGCATTGGTGTGGCAAATTGGTTGCAATCGACCATCCAATATTGATACATTATTATGAACAGAAGCCTCTGGTTTACCTCAGGGCTCGCTCTGTGTTCTACGTTCTATGTGTCTTGACATACACAGAATGACACGTAGCCCACAGTATCACGCGGAATTCTTTCGCTGCTCCCCCTACCAGATCCCCTAGCCACCTATTCGTTCCTCCCTCCCTCCGAAGCCCCAGCAGCAGCCATATTTAACATGGCTTTGGAACAATTTTCATGAGACTTGCTGCTGATAGTCTCTGATATGTTTGGCCTCATGTGTCCTTGCTTAAATCCAAAAAAAGGGAGGGGGCATTGATGGGACGGAGTGAACTCTAGTTCTCCCGCCGAGGTTTCTGTCTGAGAGGCCACACACCAGGAGGTTGGAGCAGAAAGGTGACTTACAAGTCTTCTGTGTCATTGAGAAAACATTTCTTCTGTGTCATTGAGAAAAATTGTTCATTGCAAAAAACGGGGAGGGTATGTATTCTTCTGACACACCATTCCAAAACAATGTAATGAAACAAATGTTTGTTATGTGGAAAATGGTTGTATGTAAGCTATTAGATGATCAGAATTTTTTTTCTCCGTACGGGTCTCAGTTGTGATCAGCTCTCCCCTGGCCTTCCTGGGACTGGATCCTGAGTCTAAGCCCTTCTGCTTTCCTTCCCCTGAGCAGCAGCTCCAAGTCTCACTGGCAGATGTCTCTATCCTGCTGTCTTAGAACCAGTCCCAGCTCTGGGCCCCAACTAGTTTGGGTTACACCCTGGCCCTTCCCAGTCCTGGTAATCATGTTACCTGCCTGAAAACCCAGCCCCTGGAGAACAGGTAGCCTTCCCTCTCTCCGACAGTTCCCCTCTCCAGGCCCTGCCCTAGTGGCTGGGGCTCTATCACCTAAAGAGCCTTCTGCTCAGGTCATGATCCCAAGGTCTTGGGATGGAGTCCCTCATCAGGCTCCTTGCTCAATGGGGAGCCTGCTTCTCCCTCTGCCTGCTGTTCCCCCTTCTTGTGCTCCCTCACTCTGACAAATAAATAAAATACTTTAAAAAAAAAAAAAAACATTTTTATTCAGAACTGCTCCCCACCCAGGCCCTATTCCAGGCACTGGGGAGTCAACAGAGAAGAAGAGAGACTTGACCCCTGCTGATTTGGGGGGAGCAAGTAGAAAAAAAAATAAGCCAACACACAGAATAATGAGGAAGGCAGGCAGTTGGGTGCTCTAGTAGAAACGGGGTGTGGGGCTCCGAGGAGGGCTGGGAGGCAGGGTAGGCATCTCAGAGGGGGAGGACCTGAACTAAGTGTGGCGTTGGCAGCGCCTGTGCAGGAAGGAGAAATTCCAAGTGCAGCAGCCTTGACCTGGGAGAGAGCGTCAAGAAACAAAACAGCAAGCCTGGAGCATCAAGAACAGGGTAGAAGGGAGGCTGAACATGCAGCCGTGGAGGAGAACCCCAGACTGGGTCCCTCGTGCCTGCTTCAGCCGCAGAGCCAGCTTCAAGGCACCGTACAGCCCAATTTCCCCGCCAGGGCACCGGCCTCCGAGTTGGGAAGCCCGTGTTCTCCTCCTGGTTCCACCTCCCAAGCTGTGCAAGCCCCAAGAGGCCCCTTAAGTGCACGCCCCTTACCCACAGAGAAAAAGTGCAAGACCAGAGGCTTGGACTCTCCTGTCTTCAAGCGACAACTGTGCCGCGCCCCCGCAGACCCCAGCACGGACTCGCAGATGAGTGCTCCGTCCAGGCGCCCCGCTTGCATTTCCAGAGCCTGGGATCTTCCCTGCAAACCTGCTGCCATTCCCGAAAGGGTGGAACCCTGCCAAGCGTCGTCCAGGGACACTAACAACTCACTTGGCCGGTGAGCAATGTCACCGTCATGTCCAAGAGAGGACAGGCAGGAGGAGCGAGCAAACAGGCAGCAAGCCCACTCCCAGACAATGAGCCTCTTAAAAGTCCTGACTGCACGGGGCTGGAAATTGAAACATCAGCCCAGTTCGGCAGGGTGATCTCACTAAAGCAGGCTGGCACGACATCAGACAGCAGGTAACACGGCCGCCCGCGCCCGAGGTTCCAGCTGGCCTCCTAACTGGGCCAAAGCACCTCGAGCGTTCCGAAGCCTCAGTTCAGGGCCACGGCCACCGGGGGCTGAAACAAATAATCCTTTACTCAGTTAAACTGGGCTTTCCAAGGCAGCGCGTTGCCCTCCCCGGAGGGGCCAGGGACTGACTCTTAAATCTGCTTTGCCCTGGAGACCCACATCCGGGCTGCAAACCTGGGGGTGAGGGGGCGTCTGGAGCTCGCGTGCCCAGGCCTGCACCTGCTTGGCCTGGGCGCTCTGCCCCTCCCTCCTCGCTCCTGAGCAGACGGGCTTAACTGGGGTGTTCTTGAGATGGGGGAGGCACGCTCCGCAGTGAGTCCCTTCTGTAGCCACACGCCTAGCCCTCAGTACGAATGCGCCGCGCCGCTCTGAAATCGGGGTGCCGCTGCTGTTTGATAAAGAACCCTATACCGGGGCGGGGGGGCGGGTAGCACCTGTCCCAAGGCGGCTCAGTACCTCTTTCCTGCCTGCCACAAGCCAGAGCTCTATTTCGAAACCCAGCCCCTGCTTCCTTCCACTTTTAAAGATATTAGTAGTTATTTCATCACAATATGCCAGGGCGGACAGAGGTGCATCTCCACCCCCTTCCCCCTTGCCCTGCACCCGCAGCACAGGGCTGGAGTCATGGGCATGCATATTCCTGCCAGGCACTTTTCCCACCTCGGACTGCACCTTCCTCCCACCCGCCCTGGGTGTTAACACCGGGCCAGTCTGCCTCACTCAGCATCCCGGGGATGAGGTACAGGGAGGTGAGGGGACACGGAGTCATGGGCGTCAGTCCGTGAAGTCAGGGTTGGGGGAGCGCTAAAGGAGAGTTGCACTGTGCCCTTCCCCAGCCGGTGTTTCGCTCTTAGATGCCAGCGCTGCGAGCTGGGGGGCACTGCATCCGCTCGCTGCTCCCCTCCATTCCTGACTCCTCCAGTAGGAGGAGGGAATCAAGGTCCCAAAGCACGCCGCGAACATGCTCACAGTATGGAGTTTCTTCTAAGTAATACTTTTCTGATTCATTTCATTAAGAAATTAAATAGTTGATCCATTTGAACTCTCATTAATAGATATTAAATGTTGCTTGTTATAAAAATGCTAATAAATCATTAGGTTTTTTAAAAATTAACCACCAAATGGCTAACAAATTAAATTTGAATAATTAAGTCTGATATTCCTAGAGAGGGATCACAGGGGGTGGTACATTAGAGAACCTGTTTTTATTTTGTTTGGTTTTAAACAAAAGGAGCCCGTGCTGACTGCTGGCTCCTGGCTCCCTGGCCCCCTTCCAGAAGGCCATGAGCATCTGTGAAGCAGTTGCCTGGGGGGGGTTGGGGGATCCTGCAGTTTGGAGGGTGGCAGGGCTACCTGGGCTGCGGAGCTGCGTCCGTGACCTCGGCCTCATTAGTCCTCGCTCTAACCAGCTGCGCTAATCAGCACCGACATGTGTTGTTCAAGTGTTGATGGCTCTGTTGCTTTTGGTCTCTTCTTGGGCTGCCAGAGATAATTAAAAGCCCTAACTCCACCTCAAAGATGGCCAATCAGCCTCATCTGGAGTTAGAAAACTATTGTCCCCACTCAATGAAAAGGAAGCAGGAAAGAAGAGGGCCCCAGTAGAGGACTGAGGTTTTTTTGAGAACTCAGAGCCCACCTTTCCAGCAGCCTGCCTGGATGGCTGCTAACCTCGAGAGGAAACCTCCAACCTCTTGAAATACGTTGTTGTTACTCGATTCAATGCACTCTTTTATTAACATATGAACATAGGGGTATTAAATTAGAAAAGAGTATGTGATATTCTAATTTTCAAAACCATAATGGACTGTTTCCTTGGTTGAGCTGCAGCAAACCAAGCTAGCCTGGTATATATCAAAGTTTGGTCTTTTTTTTTCTTCTCTTAAAGTGAAGATATTAATCATATCTTGCATACTCACTATGATATTAGAGGAGATAAAATTACAGGTGAAGGGGAGAAGGATCAATTCTTAAAAAAAAAAAATCTCAGCCCATGTCACCAAGCCAAGAAATGCATAAATACAAAGGGGCCAAGCCAACAGCGAACAGACAGTTCCAAGTGCCCGTTGTCATGAAGGGCAGTGGCTCTTAAAGCATGGTCCCCCAGACTCTCTCAGGGGTTCCTATTGTCTTAACTATTTTCATTGCACTACTGAAATGAAATGTGATTTGCTCTTTTCACTGTGTTGATATTTACATGGATGAGACAAAGCAGTGGTGGGAAAAGTGCTGCTGAATCAAGGCAAGGCAGGCACCAACCTGTGTTCCTGTGGTTCACCACTACACACAGGGGGCAGACAAGAAGGAAAAAAGGAGAAAACGAGCCTGTTTCACTTAAGAATGTTCTTAGTGAAGCCTGAAGAAAGGTATTATTTGTACTAAATCTTAACCCTTGAGTCTCTCTAACATTCCCTGTTTGAGATGGGGAGCAGGCACAAAGCACCTATAGTGGTGGGTGATTGTCTCCAGGAAAAGCGCATTCTTGGTTGTTTGAGTTGCAAGCTGAACTAGCCTCTTGGCTCATGGAACATGTTTACCGGAAAGACTGACAGACCGTGGTTACTCAGGTTTGCATATATGAAAATGTTTTCTTAAAAACGAATGAAGTAAGCCTAGCACCTCAAGGCAAATGAAATGATAAAACTCAAGCTTTGAAGATAAAATAAAGTTAGAATTTCGGAAAATTTATCTGGCACTGTGAGCTTGACAGTTTCCCAATACTTCAAAGACTTTTCTAACAAGATCAGCTGTGATATTTATATAAACGTGATTTGGGGATACAGTATAATGAAATGTGTTAACATTTGGAAGATCTATCTAATTCAGTGAACCAGCCCTCTCCAAATGACCAATGTTGTATCACACATCGGTAAAACATGGACTTAGTGTAGAAAATGGACCACTGGATTTTAGTGTCACTAATGTTCACTGATTCGGTTTTGGATTTCACATAGCAACTCATCTTAAGGGAAGTACCATGTATCAAATTGTGGTGTCATTATAAAGAATATTTACTGGGCGCCTGGGTGGCTCAGTCAGTTAAGCCTCTGCCTTCAGCTCAGGTCATGATCTCAGGGTCCTCGGATCGAGTCCCACATCAGGTTCTCTGCTCAGTGGCAAGTCTGCTTCTCCCTCTCCCCGTCACTCTGTGATCTCTCTCGCTCTCTCTCAATAAATAAATAAATAAATAAATAAATAAATAAAATCTTAAAAAAAAGAATATTTACAGTTTCTGAAAAGGCTATTAAAAATACTCCTCCCTTTTCCAGCTATGTTTCTGTGAGTAGCCAGATTTTCTTCCCACACTTCAACTAAAATATCATCAGACAGCAAGTACGCACAGAAACGAGAATGTTTTCTATTAAAACTCTTTAAAAAAAGAATTGTAAGACAGTGCTACTCTTCTCCCTAAATATCATTTATTGTTTTGGAAAATAGTTGTTTTTCAAAGAAGTATTTGTGTTAACATACAAAGGGTTTATTATTGCTATTTAAAATTAATTAAAATTTAAAACATTTTAAAAACTCATTTTAATCACTAACATGGTACATATCGATAGCTATAACCCACATAAACAAAAGCGCTTTGGGATCAATTTTTTTTTAACAAGGAATATTCTAATTTTCTTCCCTTCTGAGGAGAACTCTTGGGATTTACTCTCTTAGCAACTTTCTTATATATCATACAGCAGCATACCTATGATCATGCTGTGCATTATATCCTTAGTACTTATTTATTTCGCCCAATAGTTGGTTTCTTGGTGTTTTGTTTGTTTGTTTGTTTTTAATCTTGCCCGATAAAGGGAGTGGAAAAGGGCCTTTTAAGAGTGGAAAGGGGCCTTGAGACCAAAAAGTTTGAAAACTGCTGCCTCTAAGGAAACTTGGTGTAAGGCAGCAGGAGGAAAGGGCTCTCTTAAGATAAGCAGTGCCACTATGGAAATGTTCCAGGTCAAAGAAGCTAAAGTGACAGGAAAACTGAATGTAATTCCAACCTCTAGGCTGATCTCGTACTTTTGTGCTGTAAAGAAAAATTTTAAGCCAACTGACAAAATTGGAATGTGAATGGTTAAAGTATCGTAACATGTTAAGTTTACTGACGTCATAAATATGTTGTGGTTATAGACGAAGATATCCCCATTCTTAAGAAAGTCATAATATTTAGGGCACGAACTCCATTTTATAACTTGCCTTCAAATGGTTGTGTGTGTGTGCGTGCCTGTGTGTACGTTGTGTGCACACATGGGTGCACCTGCGTTTTTTTTATAGTTCCTCCCAACTAAGAAATGAATAATTTTTTTATACAGGAGTTTTGAAAGTCAGCACAAAGGTCCACAAAATTCCCATGAAGCAGATATCACTCTCCAACTCAACAAATATTTTAGCACCTAACGTGTGAAAAACAGCTAGGTAAACTGCAAAATTTGAGATGCAATTTCCCAAGCAAGGTGTATACCGTGGCCAGCGTCATCACTAACAGCCGATACTACGCCCCTTCTCCCCCGCAGCCTCCGCTATAGACATTGGAACGCAAGTGCTTTGCCAGCCTCCCCTTGCCGTGGAGGGTTGTCACGTGACCTGCGCACGACCAATGAGGCACCAGCGAACACCTGCAGAGGCTCCTGGGAAAGTCTCTGCTTTCCTGCTAAAAGGACCCGCCCACCCCATCCCCCATCCTCTTGTTCTCAGGTGGAGTGGAGACCCCTGGAGCTTGACCAAACAAACCTAAAGACATAATGCCAAGGATAGTCAAGTGAAAATTAAAAAAAACAAAAAACAAAAACGGGTCTTTGCTGAGCGGCTGAACCAGCTCCACCGAAAGCTTACTTCTGTTATTTCTTATTATGCGAGGAAAAAATATACCATTTGTTTAAGCCGCTGAGAGGGGTCTGTCCCTTCCAGCTGCGCGTACCCCCGATGCCTGCTTGTTCAGGAGAAAACGGGGAAGAGGCAGGAGAATAAATAGGAAAGGCTGTATACCACGCGCGGCTGTGCGAGAAAGCAGTCCCGTAACAAAAGGCCCATTAAAAACGAGGGCCAAATGGCATTTTTTAACAATACCGAGGATGTAACAAATTTCATTAACAAAAGTTAAAATAAAGAACCCCTGCAACAGCAAGCATTCTGTCGTGATTTAAGACCTGAAGAGGTCAAAATGGCCTCTAATCAGATGGGTTTAAATGGAAACATCATCTCTGGGTGTTCTGCCAAGAGTGTGTATTATTGCCAAATTCCTAATTCAAAACCATATATAAGAATGCTTTATCTGAAACGCTGAAGTTAAAAATAAGACATTTAAATAGTAATCTCCTTTCTCTCTCGAAAGATAAATGTGCCCATTAACCCTGGATGCTAACAGGAAGATTTCTTACACTCTATTGGATCATTTTTTTGTAAGACATTCACGAAGAAATCTGTACAGAAAAAATAATTTAGGAAGCTGGCTCTTGATATGCTACTTCCCCGCATTAAATTGCAATCAGGTTCATAACTTTTAAGTAAAAGTATTAAATGTGTGTATTAAATACCTGTGTGTGAGGTATAGTGCAAACAAGTGTGGGGGCGCTGGCAGTGGGGCCCAAAGAAACACAGCACCTGCTCTAGGGGAGTGAATCATCTAGTTAGAGCAGGAAGAGAGCAACGTGGAAAGTTAAATGAAGTGTTTCAATAACAGTTCTAGACAGTAGAAAATATGTCATAAAACAGTGCACGATTCATTGCCAGAAAGATTGTTGCTGACAATAACTGCACAGGATTTGAAAGAAAAAAGTCCTTTTGAGCTGAGAAAGGCCTGGGGAGACTTTACAGAGAAGGCAGGATCCCAGCTCAGTTCGAGAGATGTAGAGCAAAGAAGGCATATTAAGGGCCTCTTAGAAAGGATTAAAAAAAAAAAGTACATATATACACAATTACGTCCATATATATGCACACATATATACATATGCCTATATATACATAAGCTCCTCCAGGATGTTTAGGTGACTAGTGTAGGAAGGGAGGCACTCAGGGGCCCAAGTGGACGATGCCAGGTTGTAAAGAAACACTGGAACATTCAAGAGAAAATTTGGCCAAAAGCTGGAAACAATCCAAGTGTCCACCAACAAATGAATGGGCAAATGAAATATGGTATACAGTGGAATATTATTCAGCCCTCAAAAGGAAAGTTCTGGCACACGCTCCAATATGGATAAACCCTAGTAGCGCTGCTGGCTAAGTGAAATAAGCCAATCACAAAGAGAAAATTCTGCACGATTCCACTTTTATGATGTACCTAAGGTTATTGAATTCACAGAGACAGAAAGAAGAACAATGGTTGCCCAGGGGCTAAGAGGAAGGGGGAATGGGGAATTAATTGTTTAATGGTGACAGAACTTCAGTGTGGCAAGATGGAACAAGTTCTAGAGATGGATGGTGGTGATGGCTGCAAGATAAGAATGTACTTAATGCCACCAAAGATGGTACGTTTACATGCATGATACCACATTAAGGAGTATATTTAAAAACAGAATAGCAGCAGGCAAGTGAAGGTATAGACTGGGGTTCAAGGAGCGCGGGGTGGAAGAGAAGAGATTTGGCAGTTGGCTACCACAAACAGGGGCAGGTCCTTTCCCAAGCTCCAGGCCTGTGAGCCCCATGGGCTCCACCCAGGAATTCCACGACTGAGTGGTGAGCAGGTGGGATAGAGAACCCCTCTCCCCATTTTCTTTGGAAATACTGAACTCAATTTAATTTAACAAAGGACCTTTAAAATCTTTTAAAATCTCTGACCTCAGAAACAGAGGAAGAGAAAGATACCCGCAGACATGCACTTCTGCCCCCTGTCCATTTCCCATTGCCCCTTCTCAGAGAATATGGACACTAAAAGTAGACCACTCAACCCCAGGGAAAGTGCACAGGCACATGGACAGTGTTCTATCTAGCTTAGCAAAGAGGTAGCCAGAGCCAGCTCGGCAAGATGGCGCCATCTGCATTGTTGCACTTGGTCAGGCTCCTGGCTGGTCCAGGACTTGGTCAGGCTCCTGGCAGGTCCAGGCCCCTGAGTGGCTCCTCAGCGTGGGCAAAGGCCTGTGTCTGAGAGCCACATGACAAACGCGACTGGTTGGAAATCAAACTGACCTTGGGCACATCTGTCTTCTTGTGGTTCCATCTCATCAAACAACATAATGAAGATGTTTTAGAGCATAAAAGAAGAAATGGGTTGGAACAAACTTTGGAAATACAGCATGTTGCATAAAGTGATTATAGCCGTTCTTTTGGATTCACCAATACGTTGAGTTAAATGTGAGAGGAAAAAATTTTATGTGGATGTATGTCAAGTCAGCATTTGCGTTTCTCGTCATTACATGAAAAAAATCAAACTATGTCTGTATTCTTCAGATTATGTGTATTGTGACAAAGTGTGGGAAATGTCAATGCTAAGACCCATTACGAGAAATATTTCGATGTGGAAGTTCCTGTGCTGATAACAGGGTCGGTGGTAATTAAGGACACATGGATAAGAAAACTTGTTTAGGAAATAGATTTTCTTCAATCACTGCTTAAGGATTTACTCCTTATAGCCACTCTTAACTTCTAATCAAAATAGTTTTCAGTGGGTCAGGGTGTAGAACTACTTTATCACTCAAAATACAAATGAGCCCAAATACTGTTTTCTTCTAGAGGTGTCATTTTGGTAAGTCAGAAACTAATGATGAATCTGATTACCAGGCCAAAAACAAACAAACAAAAAAAAGGTAGCCAAGTTGAGCTTCATCAAACAAACAATTGTCACCTAGCCATGGAGGTCATCTTGAACTGAAAACTAGGAAACCTCCAGAAAATCCAACTCACACAAGCAGACATTCAACAACTACTTGGAGATGCATATATTCTAATGGTGAAATGGCTTTAGACCCAACAGTTATGAAGGAAAAATTGGACTAGCTCTAGGTCTTTTCAGAATTCATGGGCACGCATCAATTGGTCTAAATATGACAGGCTTTTTTCTATAAATGTGATCCTGGATCCAAAAAGTCCTGGGCCCAGGCCTATTGTGCCTGCCTCCTCCAATGTGATCTGTAATTCTGCTCATTAGGGGGCACTGGCCTCTGGAGCTCTGGTCTTCCCACTGAGTATTAGGCAAGCCCTCCAGCCCATGACTTGCTGAAACTACCATTTTTTAAGTGACATTACTTTAAAAAACAGAAACAACTGAACTATGAATATTAAAACTTTTTATCAATGTCACCAATAGAACTACTTCCTCTGCATCCTTGCGTCCCTTCTGCAACAATCCATTCTTCGACCTAAATATTTTTAATCCTTGGGTGGATATGGACGTCAGATCAGCAATTATGCCCTGCCCATGGGAAGTTTAGATCACTGGTCATCCAAGCCTACGTTTTTATTCAAGCTCCTCTCTATTCTACAATTCGCTTGTCCCTTTATTTACCTCATTTGTAACTTAGGAAAAGATGGCTCATACGTGGGTCTTGTTGGGCTTCAGAAATCTTTAAGGACAGACTTGTAAAAAGAAAAAAAGAAGAAGAAACGCGTGAAATGTGTCAGGGAAATGGAGCTCCCATCATTTCACTCACAAATTTTGCCTTTTAAATGTAGTTCTCCTGCCAACAGTTCAGTGAAAGATCGTTTCCTTATTGTCATTTATTAGCCGTGACAGGTAGCAACACGGCTCTCAGATAGAGTCTCCCTTTGCCACAATTATCTAGTAATGCCTGCAAGGCAGAAGACTGCTCTAAACTCCTTCCTTCTGGAATGCTTCTCCCAAAGGCAATAGTTCAAAGCAAACCTCTATTAACTGGAACAGTGACATCTGCGGAATTCTCTGGATGGGAAGATCCCACCACTCCTGCGGTGATACCAGAAACTAAGACATAATTACTTACTCTCCCGTCACCAAGAAATCAAGTCCATCCACCGTGCGTGTGTGTGTGTGTGTGTGTGTGTGTGTGTGTGGAAGCCTTATATACCCACACTGAGAGGATCACCACCCCGTAAACAACTCAACCACCAACTGTCAGTGGACATACTTCCTTCTTGGCGAGGATCTTTCCTTGTTCAGCTCCTCCCAACAGGGAAAAAAATAACCGTTTTTTTCCCCCGCTAAAATTCCATGTAACCAATGGGACACAAGATAAGATAGTACCAACATGAAATAAATTAGCTGCACTACTGGCTTATTAGCCCTTAGACGTATTTACGAATGTGACATAAAAATTACACACTCCTTGCTAACAGGGCTCATGACTTGTAATGGGCAGCTACATAAAAACCTAATATATTTTCTTTCTTTAAGTGTCTTTACCTATTTCTTTCTTCTATGTACCTTTTGCCTTACGCATTTTAGAGCAGGGAGCCAAGTGGCTGGGGGGGTAGAGAAGAGAGAGAAAGAAAAGAGAGATTTAGAAAGAGAATAAGGTGACAGAAGTGTCATGGAAGTGGGGAGCCTGGGGCCCATCAGGGGGACAAGATGACCCATCAGATGGCCCGCACCTGAGACTTCAACCCGGTCCCTAAAGACGCATGACCCATCAACCCCAGGGAAGCACCCAAGCCTGTCCCTCAAACTGTCCTCTGAGCATGAAAACATATGTGATGTGTTCCACAGACAGTACAGAAAGGACAGAAATGGAGAGTTAAGCCTATAGTGAAAATATAAAAATGAACATACTTCCGTGCGGTAGATTTTAATAAGATTTTAATAATATCGGTGAGGAGCCCAATTACAGATCGCCCTAGAATACAGAGCACAAAATCTCAGAGACAAAATAAAAATTCATGAAATCAGAAGAGCACTTTAGAACGGTAATCATCTTTAGGATAAAGAACCCATTTTCTCAACAAAGCTACTGAGCACGTTTAATAAACATGAAAGGAGATTAAAGACGAGGCTCAGACAGTCACAGCCCCGAGCCGCCAGGACTGGAAGGTGAAGACACTGTGCTGGCGGCTCCGTGACCCCCTGCCGAGCAGCCTTGGACGAGAACCGGGTTGGCACGTGGAGGAGCAGCGATGCATCCACAGGTAAAAGAAGCAGGTGCACATGCCACTTCCAGCCACATGACCCTGATGCCCCAGCCATGGTCTTGGGGGTCGACAAGGGGAGACAGGTTGTCTTTGTTGCTCCAGGAACAACTCATTATTCAGCTAAAGTAACGTAAGAGCTCCGTGTGGGGTGCAAACCAACGCGGGTCTCCACTTCTGGAAGGAGAACATGCTACCACCACCCACCCCCCGCCGGGGGCAGTAGGACTGCAGAGGCAGAGAAGGTGGCCCGGGCTCAGCTGTGCTCATGGCTTCTCAGGAGAGCTTGGGTGGGTGGCTAGCGGTTTCCCTCAACGCCCTGAAGCCAATACATCTGCATTAGCTCCTGGCATGGTGGAGGGGGTCCTATTCCCCCCCACCCCTGCCCCACTCAAAGGCACTACACGTTAGTCATGCCTCTTTTGGGTCAGATGTTTAAATCAGTGCATCCGTTCATCCTACCAGGAACACAACAATTACTGATTTGATTACTGATTTGTCGTCCCAGCACCTATAGCAGCGAGGAGCGGCTGTCCAAAGCCACCAGCATCTCAGCAAACCAGGAGACAAAGCAGGAGGCACCCCAGGCCAGCTCTACTCGAAAGGCCATCTACACGCTCCTTGGTTTTAAGCCCTAAATCAACAGTCTAAACAGATGCAGATTCCACATGACCAGAGAGGCAGTCGGGAAGATTCGAGGCTTTACATCCTTTAGATATCTAGTCTTGCTGTACTGGCTATTAAAAAGTTATGTGTAACTTCAAGATGAAAGGTATTAGCAGCTTCTTAGAAGAGGATAATCCCAATCTTTTGGAGATTTAATGAGATGTAACTCACTGAAGCTTCTGGCTCGGTTTGCTGTTAATTGAATCAAAGTCAATGACAATCTTGCTGCACTTTGGTGTGAATTTCCTAAACACAAGAAACAAAATATATCAAGATATTATCCAGCGAGTAGTTAAAGCAATTTGTTTACTTTGGCTTAACCTACATTTTCTGTGGGGAGGAAAAAAATTTCCCAGGATTCGCTTGATATCTTATCTCTATAGGAGCCAATTACAGTGCACCATACCGAGAGGAACACAAACCCGAAAAGACTAAGACAAAAAAAAAAAAAAGATGCATGCGGTGGCTCCGTCTGTATGTTCTGCAGCAACTGACTTCATGAATTATCAGGGAGTCAAAGGATTTCTAACAAGTTAGCTGCACAACATGACACCCGATTACTAGCTTTCCCAACAGATTTATCTTCCTTCCTAGGAAACTTCTGCAGCCAAGTTGGAATTGCTCAAAAGCAAAAAAGGGTAAATATTCTTTTGCCTCTTGTACAAACAGCAAAACAAACAAACAAAATTAGCTTTAGTGATGAGGAATTTTTAAAGTCACGTTCAAAAAATGCAGATGTAAAAATTTACTCAGGTAGCCTCTAAAACAGCTCAAAGGAAAATATTTGGGGACTAATTGCGTTCTTGTAAAAAGCCAGTAAAAGGTTAATACCTAATTGTTATTATGATGTAAATAATCTGGATTTAAAGTCTCAGAAGGCACAACAGTGCCTTGGGGATTCATTATGTATAATCCCTGTCCCCAGTGATGAGCACAGATAGTGTAAAGGAGTTGCTTTGAAAGCTTTCAATCCCAAAAGAAGTTTCCACCATGAATCCAAGATGGTTGAAAGGACCTGCCGGGAGAACATACCTCCCAATCTTTGCCTAGCAAAGATAACCGTAAAAGTCGAAATGACTTCCAATGTCAGTTTAAAATGTTGCTGTCAGAAGAATTCCTGGTGTTTCAACCTAGCAGGTTCCTTTCATCCTAAATTTCCAATGTCAGAGTTGTTACATTTACAAAATTTACCAAGGTTTAATGTTAATATTATGAAACTTGGGAATTTCACAATTTCTCGCTACTAGAGTAATTTAGCCCAAGCCCCAGAAAGCTCCTAACATTTAAGCGCAGTGTCATCCGTCAGATTATCTTCTGATACTCCTGTCACCGCTCTCAAAAATCCACTCCCCACACCATCTTGAGATCCTCAGCCCACTGCACTTAAAAAGAGGCTTCCAAGTGTGGAAGTCAGGCATCTCGAGAAGAAATTAAATGTCATCCAAGGTCGAATGTGTTTCTTCATCCGGCCTCCACCCACCCTTTCCCCGAGCTCTTCCCACGTACCTGAAGGCCACCCCAGCCATATCAAACAGGCGCCTCGCGGCAGTCATCTCATCGCTGTCATGGTATTTGTCAGATATGAAAATAACTTCTTTTATACCTTCAAAGGCAACAGCAGAAGAAGCCCCGTTAGTATAGACACACAGAGCTACTGCGACAGACACGCAGGGGCAGACGGAGCCCAGTAGTGTCCGTGATGAATTACCCTTCCCGAGCCTGCTCGCCCACAACGGCCACTTACCGCCACCCGTATCTGCCACCTTCCAATACAGCAGACGACAGATTATTTTTAATCTGCCCTCCAGTCTTTATGGATTTTTTTTTTAAACAAATGCAAAGTGAAAACATGTCAAGTAGTCAAGCCTTGATCCAATTAACAAAATTTTCCTTACTGTGGGCAATCAGATTTCCTTATTCACAAGGCGACTACTCGAAACACAAGAGGCTGATGCTGGGGGTGGGGGAGGAGGGGGGAGTGGAGCGTGCTGGCAAAAATCTGAGGTAAATGCCCTCCATGCTTCTGAAAATGGCTCTAAGAACTGATTCCAGGCAGCTCCATCGACAGCAGTTCCGCTTTCTTTTCCTGTCCCCCAGGGCAGCGCTAACTGGAGGGACGAGAGTCTGGGGGAGCAGGGGGGACACACTGCCCTGTCCTCCACCAGCCTCCGAAGGGACTACAGGGAAGCGGGGTACGAGCTGGGGGAGGAAAACTCCCAGAGGGTCGTGCACCACCAAGGAAGGAGCCCAGAACATTCTTCACCAGGGGCCGGCCCCTGATTCTGCTGCCACCGGACCTCTTCCCCTCGGAGAAAGGCTCCTGATAAACAGGCCCTTTAAACCACGCATCTGGCTAACATGATAAGTCTTTAAATCTCAAGCTGAGAGTTTTATGGAGACAAAGTGTAGCCGAATCTCAGATGCGACAGCATGGAAAAGGTGAGATATTCAGAACACAACGGCGTAGATTTACGGTAACTGTAATGTAAGGAAAACTTACAGTAGCACCATTCGAGTCAGATGACATTTATATGCAGAGATATGTTTAGGTCCTAAAACCTCTACCATATATTAATAAAAATTAAAATTTCATATACAGACTCCCAGCTGACCTTGCTTCTGACAGAAGTTCATTTCTCTCCCTCCCCCTAATCTATGCACGACGTGTCGGAGAATGGTGAATTGGCAGTAATTATATGCACTACCTGTGTTGTTTCTCAGCAGCCGGCAGTTTAAGAAGTTGCAAACTAAATTAAAAACATGCTAAGAATCACAGAGGACACAATTAGTCTTAGACTACCTGGCACCAGTCAAAAACAGAACACAGGAAGTACCTTGCAAAGTTGCGAGTGCAATTAATTTGGATCTAAACAACAGCGATTTCAGATCAAGCCCGTCTGCGGCGACGAGAAGGCGACGATGCAAATGTGACAAATGGGAGGGGGCCCCTCCTACCTGCCTGGATGATGAGCTTGGCACACTCATTACACGGAAACAAGGCGACATACATCGTGCAGCCCTTCACGTCGGCTGAGTTCTTGTTCATGATGGCGTTCAGCTCGGCATGGCACACTGCGGGTTTGAGAGAGAAGGAAAGAAAAACTTAACAGCGCGACTCCCGAGGAGTTGACTAATGTGGCTGAAGCATTCCACTCGCCTTTCTTTGGGAAAAAACAAAAACGTGTATAACAGACTCGATTTCTTAAAAACTGACCGGAAACTGGAAGGACAGAACACCAAATGAGGGCCACGCAGCCCGACAGGTTGGTGATTAGCCGCAAAACCATTCGCCCTGGCAGCCTTCGGTCTGCAAGCACCCCAGCAGCCAGGAGAGGCCAAGGTCAAGTATCTTCGCCCACCCTGAGCAGGGCAATAGCTCGTGGCTCCACAAGACCCTGGGGTACGGGACTGCGCACATAAAATGGCTCATTTGCGTGTTGATATGCACATGCGGGATCTTGGCCGTGACCATGAAGAGGGCAGGTTGCGATTTCCAGAGCAAGAGTCAGGAAGTGAAGCAGAGCATTTCTATCCCACGGGACTTCCCTCCCCTCACAGCTCTCGACCCCCATACACAAAAGGATGCTGGCAGATAACCAGTGGTTTGTCTTACATAAGAAAAAGCTTCCTTTGCTACTGAAAAGCCAAGTTCTGGCTATCATGGCCCATTCCACCAATGATCCCCAAAGAGTGATCCCAAGTCACTCGCAGATCTGCCTGAATGCAGTCAAAGGGAGCAGCCTCCTCTCCTCTCTTGCAAACCTGTAAGCCCGGCCGTCTTCCCGGGCGTTGGCAAGGTGTCCCATCCCCTAACTAGCTCACAAGGGCGCTCCTCCTCTCAAGGCAGTGGTCCTCACCGCTGTGATTGAGTTGGGAATCCCCTACCTGCACTGGGAGGCTGCCCTATTGCTCTCATACACTGGTATTTAAGTTTCTGGGTGCGTTGCTAAAACTCTATTATCCTCTCCCTGGCAGTGATTTGCAAACCTGTCCGCGCTCATCCGGGGTGTGGCCTGGGATTAAGAGATTTCCCACCTGATTCCAACATGCAGATGCATTGCAGAAACACTTCGTTGCAGAACCCTCTAGTAAGTCCCAAGAGACCTAACACATACTAAGCGCACAAGTGCCAAAGTCAATGTTTATTGAACAAATTAATGACAATCTGGCCATGGTCCAAATCATACAAAACTGCTGGAATTATAAATATGGGGGGCCTCCAGTGGACCCCCACTTGCTATCCTCTCCAACTGACCAACCTTCTGCCCTGAACAGCTTCTTCTAGGAGCACGGGAGCCTTAAATGAAGAGTAGCTTAAATTCATAGTTCTTGGACATTGTAGCCCTGACGTACTCGCTTAGTCAATGAGCCTTTATTAAGATCACAGCCCATCAGAGAATAGTCCCTGCTGGCCGGCCACAGAGAGACCTGAGCCACTCTCCTGGGGATGATAGGAGAGAGAAGAAAGGCTCCCTGGCTCAGTGGCATTGAGGACACTGGCCTCAGAGAGTCCCCTTCAGCCCCATCCACTTCCCTGGTGACCAAGATGTACCCCAGCAGGGATTAACACTTGCTCCCTGTTAAAAACAATTACATGTAATTGTTTCTCTTATTTCCCCCTTGAGGGCAGAGACAGGTAGGTCTTCGAGGTTCTCTGTAAATTTCCCAGAGTCTAATGCCCTGCCGTGAACATAATGGGGGTTAAATATTTATTGAATGAATAAAGGAGGAGATGCAGACTCCAATTGTTGATGGTGATGCTGGGAAATCCAGGAAGTCCTCTTAAATTCAAATATCGAGAAGAGGCTTTCCCATCAAAAAATATTTTTTGGTGGTGTTGGTATTAATCTCCAGAACTAGTTTCTGAGTCTGTTACTCACTGTTACTACCATCCTCTTTTGAATCTCTAAGAATGGTCCCATTGACTGCAACCGTCTTCCTCCAATTCATCCCAGGCAGTTTGGGATAATATTGAACATTGTATGGTCTGGATTCATTCATGAAAATTACCACGTGCAACCAATTCTCTTGGGCCCCATCTGACATCCCCATACTAAGGGCAGCAGATAGAAATAAAACTTGGAATCATCAACAGAATTCCCTTCTCTTAGCTACAAAATAACAAGAAGAAAACTACAAAGCTTCTTGTTAGAAACATGGCCTACTGGGCTGTATGAACAACCGTGTCGGACACATGGGAGGCTCTATTTTTTAAGTTTTAAATTCTTCCTTTTGATCTTTATTTTTTTACTTAAATTCAGTTAATTAGCAAACAGTGTACTCAAGGCCCAGTTGCCGCTCGAAGTTACGTGACCCTCGACAAGGTGTGTCCTTCCTGTATTTCCCACTCTGACAAAGTGCATTTCCAACTAACTAAATAAAAATGAATTTTGAAATACCAAGTCATCTAATGCCCAGCTTTTTCCTACTGTGTGTCCAGTTTCCTCCCTCTTTCTTCTAGAACAGCTGACCTCCAAGACAGGCTCCCGACAGCAAATCCTGAGCCTTCTCTCCTAAGGCCAAGGGCAAGAGGCAGCCTTGGCCCAGCCTACTGGAGGCCCCAGCCCCTCCTGATTCAGGCTCTCTCCATTCTGCATGTCCTTGGTCTCCACTCTCAAGAAGCCACCTTCTCGGCACTTCAGATCTCTTTTCTTCTTCCTTCTTCTTTTTCTTCTTCCGTCTTCCTTCGTCTTCCTTCTTTCAAGACGAAATCGTCCTTCCTCCAACTGCAAGACTAATTTATTTTTTAAACAATCATCTCTTGACTTCGTCACACATCCACAACCTCTGGGTTTTGCTAAACCAATACTTTTCAAACTGTAGGTTAAGAAATCAGTTTAGTGAGTTACAAACGGCTTTTTCCCTCTTTTTAACACAGGGGAATGAAAATAGATGAGATCAGAATGCGTCCTACATGGCAAAGGTTAAGTCCAGTTCCTAAAAACTGTCGGAGGGGTGTGTGTGTGTGTGTGTGTGTGCTTCAGGTGTGAAGTGTTTGCTGCGTCGCCATATAAAAAGTGTGTAACTGTAGGGCACCTGCGCGGCTCAGTTGATTAAACCTTGACTCTTGGTTTTGGCTCAGGTCATGATCGCAGGGTCATGGGATCCAGCCATGTGCTGGGCTCCACGTTCAGAATGGAGTCTGCTTAAGTCTCCCTCTCCCTCTGTCCCTCCTCGCTTGTGCGTTCTCTCTCTCTCTCAAAATAAGTAAATCTTTTTAAAAAGCATGACTATGGAAAACTATTGACTTCTGTAATATGTTATTAATATTTACAACAACTGGCCGGGGGGTGGGGAGAAAAGGCCTTGATTTGCGAAATCTGCCGATTTCAGTGTGACCGCTCCCACATGCCAGTTTCAAGGTCCTGGCATGAAACTGACCCCCCTCAGAGTTGGGAAGAGAGATGCAGGGTTTGCTCAGATGAGCTGGTAGGAGCGAGCTCCCACTTACACCCCTGGGTGGCCTGATCTTCACCCAAACCCAGGCCTCTCTGGGTGAATCTTTGGATTTGCCTGCCCGCTGGGCCCCCAGTTAGCAACAGCTCTCCACTCGAAACCCTCTCAGGCACTAGACACTGTGGAGCCTCCTACTTCTCTGTGGGTCCTTTTCTTTCTCTCGCCTCTCGGGGGATCTTCCAAGGTTCAGTCCTGCTCTTTCATTTTTCTCCTGTAGTCCCTAAGTCTTCATGCATCTGTAGAGTCTCAGAAAGCAGATCGATGTGGTAAAACCCAGTGTCCTGTCTTATCCGTGGGCCTCTGCGCTGGATGGTCTGAGGTTTCGCTGTGACTTTTCTCTCTATGACAAATACTCCATAGATATTTGACAGCAATAAATGAAGGAATAAATTTATCTTTTTCTAGTGCTAGCATTTTTCCCGTGTCACCCGGGGACAACTACAGCAAGAGCTACAAATATATAAGAGCCAAAACCAACCAACAAGGAGTGGTCCTGTTCATGACCTTGACATGCACACAGTTTTTACATCTGTAGTAAGCACAGGACAGGGTATTTCAAAGTACACAGTCCCTAGGAAGTATTCATAAGATAGCTAAAGTGTCCCCTTCTGGGCACATTTGCCAATTACCTACCTAGAATTATGCATCTATGACTAAGCAATGACCAACAGACATCTCCAAGTACTACAAGTGTATTTGATAAGTGCAAAGAGTGACACCAAATCTATCAATTATTCTCACCATTGTTTAAAACGAAGAGAATCAAATGCTGAAAATACCAGATTCATGCATATAAAGTTCCTGATTGCCAGAAGGAGAACCTCTGTTTCAGGTAATTATAAGACAATTCATACGCTTTGGTCTTTTTTTCCTCTTCTATTACTAACTGTCAGAATTCAGAACGGCATTAACCTTGGGCCACTGAGAAGAGATTGTATAATTAGAAAACTGTATTTTTCAAATTCCCTCTTACTAGGGCTTGATTAATCCTTACTGTCTCAGGTAGGCGGTTCTCTCAAAGTTTGACAAATTAACAGGATATATTCCATCCTGGCTAGATTTAAGAGATTCAACATTTTATAGATTTGACTTTCATCTTATTTGATACAAGACTAAGACAACATCTATTTTAGATAGTACTATTATTAAGGTGACTTAAATAGGTTTTACCAAAAAAAAAAAAAGAAAGAAAGAAAGAATCTTGAATAATGCTAAACAAAGGCTAAGTATGGCACAAATAATTTAAGGGGTAACAGTGTGGTTCTACCCCTCACCTCCTTAGGGGGTGAGGCCCTCCCCCCTCAGCCTATTAAATGAGGGGTGGCTCGGAGGGTCACACAGCCAGTTTCTGCACCACCTTCCGCCACCAACCTCCAAGCTGGACCACAGGAGCCCCAGTAAGTCTCTTGGGAAATGTGCCTCTGCCCCTGACCTTGAAGGTTCGAGGGCTGGGTGGCCGCCCATGGGAAAAGCACGGATGGTTCGCTTGCTGACAGGCCGGAGGGATAGGACTCAAGGGCCGGGAAGCATCTGCTCACGGCCTTCCAGAACGGAAAGGTGGAAGGCTTCACCCTGCAACTGATAACATACACGTCGCGGGGTGCCCGAGTTCAAAGTTGACCCTGTGCATTTTTAAAAATAACTCGAAGTTAATTTTTATAAGATATTTCACTTCTGTTCTATTCTTTTCATCATCACCTCTTGAAACAAGGATCTACGCGCTTATATTTCAAGGGTCCTATAGCTGTCAATCACTGCACCCGGCGCGCCCCTCTACTGGGGCGCGGGCACCCTCTTTCCTGTGCTCAGAGCCCCACTGATGCGAAAAGTCCATGGAGGGGTGGGGCGCGAACTTGCTCCTGGAACAGATCATTTAGGCAACTGGGGCTTCGGGAGCTAAAATGGAATTTCAACTACTTTTTTCTTAATTATTGAAAGCTGTCCTGACAGGGCCTCATACATCACTGCCAGCCTCCAAAGTACCTATCCTTCAAGTCAATAATTTAACAGCAGAGTAGCCTCTGCATTGAAGCCCCCCACCAGCCTACCACCACCCCTGGAGTACTACCCACAACGTTATCAATGTCCACTACTAGGGCTTCCCCCAAATCCAAAGCATTGCTAGAATTTAGCCCCTAGGCAAGGTCAAAACTCTAGTACCTTATCTCCCCTTCCTGAACTTTCCATATCTGTAAAGCAGCTACCGAATTCAGGATCTGAGTTTTCAAAGGATTTGAGCTAAAGGTGGGGGCAGGGGGAGGGACAAACGACTTGGAAACAACAGTCGCACCATGTCCTGGAGACAATCCCATCCACACAGGCCCATGGACCACGTTGACCATGTGCAGCCTCTGCTTCTCCAACTCCCTCGAGCGCCACCCCCCCCACACCCCAGTCTTCCTCGCCGACACTTCCTGGCATACTCCAAAGCAGATCTCACTCTCAGGGCCTCTCAGGCAGAGCTATCCCCCTGGGCGATAGAAGGAAGAGGAGACAGTTTTAAGCTGTAGGCACGTCCCGCAGACGTGGAGTGAGGAGTTCAGGTCACAGGCGGAGGGCTCACAGGGCTGGGCACCGGGGCTGTGGGAACAGGGGAGCCCAGTCCTAGAGCTCAGGCCCCGCTGGGCAGGAGATGCCTGAGCCCCAGGCAAAAGGCTAGAGACACAGAGAAGGAGCAACAAAGAGGGAAAGCAGTGAAAAGAGGCAGGAAATGGGCTGAGAGGTGGAGGGGGACAGGGGCCAGCCCGACTGCCTCACCTGACCACGTCCACCTGCTCAGAATCAGACATTGCTGCCCCCCGGCCCCACCCTGGGCAGTGGGTGGTCTTTCTATCCGGAGGATGGAAGGAACTGGGCCTCACAACCTTCTGGCTTTGAGGGACACACAACCCCAGTGGAGAGTTGATGATGATGACCTCGTTAAGTCTGCGGGTGAAAATAAACACAGGTTCCAGCGATAAGGCAGAGGAAGCCAGCCCCGAGCCTGGGAAACGTCCGGAGTCTGTTCCATCACCGCGCTGTGCCCAGAGAGGAGGTCTGTAGAAGAAAAGGACAGCAGAAAGGCATTCTGGCCAGGCCCAGGAAGACGGAGATGAGTCACTCACTCGGAAGGCAGCCAAACCCTCCAGGCTCTGAGGGAAGCCCCGAATCCTAGGGCCCCCACCTGAGGCAGCTGGAACTTCCCACCTCCACTCCCCCAGTGTTCCTCAGGGCTGGAAGAAAGGCACCCGGGGCCTGGCTCTGCCTTCCCCTCACTTCCTCCCAGGGTGACCCCTTGGCCACTCCTCACAGGCTCTCTCTCCTCCACCTGCTGATTCTAGGACCCTACCCCCCTTGTGGAGCCTCAGTCTCCTGGCCTGTGAAATGGGAGAGAAAAAGACCCGTTAGAGTGACTACGGTCTGTGAAGAGCGCGGCACAGAATTGCAACCTGGTCAGTGCTCGTGCTCCCTAAGCTCTCCGGCCCGGGCTGTCCACCTGAGACCCAGCAGCCCCGGGCTGCTCAGCTGGGCGGTGGGAGAGCAGACGTTTCTTTTTCCCTCTGTCCTACCCTGGTCCCCATCCCCTGCCCCCTTCCTCTCTGCCTCTTGATAAGTAAGGCTGCTGGTAGCAACGCATGGCACCCGGGGGAACCACTTAGCCCCAATGGTAGTGCTTAGGGCTAAAGAGATTTCTGACTGTGGTGTTTCCATTATGGACAATAAAGCCCCCAGAACTCTAATTACATTGCTTCCCTATGTGCTGAGGGCACACAATCAGGTCAGAGGGAGGAGGGTGTGGAAATGCTGCATTTCGTTGATGGGTAAGCCGTGCCTCGCTCCTGTCCTACCGTTCACGTGAAACACGTGTTTGATGCCTAAGACGTACTCCAGAAACATGAATTGAAACAGGACACTAATCACTGCTTGACAGCTTTGGAATGCAAATACACACAATAAAGACTCCAAGCTTCCCTCTTGCGTTAATAGCTTACAAAGGGTAAACTGGGACGGAGCGGTGAGCACTGGAAGAGGAGTCAGGACGTGTGTGTTCTAATTAATTCCGGCTCTACTGGGCCTGCCTCAGGCAACTCACTGATCTTGTTTCGGCGTGCAGAAAATGGGGCTTAACCCACCTGCCTCCGGTTTCTGAGATGAGACCGGAGCCGTGACCCTGCCCTACTTTTCTAGGACGTGACTCTGGCAGGCCTTCTTCACTCCGCACAGCAATCTCCTCCCCGACTCCCCCGTGTCCAAGCCCGCTCACGCTCCTCCTCCCTCCCGCGGCTGACAACCTTGCCTCATCCTTCACCGAGAGGCTGCCGTGGATCACATCCCCCTGCAACTCCATGGACCTCTGCACCGGCTGCCGGCTGCCCCCCCCACACACCCCTACCGCAAAACCTAGTGACCCTCTTCTATAGCTAATGAACCTTCCTGGGAGACCAACCCCGCACACCGTCGCAGAACTTCCTCTTTTTCCCTTTCTGGATTCCTCAGTCTCCTACAGACATAGAAACCCTTCTCCTGGTCCCATCACGCGATCGCCCTCTGTCTTCAAACACAGCTCAAAGCCATGTCTCTATGCCGGCCCTGTCCCCTCACCTGCTGCTGGCTCTCCGTCTGCCATGCCATCAGAACTGCCCACAGCAGCGTCAGTAATGACCTCCAGGTCGCTAAACACCGTGGACATTTGTTGCCCTTCTTAAACCTCTCAGTAGCCTTTACGGAGGCTGACGGCTCCCTCCTCCTCCTTAGAGCGTGCCCTGAGGTCCCTGAGGGCTCCCACCTTGTCTGCCTCCTCCACCCAACCTCTCAGCGTGCCAGACCTCAGAGACCAGCCCAGAGTCCAGCCTTTGCACCGTCACTCCATCCCCTCACCCATTTCCACGGCCCAATGTCACCTGAATGCCAAACATGCCCCCACAGACGTCCCCAACCTAGAATTCTGTCCGCACTTGTGTACCCAACTGACTAGGTGACACCCCTACAGGGAGGACTCACAGACACCCCACACTTCAGGGTCCAAATCTTCCCCCAAACTGAGGTGCTCAAGCTGGAACTGCCTGAGAGAGTCACTCTCCCTCTAGGACCCCCCCTATCGCCCAGCCCTCTTGAGGCTGCTTCTAGAATACACCCCAGACCCATCTCCGACACTCCTACCACTGTCACCAGAGAGACACACGTGCCAGTCACTTCAGGGCTGCCATCCTTGTTTCCATTCCTGCCCCGAACCATCCACACATTCCCTACACACCAACTCAATCTCGTAAATCCAAACTCCTTATCCTATAGTCCCCAGCCTCATCTCATTACTCCAACCGTGACCTTGACCGACCTGGACCTTCACCGCTAAGCGTGGGCCAAATCCTTTCCCTCCCACATAATACTCCAAGCACCTTCTTGACCAAGGGCTTGCACCAAGCACAATTCTCAGCAAGGAATGTCCTTCCTATCCCCAAACACTGACCAGCCCACCTTGACCTCTTGGGAACCCATCCAGTCCTCCAGGTCTCAGCCCAACAGTCACTTCCTCAGAAAGGAATAGTCAACAGCATCTGTTGATTTGTCTACCTCCATCGCTGAGTCTGAGTTGAAAACACAGACCTTGTACATTTCGCTCACTACTGCAGAGTGCTTGGCATGGGACACGCTAAGTGAACAAATGACCACAAGTGAACATCGTCTGAAAACTGTATTGTGATATAACATATAGTCATGATCCCCCATCACCAACAGACAGCTCGTAACGGATCAAAGAAGAGCGGGCTTGTGAGTATTTCAATTCCTAAAAAGTTGTAACTCACTTGCAGAAGGAGGAACGACAGTGAGGAATTCCGCTTCCCTCTTTCACCTAAACTCAAAATTAATGGCGTTTTGAACAAAGTCTTTTAATTGCAGAATTAAAAAATTCATGCTCAGTTATCATATTCAATATTTTAAATTTACTATGGCATCTATCATTTGGAAGAAGCACTGAGATAAAATTTACACCTCTGCTAATTGGCCAGGACCGACCCTCCAGAGAGCATGAGCAGGAGGAAGAGTGAGCGCTCCCTCGAGCTCTAACTCCATTCTTTCACCAATGTTCTCCACTCAACCCACGATTCCCTGATGCCGTGTTTCAGGAAACACTGTCATGCTGACGGATTCACAAAAGGATCTCTGAAATCCTTCCTCTCCATTTGGTTTGGTCTTAGAACACCCTCTGGTCTCCTAGAGTTCTAAACCTGCCTCCTCTATTCTATATTTTCTTGGACTTCGATGTGGGGTCTTTTTCAACCCTCCAACCTTTTTTCATCCAATGTCTATGAATCTCCATGTTTGTGGGGTGACCTGTATCTTCAACCACCCCCGCCTGCTCATGCGTCCTGTCTCTGTCCGACTTGGAGTCATCTTAGAACTGGCGCAAGTTTTGACCACTGGAGCACAGGGAGAATACAGCCTGCTGCTCCCCTTAGTAACTCATCCACCCACACACGCGCGCGAATATCCTCTCTGTGTCACTGCCACCAACGGCTTTTTACAGCTTGGAAGCTTTCACCCAAGATGACTTTGGAACCCCCTTCAGCCCCATAGGCAGAGAAATGAGGCCCTAATCAAATGCAATCAAAGCTATATTGTTTAGGGGCACCTGGGTGGCTCAGTGAGTTAAGCCTCTGCCTTGGGCTCAGGTCATGATCCCAGCGTCATGGGATTGAGCTCTGCATTCGGCTCTCTGCTTAGCAGGGAGCCTGCTTCCTCCTCTCTCTCTGTCTGCCTCTCTGCCTACTTGTGATCTCTGTCTGTCAAATAAATAAAATCTTAAAAAAAAAAATAAGCTATATTGTTTAATTTTTCCTTAGAATTCTAGCACGGATGGAGTTCTCAGTATCATTTATTTCATAAAGATATTGAGAAGTAAATGTCAAGTTATGTTTAGCAAGCCCACAGTCACTGGGTATAAACACAGCACACTGGACCCGAGGCTCCGGAAGCCTGTCTGGGATTCTGCCCTGGAATCTGGTCATTGATGTTTTAAGCACTGTGGGGTCTTTCTTAGCTAATACGGATATTAAAAACATATATAAAATCTCATCCAAATATTTTTAAAGGTCCTAAGAAGTCAAAGCAAAATGCAATATAAATACATCCAAAAATCTCCAGGAACCCAGTTTTATTCCGTATTTCCTGGAGCAAACGGTATATATATATATTCTACTTTTTTACCACTATTAACAAAGTTAATGTTGAAATGTTGAAAATGTTGAACGTTGAAAAAAAAATGCAAAATAAGACCTTAGTCATTCAGCCTGATTTCAGAGACGATCGGCCCAAATCAGCAAAGAGATGTAGAATAGATCAACAGAACAAAGACTAACAAAACCCATCACTGTCAGCTGCTCTCTGCACCCCACTGCATGGCAGCCCAAAATTCCAGGCCAAAGACTTACTGAAATTGAAAAATTAAAGAAGTTCTATTTACCACAAGAATACCCACTTGCACTCAGAAAATTAACGTGCTCATATACCTAAAACCTAAAATGGGTTGAATGTGGCCCTAAAATTTTATTGATACTATTAAGTTTCTCAACAAACCTTTTATTTTGAGAGAGAGTACAAAGATGAACTTGAGCTTACTTCCTGTTCATTAATTTGGAAATCGCTACCCTTGGATTACTTAGGTAAGGTTGTATTACAGATTTCCATGAAGTAAACTGGGTCTTTATAAAACCCAGACAAACGTGTTTTTACGAGTAGGCTGGATCCTCACAGATGAGCATTTTAGGTTTTCCTGCACATGCTTTTCTACATATGCTTTGCAGAACTTGCTACTCTCTGTATGTGCTTTCTAGATATTCCTAGTGAAACTGTAATCCTTGGCTCGTCAAAAATAATTAACCCTGAATCTATAGATTCAAATATTTACACGAAAGGGCACCTCGCTGGCTAAGTTGATGGAACACGGCTCTTGACTTAGGGGTCATGAGTTCGAGCCCCACGTTGGGCGTAGAGATTACTTAAAAAATAATAATCAGTAATAAAATAAAAAAATAAAATACAGATAAAAATCAAATAAATCAACCCCCCCGATCATGATTTATTCTTTTCTTAAGACTATTTATAAACAGCTATCCCTGATCATGAGATATCCTTAAATTAAGCTGATTAATTTCCAGAGGGGGAGCCTCACACATAAGCTGTTGAATTTCCCCGATTGTCTAAAGCATCACACGATGAAACTTGAGTTTGCCCCTTGATTCATATGAATAATGGACTTTCTTTCTTCCTGGGATAAACTTGCTCAAAGGTTTCCCATTGATTTTATTCGTTATTTCATACAAAAGGTCCTCCTTAGGCACACCGTCAGGGCCACCACTGCTAGGAGGCCGAGCAGGGGAGGGACAGCAGGAATCTGCAAGTGAAATTAGAATTCTGCAGCCAAAGAAACAGCAAGTCATCAAGTTCACGGATCTGCTGAACAAAACCAGAGGGCGTTCAATTTCAGCTGGCTGAAGGAACAAATTTGATCTTAATTACGAAGAAGCTCTTACAAGTTTTGAGGAAGTCACAGCTCAAGAAGGATCAGCCGCCTAACTTCTTGATAAATTAGTTTCTCAAGACTAACCTTTTGGATGCCAAAGAAATACATCACGTGCGTGGCAGTCAGGAAAATGTCAGTGTTCAAGGGGGTAAGGTAAATGGCTAAGTGATCGCTAAAATGACATCTATGCATGCTTAGCAATATGCTAACTCTAAAAAATAAAGATGAGATTTAAATATGAAATTTACAGAAGCACCACCACACACTGGTAAAATGGTTGGAAGTTGCCAGGCTAACAGAATGCCTTAATGAATTCCAGCAGTGTCCTCCCCAGCGCTACCTCGTTTTTCGAGTTTTCCTGCAGAAACAGGAACTGACCCTGGAAGGAGCCCCACGTCTCCATTTCTGCCTGATGCATGAAGAATGAGGCTGCCACCCCTCCTGGGACATCAGAACCTGTGGTCCTCCCATGATGGGCACCTGGGAAACAGCAGGCAAAGCCATCCGGGCTTCTGGATTGATGGGGATGGAAGAGGAGGCCAGGTAAAGAGGCCTGCTCACCCACACGAAACCGCACAACAGGAAAACACAGGCGAGCTGGAGGAGCAGAGGGAACCCGACTTAAAAAATGCCAAGTTCAAAAATAAATAAATAAATAAATAAAGCCAAGTTCTGAACAATAGCTCTCCAGGATGAAGGATTGATGAAGTTGATTCCACTCCAGCTCCCTGGTCTGCAAACTACGTCATCAACATTGGTTATGGAGCCCCAAGGAAGGTGTGATCTCTGAATTACCACGAGTATTTTTACCTCCATTTTATAAAATTGGTATTTTGATTTAATGTGCTTCGTTCTAATGAGTTTCACAAAGAGAAAGGAACTCAATATGTCAGCTGAATACTTCATCCCAGGTTTGCAACCACTCCCTCCTAAAAATAAAAATCTTCCAAAGCTTTTTCATACGGTTAAATTAGATCAATCTGCTGCTTCCCAGTTTTTTAATTGTCACTCACGTGAAAAGGTGTCACTTTTAACGCTGACTTCTTCCTGCCACTTCATGTGACTGACAGAACCCTAGCTTTTGGATTTTTCAGGAAAAGAATGACATAAAAGGCAGTGTCTGTGGCAGGGGGAATTTTCATTTTCCATACTCATACTACATTATAATCAAATAGTTTCATGAAGTTTTGATCCCAAGGTTGGAAGAACCAAAACACCCTTTAAAAATGCGTCTCCAGAGACACAGCCGGGAAGAAGCTCCATCTTCCTACTATGTTACAAGTGTTCCAAGCTTCCCTCCTCTCCGCAAAGTGTCGATCAAGACTAATGACGCTAAACTTAACAGAATCAATAAGGAGAATTAAGTTGTATATGCTGCTGGTAAAGCCAAACTTACGTGGCTCCCAAGCTCCACGTCGGGGAAGCGCTGAAGCAAGCCCCGTGCACGCCACCCCGTGGGAAGTGAGGGCACCCCATGCAAGCCCCCGAGTTCGGGGCGGGGGGTTACTTTGCCTACGCCTCTGCATGCTCAAGGGCACGGTGCAAAGGGGAGAGAACGGGTGCTCCGCTGTGCTACGACCCAAGCAGCCTTTCAGAAAAGTTGAATTCCCCGGCCCCATGGGGGAGGCAGTGGCGTAGCAGAGAGCACCGATCTCAGAGTTCGGAGAGGTCTCCCTGCTTGCGTCGCATTAAGAAGGATACATCACATTTCTGGGCCTTTCTTTTCCCATCCATAAAAATGGGCAGGCTCAGACCCTGTGGGCACAGGACCCCGAGGCACTACTACGTTTCTGCAAGGGGTCCAGGCAGGATCCCCAGATTGCGGGAACATCATACGCCTTCTCCAAACACCAATGCTGGTTCATAAAACTCAGAGTGATGCAAAGGGTTACTGGCATCGAGGAGATTTTATCAACCATGGATTGTCTTACTCAAAATATGCCAATGGGGGCCCCTGAGTGGCTCAGTCAGTGAGGCCTCAGACTCTTGAATTTGCCTCAGATCATGACCTCGGGGTCATTAGATCGAGCCCCACATGGGGCTCCATGCTGGGTGTGGAGCCTGCTTCAGGTTTTTTCTCTCCCTCTCCCCCAACAGGCGCTCTCTCTCTCAGAAAAGAAGAGAAGAGAAGAGATGCTAATGTTCTCACTTATATATGGAATCTTAAAAGAAAAAAAAAGCTCACTGATGCAGAGAACAGAGTGGTGGTTGCAAGAGGTGGGGTGGGGGGTAGGAGCGGATGACACGAGTGAAGGGGAGCAAAACGTACAAACTTCCAGGTATAAAACCAACAAGTCCTGGGGAGTGTGACATACAGCCTGGTGACTGCAGTGAGGAAAACTGTATTGCATATTTGAAGGTTGCTAGGAAAGCAGATCTTCAAAGTTCTCATCGCGCGCACACACACACACACACACACACACACACACACACGAATTTTTTGTAATGACATAAGGTGATCCATGTCGACTGGACTTCTTATGGCCATCATTTTGCCATGTATACAAATAACCAGTCATTACATTATAACACTCGAAATCTAATAAAATGCTACACGTCAATTACATCTCCAAGAAAGATAGGGGGAGTTTAACTAGCATCATACTGGGGTCCGGGAAGTGTTGTTGACATTTGAGAGAGGATCCTCATGTATTCCAAAGAACAAAGACATGGCTGGTCTAGAACTCTGGATGATCCCTAACGCTCCTTTACAGGGATTAGCACATCATCTATCCTCCCTCAGCAGCTCGGCTGCCGATAATGTCGTCGAGGAAAGAAAGGGTTCAAATCAAGCCCACCCAATCCCAGACATTATCGCTGATCTTTCAGATTAATTTAATCTTAACATGAAAGTAAAACAAACAAAAAAAAAAAAACGAAAAACTTGCATTTTGGCCAATTATCACCAAACATTTCTATCACCACCTCCAAGGAGATCCAAACATGTGCTTCTCTGTAGCCCGAAATCCCTTGATAAAACAAGACTGAGTGTACAGTTTAAAACTAGTCATCATTATTTAGACTTAAAGCCCATCTTTACGTGTCTTATGATGGTAGTAACACTAAATGCCTTTTAGAAAGCATTTTATATTTAATAAAAATAAATAAATTAAAAAAAAAAAAGAAAGCATTTTATACCATCTACGACTTTTATGGTACATCAAAAGACAACTCTAGTGAAAGAAATTGTCTACATTCTAGCACAGCCACATGTAAAATAGATAATGGGCGAGCAAGGGCAAAGAGCTCTGAAAACCGAGAGGGAGCATATGGAGAGTACAAAATAATGCAGACAACCAGTGTCCTGAAACTCAGCAACTACTCAGTTAAAAAAAAAAAAAAAAAATCATTGAAGTTGGACAAATGCCATGGGTTTGGTTTGGTTTTGTTAATTCCTTTTGGAAAAGGAGCTCTGTAAGGTATTTGCCTCCAAGCTGGGGAAAGGCAGTGTCTAAGAACAAACACGATCAGCTACTGGAGAACACCTCCAAGTCAGGGGTCGCCAGTAGGAGGCAAAGCCTTTGGCCTCTAGGTCACTGCCATGATCTGCCCAGGGCTCACAGTGACCGAAGAAGAAAGGACAGGTCCCGCCTGGAGAGCCGCTGAGGATCCAAGGAGGACCGTCTACGCCAGTCCAAACACTGAAATTTTTTTACAAGAAGCCTCCGCTTTTTACAAGACTGACACCTACAGACTCCTTCCTTCAGCAGGAGACCCGAGGGTTCACCGTGTGGACTGGGTGAAAAACACCGTGGTTGTCCTTCGTCTCAGTGTAGACCAGAAACACATTGAACTTTTCATTCTCACGGTTTCTAAGTGGGACATTGAACCGTACTGTGCAAAACCACAGGTACTTCGCCGTGCACCTGCGAACAACTTACCGTTTCCCTTCCTCCTTACCATGGAAAGCTTACAGAATCACAATCAGGATGACATGAAAGTTTCTAAATACGTTAGCACGTTATTCATTTCAGGAGCCGCACTCGGCTACAACGCTAAGGCTGAGAAGACGGTTCGAACTTCTGCCAAGGCTGGAGTTAAAAGGACAAAACTGACAATCAAATCCCCCTAATCACTGAACTATGTTTCAATCCTGGAAAACTCAGACCTCCGGGCAGCCCCACACCCCCACTCCACCCCCAATCCTCAGTTCCCTCCCCACCGCCAGGCAGTCTTTCTTTTTCTTTAGAAAATGGAGCGGTTGCCCTAAGCAATCTAAAAAGAAACTCAAGGGGCTTATTTAACATGATTAAGGTCCAGGAACATTAGTAAAAATATATATATTCGGCTAAGTGTAGACTTGGAATTCTTCTAGAGAAAACCCCAGAGGCCAGCCTACTACAGAAGAGTCAACAAAGCAGAAAGACCTTATATCACTCCTCGACCCTCATTTCCTAAAGGCCCAATCTTTCCCATTTGGATGGGCTTCATCTACTTTACTCCCAACAGAGGCACTCCATTCATCTCCAGACAGAAACACAGGTCCTTGTGTTATGAAAAATCTACAACCAGCGTAAGTAGCCCCATTTCCCTCTTTTAGAACACTGGATGCATTTTCTCCAGGGAATTAAAGTGAAGCGAGGCTGTGGCTTGTCCCCCCTCAATCTCTTAAGTGGTTCTTCTTGGGGCTCAGATACTCAACAAGTTATAGGAAGCACCCTTCCCTAGTTCAAAGGTGGACCCCAGAGCTGGCCACGTCAAAGGTTTTTGGTTCCACGCATCTGGCTTGGGGTCAGACTACCAGCCGCCTTGGGAATACAGAGCCCGGCCTCCAGAACAGGAAGAAGATGCCAAACCATCCATTTCCTGATGTCCGGCTTGATGGAGGAAAGATGTCAGGGTTCAAAGCTATTGGCCAAGAAAAAATTCTTGGGAGGTCTTCGGCACAAAAAGGTTAAGGCACGGGGATAGGACCCGTGAGCAGAAAAAGCTGCCATGGGTCAAGAGGAGTGGCCCATTATGTATTTTCAAATTGGGAAGGGATTAGGGATAGCATCAGTAGTCTCTAAGGAATTTTGGAAGCAAGGTTCCCAGGAGCTTGAGTGGGCTAGCTTGTTAGGAAAAGGTCATTTATTGCTGTCTAATAAAACCCTAGTCATGAGACCCTTCAGATGTATATCAAAGGGTCATATGCTTGGGGGACAATTGCCAACATGTACCTTGGAGGGTGAGTAGAGATAAAGGAAATTTCCAAAGGAATTTTTATATGTTAAAGTAGACTTACAGGATCCTGGGGTTGGGCTAGGATTGCCTGTGCCCCTTAGCAAAGTCTTATCACGGAGGCAGCTGAGTCTCTAGAGGAAGGTCACTCTGCCTGTTTCAAGGACTCATCAGGGGCTGTAAGTCCTAAGGAAATTTACTAACTTCTCTTCTGCCTTTGTTTCCCACATCACAGCCCACAGTCATTTCCTCCTTGTCAGAGATGAGTTGAGATTTCCTCTGTAGGCCGGAGGGGGGCTGAAGGAACCCTGCTTCTCATCAGAGCAAAGCCCTGGCCAGTCCTCGGTTAGCTGGCTTTGCTTCTGGGTAGCCAAGAAACAACCTGTGGAGCCACCACGTACATCCTCTGACATATCCCACCCCCGCCCCAGCCAGGGGCTGGGGCCCTCCGCAGAGACGTCCGCCATCCACGCGCAGGGGTTGTAGAGCTCGGTGGACCCCTGGAGCACCGGGCCAGGCTGCGTGACCACTCACATGCTTTCCATTCACAGACCCTCTCTGAAGCATAAAGGGTCGGGGGCAGCGAGCTAAGGTAGTTGAATAGGATTTTTCTTTTGCCCAGCTGTTGATGACTAAAAAGAGAGCATACTTAAGCACCAGCAAGGCCAAGCCACGAAAGCAGAAGGAAACACAGCCCAGGCCCTACCGTAAGGGTACTTGGTGTCCAGCCTGCTCTCCGCCGTCCTCCTCCAAGGTAGCAGGTCGTCGCTGCACCCGTTCGGCATTCCATTATACCCGATGCCCACGATCTTGTTTTCCGCATTCACGATGCAGGCTCCAACCTACAGGGAAACGTGCCGGAAGGCGTGGTGACCTGGCGAGGCTGGTGTGCCCCTGGACAGGCAGTGAATGAAACCAGAAGCTGGCAGAGCTCCAAAGCGAGCATGCGGCTTCCAGAGGCGTGTGAAGGGTTCTCTATGCCCTCACTTGCTTTCGGTGGCAGCTCTCACAAGCCAAAGAAAACAGACCCCCCAAACCCCAGAGGGGGTCCAAGAGGCCGTGAATGGTGGCCTGTGGAAAATGTAAGCACCTGAGGATGCAGCACAAAAGACAGATTTACTCTGCCTTTAAGTTGCCAAGGACCCGCTTCCGGCTGGGATTTGTTCATTTCCAGGTTATCTCGGTCTCTGTGTGTCCAAACATTCTAGAAAACTCACTTACCTGTGAATTTGGATCTTTGCTTCTCTGTGCCGATAAGAAGGCCACTGCCATGAAATACTCAGGCCATTCCAAATAGTCATCACGTTTTTTGCAGGGAACTTCACTCATGCTGGGTCTAGAAGGAAAACAGCGGTAGAGAAAAGCATTTTGGTACCCCGGCTTTCCAGATCAACGCAACTGCATGTCAACGTTGGAGCTGCAAAGTCAGACAATTTCTGTGACATTTATCCCGTCACAAATCACAGATCATGGAATCCCAGACAGTGTCTCGCCTTAAGAAAAAAATCAAGTTAAGTTACTGTTCCAGAAGTTCGGGTTTGGCATGTAGAGTTCTGCATTCCCAAACATTACATCTATGAACTGCTTTCTCATAGGATTTTTGTCAACCTGGTACAAATGCCTGCACCACAAATTGTTCTCATCCGTCACCTCCCCCCCATTAGGAAATAAGAGCCAGCACAAGGGGGAGGGAGGGATTATCGATCATCTGCTATCTTTCAGACACTGTGAAGGGTTATACACATCATCTTACTCAAGCTTCATTCCTAGCAAAGGTACTAACATCCCATCTTGCACAGACTCCCCTAAATCCCTCAGGATTATTATCCATGCCAAATTTCATTGGAGCTGTCCCAGCTCTGATGTTAACCAGATAATCTGTTCCTTTTCTTTCCCCTTAGCTTCCCCAGATGAAAACAGATGTTATCACCCCTGAGCATCACTTCTGAGTACTGAATCAAATGGGGAGAAACGATGGAAAGTGTCAGGAGCTACAACTGAGGCAGAGTTTTAGTACCATGGGCTCTACTCACTCAAGGGGCAAGGCATAAGCTGATCTACAACAGGGCCAGCCCCTAAACTTCCAGTAAGGGATGGGGTCCTTTCAAGGGAAACTAAACAGCACAAGGGAAGAGGGCAACCCAAGAACCGAGTGGGTGTCCCTGAGCATTCTTGAGAGTCTGGGCGGAAGGGATGTGTGAATTTCCAGGCACTTGGGCTTCAGCCTCTAGCCCTTGGCTTGTGCGGGTCAGTGCCTCAGACTGGGAGACCGTGAAAAGTCGCTACTGGGACCCATGATTATCCACTGATTCTGCTGCCCAAACTCTGTAAGCCCTCTTAACACCCAGCCATGCTGGACTGCACAGGTTTTACCACCGGCTCCAGGGTTAGCGTCCGTAATCCCTGTAGGGTGGCAGGTACGTGCCACTAAACAGGAGGTGGGAGGGACGCAGAGAGGGAAAGAGAGGTGTTACTCCAACTTCTGCTTTAACGCTCCGGGGAGCCCCGAACCCCAGCCGCAGCAACTCCAGGGGGACACACCGGGTTACCCGCCGGGACAGAACCCAGGCCCCCCCGCCCACCAGCCCTCTCGGACCCCACCCGAGCCAAACCACGCAACCCGAGCCTCCACGTGGGCGCAGGAAGTCCTGCCGGTTCCACCCTCCCCCGGCTTCCTGGGGGGAGCGAGTCTCCAGTGATCCGGCCCGCCCAGCCGGCGCCCGCCAGCCCCGCAGGAGGTTGCCCCGGGAGGGGTGGAGGTGGGGGGGATCCTCGGGCTTCCCCGCCCCGAGCCCCCGCCGCGAGCCGGGCGTCCAGCACCCCCGCGCCCAGCGCTCGGGCCGCCCCGCGTGGCGCGCACGCCGCGTACCCGCACCGCAGGGCTGGCCCCGGCTGGTCCTCGGCTCCGGCGGGCGATCGCAGGCCGCCACCCGCCGCCCCGCCGCCGCGCGCCGGGAAAGGAAGTCGGGAGAAGAGGCGGGGCCGCCGCGGGGCCGGAAGGGGACATTGGCCGAGCGGCCGCGCGCCCGAGGGAGGGGGTCCCGGCGGGCGCGCACCGGGCGGGGAACTCCCGGGCGAGGTCGCCTCTGCCTACCGGTTCCCGGCACGCAGCTCGCTCGACCGCGATCAGGCCGGCGACCTCCAGGACCAGCAGCGCCCGAACGACTCCTCCCGGCCTGGCTGCCTCCCTTTGTTGAGGCGGATGGTTTGGGACTTGATCCTGGCCGGGCGCCGGCTCCTGGGTGCCCTGGAGGCCGCCCCCGAGGCCGCAGGGCTGGGACCCGCGGGATCGCCCCGCCGCGGAGGTCCCCCCGCCCCCGGCCGGCGCCCCGGGCTCCCCGAGCCTCTGCCCGCGTTCGTGCTCCCCAGCCTGGGCCCCGCGGGGGATGCTCGTGGCGGCTCCCAGGGCTCGACTTGATCATCGTTGCATTTTTCAGATCTGTGAGGGTTGGGTGCTTTTCGTTGTTGGTGGGGAGTTTCTTTCTACCACCATTCACCCCGACCCTCACCCCTCACCCCGGATCTGCCGTCCCCTTAACGCTCTCTCTGTAAATCTCTGTTCTCTGGAAGTAACTAAAAGACTACCTGAAGGAGTCTAGTGCCGCGAAACTGGACCGGGCAGGACGCGAGGAGACGAGTTTGGGCTCTGGAATGGGCCTGCGGTGTCTCTGCGTCCTGGGGAATGGAGATGGGGAAAGCGGCACAGTTTCCTGCACTGGGGGTAGGGCCGGACGCTAGGCCTAGAAGCACAAATGTCTCGAAGTTACGTTTGCATTTTGTGCTTTGCATGTCCCGCTTAGTTTCCACTCAAACGGTGTGGAAGGGCCAGAGTTGTGCGCTGAAGCTTGCTACCCCTTCCTAACCCCAGCACGGTGTACACACCTCTCGCCTTCCCCCGTGGGTTGGCCAGGTGTAAAATTTCGCACAGTTACAATTGATTACAAAAAACAAACACACATACACACAAAATCAGAGAAAGGGGGCGCAGGTCAATAGGAAAGGCCATCAGGGAGATTTCTGAAGCCATAGGCCCCGAGGAAGTAAATAAGATTTTCTCTAACTTCATTATTCTATTGAAACCTATAGCCCCTTGTCCTGGCAGAGCTTGGGTTCCCGAGTAGAGAATGACAAAGGAACCTTTTCTGTGTCACACACAGGGCTTGAAGACACCGTCAGCACTCCATAAATAATAGCTACTGTAATAATCAGGAGTTCTGATCGGCACATCCCAGATCTGAGCCACTAATCCAAACAAAAGCTTGTTAACTATATTCATTTAGCCTAACGGGGAAAGAATGATGAGAATAAACAGTTGGTTCTATCTAATTTCTCACCACCACAGACACATCACTCTTCGTCTCCATGGTCCAGCCTGTAGAGTCAATAATTAAATTATGTACTGCATTTTATGGATGCCGGGAAAGCAAAGAGAAAAAGACTTCATCATTAACTATAGATTTTTTTTAATTTTTATTTTATTTTATTTTATTTTTGCTTCGGTAAGAGTTAGGCTTGAAAGAGCTACATAGATAAAGATGATGATTTTTAATGTCAAGTTAACTTTACTTGGCTGGCTTGTTGCCACTAAAACGTATTGTATATGGAGCCCTTGGTTTCCCCTCCCCCTTCCAAATCCGCTGCTTGGTCTTTGTCACAGTCATCTATAGTCTTTGAGTCTTCATAGATCCATTTCTCTTCTTACAATCTCCAGCCAATACATCACCAGTTGCTGCTGGTCCTTCAACCACAACATCATTAAGCTTTCTTCCTTCCTCTGCTCTGTAAAGACTGTCATACATAATTTAGTTACTTCTCATCATTCTCCATTTTGGTCAGCTCACATACTCCCCTCGGCAATAAATTCAAGATCCTGCTTGGTGCAAACACATTATCCTGAATGTTCCTGCGTTTCACGGCAAGTCTCTCGTCTTACGAGATGACATCATTCATAATACAGGAAACCCTCCTGATTCATAGTCTCAGAACCTGAGGTTTCCATTATTCGGCACCCACAGCCAACCCAGGCAGCCGGGGAGGAAGAAAAATGCATTCTTTGGTTTATCTTGCTCATTAACACCTTGTAACTCCAAATGTGAGTGCAAGTGTTAAGTCTCTCTTGCTAATACCTTGTATTTTGGTTTATAACTGAGGCCTTTGTCCACCTACCACAGATGCAGAGGCTCACTCTGTTTTCAGCCGATCAAGAGTAAGGAGAAGGGGGCTTCCCCTAGGGGTGAACACAGGCAGACGTCTGGAAGGACCATCGTCCCAGTTTGGGCCTGGCTCCTCGGCTTATGAGACTGTGGGTTATATCTATGCCTCATCTGTAGCATAACCTGGAATATATATTTCAGGACCTTGAAGGTGGGGGGATCCTACTGAAAAAAATTCAAAGTCAAGGTGAGATTCTTTGGAGGTTCCCTCCAATGGGGCTCTGATGGCATCCGTGGATGTCTGCTCTACCACGATACCGCTTACCACTTGCCGGGAAAAGGGTGTGACCTGCAGCCCGGAAACAGCCAGGGCGCCTGGAGAGCAGCCGGTGTGTGCGTCAGGGGTTGTCATGGGAGAAGGGCACACTTGGACTCAAGCCAGACTTTGAACTCTAGTTCCATTTCTTACTACTCAAAGGGCCTTCAGAAGAGACTCACATTCTCAGGGTGTTTGTGTCCTCATCTACAAAGTCATTCAATCATTTTTTAATACTCTCCGTGTTCAGTGCTGCAAATACCAACATTGAACAAGATAAGCCAGCCCTTGCCCTCACAGGACTTACCCCCCACTCCCCCCGAAACAAATGCTGAATAAATGAACGTCATTGCTGGCTCCGTGAACACAAGAAATGTTATGATCAAAGTCTCCTGTTAGAATATCTTGGTTCTTAATCCAATAGTCACCAGGGTCAAAAATTGCGTTTCGAAGCTCTACAACCACACTGAGAGGCAAAGCACCAAGGTTTGTGTGTTTCAGAGGAATAATTGTTTATATTTCCACGAAGCAGTCCAAACTAGAGAGAACTGTGTAAACCTTAAGTACTGGGATGACCGGAATACCTGGTAAACCACAAAAGGAATCAATGAAAATTCTAGAAAAGAATTGACATATGTGTTCTTGTCAATATATATATTTTTAGGGGTGCCTGTGTGGCTCAGTGGGTAAAGCCTCTGCTTTCAGCTCAGGTCATGATCTCAGGGTCCTGGGATCGAGCCCCGCATTGGGCTCTCTGCTCAGTGGGAAGCCTGCTTCTCCCTCATCTCTCTGCCTGCCTCTCTGCCTACTTGTGATCTCTCTCTCTCTGTCAAATAAATAAATAAAATCTTTAAATATATATATATATATATGCATATGTTAGAATATGAGGTCAGCAGTTCACAATGGAAGACATAAAGACTGAAGATTGAAACATCAAAAAAAAAAAAAATTCAAGATTCCTGGAGTACCTGGGTGGCTCCGTTGGTTGAGCATCTGACTCTTGGCGTCAGCTCAGGTCATGATCTCAGGGGTCATGGGATCGAGTCCCTCATCGGGCTCCACACTGAGCAGAGAATCTGCTTGAGGTTCTTTCTCACTCCTTCTCACTCCTTCTCTCTCTCTCTCTCTCTCAGATAAATAAATAAAATCTTTTTTTAAAAAATGTTTAAAAATTCAAGATTCCTAAATGAGATCTTTGTTCTTAGTTGGTGGCCCGATTATCTTTATTGCCACACATCTTCGAAATTATAATGAAGCTCAAGGAGGAGACGTTGACTTGGTAAATGCCCAGAGCTGAGTGCTTTGTGATTGTATTGAGGAACAGACAATAATTGCCTTATGCCAAAAATTTTGGAGCACCCAACACACAAAGAGAAGTCTTCATCCGTAAACTCTAGCTATACCTCATTATCTGCTTCCTTTTTCTCCTTACATTTAATGGACCTGGGAAGACATTTGATAAATGACATCTTGGGGCTGGTAGATCAGGAAGCAAGGGCAAGCAGAATTTTCAAGTCATGTAGTATCTCAGTCTTAGGATTTTGGTCTTACCTTGCAAATAACCATCTCTAGAACAAGAATAAAAGGCAGCTGGGAAGGCTGTCTGCTTTTTCGTGGTTATGTCAGCTCTCCCCACGACTTGCTTTTCCTCTACAGAGCTGAACTTGTAGCCTCTTTCATACATAACTGGTTGAAGTTGATGGAAATTACATGTCTTATCACTTCTTAAAAGAAAAAAAAATACATAAAATGTAAATCTAAAAGAAATGGGCAATTTTCTTGTACCACTTTATATTTCTGTGTAAGTTACCAAGTGCCAATCATTCTTACTTTTTAAAATTCAAATTTGTCAAGCAGCATGTAAGCGTTCAGTGTTGTACAAGAAAAGATAATGCTTCGTGTGGAACAGTCACTTACGCTAATTCTGCAAAAGTGCCTACCAGAAGAGAATTTATCAGATTCTGGTCTTATGGAAATATGAACGACCTCATTAAATTGTCCCTCTGCTCGGGGGTCACCATGGACTCTATTGAAAAGTAATCAGCAAGGTACTATGGTGCTGGATGTGGAATTCTTTATTGACATCAAAGTCATGGCTCAATTTGCCGTGTATGTTCTAACTAATGTAACAAAGTGAGTGGCCAAGAACCATTGTGAATGAAAGCCACCGTTGAACTATTTTCAGGAGGTAATGGCTATATGATAACCTGCTTGGCATGGTGTGTCTTCCCCCAGCTAACCGGAGAGCTCATGGCGGGTAAACCTCTAAAACAAGAAAGCAAGAATTAAATGAATATCTCGGCAGCTCCTTATGTACACGTACATGCAAGGGACCATCTAGGATCCAGCCATGACAAAGATCAAGGCCAGGAGATGAAACTTTATCTTCTGCACTTGCGAACAAACAAAATAAGGAAGAAAGCCTATCTTATCTGAATAAGTATTAGTGCTGTTCACAGTAAGAAATCCCAAGCTTTGATGCAGGAGATGATGGAGAACAACATGGCAAGAACAAGGTCGGAGTCCTGCAAAAGTCCCATTTTTTTTTATCAACCTCTGTTGGCTCGAGTGTTCGAGCGACGACCCAGAGGTGAGGAAAGGTAGAGAGCTGTCAGCCACAAAGCATTTGGAGAGAGTTTGATAGTGATGCTGTCTTCAACTTAGCCCTGGACTGAGTTAAATATCAAACAAAGGGAGTAGAACGACACTCGTGAAGTCATCCTTGTGAGAAGGAGAGAGATTGAATAGTTTGGTGGTTACAGTAACCACTAGCCTGCAGAAAAATCAATACAGACACGGTGTTAGAATCACACCGAGAGCTCCTGGCGTCGAGCCATTTCACTGAAGAATAAACCCAGATTCATTAAAGTAGAAAGTCAGGAGGTGGTAGGAGGTCAAGCACGAGCACACCCTGGGCTCTTTTGTCCAGAAATCCAAGAAAATGTTCTCCTTTCAGCATCCGAGTATTTTTTAAAAACATAGAATTGACAGAGCTGGAAGTGACCTTGGCCATCACTCAGTCCAGCCCCTTCTTTTTACAGATAAGGAAATAGTGGCCTAGAAAGATTACTTGGCATGCCCCCATTCACACAGCTGATCTGCCGTGATTTCCTCTGCACCACGCCGTTGGTCCCCCGTCTTAGAGCCTACGAATGAAACCACCGGTGTTGTCAAGAGCCTCTATAGAAGACGCTCTGCTAAAAAAATAAAAAGCTGAACCAGGTTTCTCTGTTTGCCAGAGAGGAAGTAAAAACCACGTAACAGGTTAACCAACATTCGCTGACAAAGCAGCAGGTAGGACAACAATAAAAGAGCTGTCCCCAAGTAGGACACGAATTGTTGCGTCTTCCACCTCCAGAAAAACCCTTTCTGCCCATGCATGAGGTAGTTTATGGACACAGCAGTACCCCTGCTCCCTTCCGTATTACTTCCGTCTAGTACAATATTCTGTGTATAACCCAGTTTGGGTTTTGTTTGTTTGTTTGTTTGTTTGTTTGAAGAAATACAAGATCCACAAGATACCCCCCCCCCCAAAAATGAGAGTTTGCACAGACATAGAGAAGCATCTGTATCTCACCCTTGAGCAGAAGAGCTTGCCCTAATTGTCATCCAATGCAACGGAGGGAAAAGATCCCATCTGAAGAAATCTGAATTTCCTCCTAGAGCTGCGGGGAAGCCCAGACGGGGAAGAGTAAGTGTCACCTCCTTGTACTCACCACACATCCAATGGGCATATGTCACCCCCAGAATCGTAGCCCCCGAGAACCAAGGAGTTTTAGGCAAACAAAAATAGATCCGTACCCACAAGCATACAATCTTCCTGCTTTGTACTATTTAATTCGGTCCTTGGTGAAATCCCAGGGATAACATTACCTCTTTGATAGTATTCTACTATCTTTCTCCCCCACAAAAAGCATCACATGAAATAGACCAGCGCCGGCGGGAGGAAGACCCTCCAGGATGGCCGGGCCAGGTGCCTGGATCCGGGAAAAACCGGATCACTCACAACTAAGTCTGGCTGCTGAGAACCAACAATATCTTCACAATAATGCTTATACCCCCGTGTGAACGACTTATCTTTGCCTTCCACTCCTTTATGTTGTCATATTCATGGCTCCCGGTGAAACCCAGAGGAATCTCTCTCTTGAAAGTCTTTGTTAATAGCCTATCCCCTCCCTTGCTCCTCTCGCAAATGGTATGTGTTGGCAAAAGGGGAGATAGCAAGTTTACATTTTAGAGGGTAATTTCCTTACGAAGCCGTTCGTTTGTTTGCAACAGTCTGCCGCTGTGCTAGCCGGGGTCCCGAAGCCAGGCACCCGGATAGAGCAAAGGACTTCTTTTTTGTAAAAAACGGTGGCAAATTCTATTAGTGATTTCAGTGGCACATTAAGCAGGTTATTATTAGAGCCGACATTTCGCATGCAGAAATGTGCTTTACTTGAAAGTCGAGTGTCATTCAAAAGAGGGAGACGTTATTTAGAATTTTGCAAACATCAAAGAAGTCCCCTGCACACGGATCCTTATAAACACCTCAATGGGTTTAGGAAACGGGGCTAGAACTAATGCTTTTTGATTGCTCTTTGATGCAAACAATAACACCAGAATGGAATGGCTTTGCAGAAGGCTCATAAGCAGTGGCCAGGAAAGTACATTCTTCTTCTGTCTCCGCAGCCGGACCCCAGCGCTGATGGGCCCGAGCACAGCCGAAGGTCGGTGGTATTCATTCACGCTGCACGCCACAAAGAACTCCCCCCATGCTCAGAAAACAGAATCTCCTCCTCCCGTTGTAGAAACAGATATTACAGCCGTCACCGAGACGCTTGAAGAGTTTTTCACTGCATACGCCTTTAGAGGTACACATTTGGCTCAGCAGCAGCTAAACATTTTTAAGAGCACAGTAAGAAATAGGCCAGAAAACATCAAAGCTTTATAGCTTTTTAGAAAACTTGATGGTCTTGCTGGTACAACTCCCTATGATATGGTTCAGTTGTAATAACAATGGAAAGTGTATCAGTGCAAACTGCTGATGAGACATCAGAAAATGTAGCCAAGGGTCTTTTAAACACATTTAAGAACTGCTCTTTTGAACAGCGCCTCTTAGCCTTGGAAAACCTCTTCGAGATTTTAAACAGGGCTTGGGACGAGCTGCAGAGTGAGAACCTGAAATTATCTCGTGCACTGGAATCAATATCAAGCAATATTTTCTCTTTGAGAGAAATTCAATCTGACAGAAAAGAGGCTGAGCAAGAAGGGAACTGGGACCCCAGCTAAAACCCTCGCCTTAGAAATACGCCATAAAGCGGTCCAAATTAGGTGATGTCACTAGAGGCAGAAAACCAAAGTGACAGAATAAAATGTTATCTGGGCTGCAGAATACTTCATTATCACTACCACGGGTCACTAAGCTTCACAAAATACATCCATCAGCCTTGATGGCCCTTTGTAAGTCATCGGGGTAGCTAGATGGCACAGCGAGCCAGCACCCGGCCCCTCGGCCTCCGCCACCGCCGCGGGGGACCGGGGACAGGGACAGGGACGGGGTTCAAATGGAGGACCCGGTGCCCAGCCTCAGCTTTGTTAGTCTCAAAGTGCTCTCTAGTGGCCGGATGCTCATAAAACTTCTGATACACAGGACGTACTTGGGGAGAGGATGCAGATATCTACAGTTGTCTTGGAAAGGCAGGGTAGAAACCCTTTCTAGTGCAACTGGCATCTTCCAGACCCACGGGAACGTTTTACAAGCAAACTTGCCTTTTCCAACTATTGTGTTGCAACCCATACAACACTTCTAAATTATTAAACTCCACTGTGTAGTTTGTATACTGTGTATTAGAGGCTTATCAAATTAATGGGGAAGCGTTTAGATTTAAATTAATCCTTGTGCACTTCTGGGAGGTTCATTAAGGAAAGGTATTTTTACACAGAATACAAAGTACATGTCGTTTGTCCATGGATCTGGCTGAGCAAATGCTCCGTGCCGTGCTTCAGAACCATCTCCAATGCAAAAGTCACCATTTTACGGAATGTGATAAGGTTCAATTATCAGGCTTGCTGGAAGGGAATCATTTCTCAGGCACCTGCAGATTCCAGGTGCAACCCCATATTTTATTTCTAGTATTCATTTAATCCTCACACACAAAAAAAACCCTCTGATGTAGGAGGCATTATCCACCTTTTTTCTAGATAAAGCAGAGGTGAACAAACCTTTTTATAAAGGGCCAGAAAGTAGAGCCCATAATTCCGCTATTCCAGCATGGAAACGGTCCTGGGCAGTATGCAAACAAATGAGAGTGGTTGTTTTCCAATAGAACCATATTTATAGGCCCTGAAATGGGAATTTCATGTAATTCTCACAAGTCTCAAAATACGTGTTTTCTTTTTGTTTCATTTCAGCCATTTAAAAATGTAAAAACTGTTCTTAGCTGATAGGCCATAGGAAAACAGGTAGCACCTGAAGACGGTGAGCAGCGTTATGCACTGGCCAGAGTTTGCGGAGTCCTGTGATGGGGAAACCGAATCTCAGTCCACAAGCGTGGGAGTGTCAGCAGCCAAACCAGCCTGTCTGCAGTCAGTGCTGAACTGAGTCTCCATTTCTACCACCTCAGAACTCCTCCTGCTGTTAACACCAGAGTAAAATTTATTGTTTTGGGTTTTTTTAGTTTTTTTTTTCTTTAGAAAAAGAAGAATCAAAAAGAAACTCTAAGAAACCCCAAGACAAAGACAGAGGAAAGAAGAATAAAAGCATTGAGGGAAGCCAAGTAGGCATGAAGAAATGCATCCCATGCCTTCTTGGAAGACCTCTACATGAGACTTTGTGGACATTTCTGAATCACGTAGAAGGCACAGTTCCTGAATTCAAAATACGTCATATCATATAGGGAACACATTAGAAATTCATGGAAACAAAAAACTCACAGGTGTATATCTAATCCCCTTTAGCCATCAAACACACATAGCAAGAGTTGCTTCTAGGAGAGAGACTCTCAAGGAGCACAGGTCTCCTGCCTGCAAAGGAGTCAGGCATTAACTCATTCATAGTCTGAACAACAATTTCAAGCCACAAAACCTGGGTGAACAAAACGAAAGGTATGGTTTCTGGTATTTATAGAATTTCGATTACACTCTACCTTGAGCTCTCATGATGCCTAGTGAAGAAATGTAGACTTAGTCACTGAAGGCTTAAAATTAGTCATATCAACATGTCCTTCCCTCTCCTTCTGCCTAGGAAGCAAAGGCTGCTTCTAAATGTTCCGTGGAAGGCAAACTTTGCAGCCCCAGAGGAAAAGGTGTTTGGTCCTCAGTGGGCATCTGCCCATGGAGGTCTGGGGCTCCCTCCTGTCTCCAGTTGTGGGCGGAGATCCCTTTAGGCCTCAGTGGAGGTGCAAGTCTCTTCTGCCTCCAGGAGCCCTGGGTCTTCCTCATGCCAGTGCAGAGGGTCTTTCTGTGTGGCTCTCACTTCCTCGCCCCACTGCGTACTATTCAAGCCTCCTTGCTTGACAACATCGGGCAGTCCCGTGTGCCCCCTGCTGTACAACCCCACTGTGCTGGCCCTGTGCTGGACAACCCAGGACCCTGCTCTTGTCCCTGTGCCACACCAAAAAGCAGGCACAGAGTCCACCATCTCCAAGACTCCAAACTCACAAATGCATAAACATACAGCTGTGGCAGGTACAGAACACTAACTCACAGCACGTAGCTCACTCCCTTCCCCTCCAGCACTTGGCATTCCCTCTGCATGAAGTTCTCTCACACCTCACACCCTTTTTTCACCCTAGGGGATAATGTAAATTCTCTTGTGAGACGTCTTCTGTATCTATTGTCAAGCTCAAGATCTTGGCTCTGGAAGCTTCACATCTCGTTTTTTCCCCTTTTCTCCCTCTCCAGCAGCCTTGCCCTGACAATCTGAAGGGCCCAGGTCTAGGTGTAACTAGGAAAGGACGCTGACTTTTTAAAAGATGTGTGTTTCACTGGACCAGAGGGACTTCACAGGTATATACAGAGCATTCCATCCTAAAGCAACAGAGTACACATTCTGCTCGAGTGCACATGGAACATCCTCCAAAATAGATCACATCCTGGGTCGCAAATCAGGTCTCAGCTGGTACCAAAAGACTAGGATTATTCCCTTCCCATTTTCAGACCACAATGCTTTGAAACTTGAACTCAATCACAAGAGGACATTTAGGAAGAACTCAAATACATGGAGGCTAAAGAGCATCCTCCTAAAGAATGAATGGGTCAACCAGGAAATTAAAGAAGAATTTTAAAAATTCATGGGAACAAATTAAAATGAAAACACAACTGTTCAAAACCTTTGGGATGCAGCAAAGGCAGGGAGGGAGTATATAGCAATACAGGCCTTTCTTGAAAAACAAGAAAGGCCTCGAATACACAACCTAACCCTATACCTAAAGGAGCTGGAGAATGAACAGCAAATAAAGCCTAGACTCAGCAGGAGAAGAGAATTAATAAAGATTCGAGCAGAAATCAATGAAATAGATAACAAAAGAATGGTAGAACTGATCAACCAAACTAGGAGCTTGTTCATTGAAAGAGTTAATAAGATCAATAAACCCCTGGCCAGACTCATAGAAAAGAGAAAGACCTAAATAAATAAAATCATGAATGAAAGAGGAAAGATGACAACCAACACCAAAGAAATACAAACAATTACAAGAAGGTATTATAAACAACTATATGCCAACAAATTAAGCAATCTGGAAGAAATGGATGCATTCCTAGAGATATATATATACTACCAAAACTTAACCAGGAAGAAATAGGAAACCTGAACAGACCCATAACCAGTGATCAAAAATCTCCCAACAAACAAGAGTCTAGGGCTGGATGGCTTTCCAGGGGAATTCTACTAAGTATTTAAAGAAGAATTAATACCTATTCTTCTGAAGCTGTTTCAAAAAATAGAAATGGAAGGAAAACTTCCAAACTCTTTCTGTGAGGCCAGCATTACCTTGATCCTAAAACCAAAGACCCCACCATAATGGAGAATTACAGATCAATACCCCTGGTGGACATGGATGCTAAAATTCTCTCCAAGATACTAGCCAGTAGGATCCAACAGTACCCTAAAAGGATTATTAACCTTGACCGAATGGGATTTATTCCAGGGCTACAAGTTGGTTCAACATCTGCAAGTCAATCGATATGATACAATACACTAATAAAAGAAAGGACAAGAACCATATGATCCTCTCAATAGATGCAGAAAAAGCATTTGATGAAGTACAGCATCCTTTCTTGATGAAAACTCTTCACAGTGTAGGGCTAGAGGGTGCATTCCTCAATATCATAAAAGCCATCTACAAAAAGCCCACAGCAAATATCATTCCCAATGTGTAAAATTGAGAGCTTTTCCCCTAAAGTCAGGAACACGGCAGGGATGTCCACTATCACCATTGTCGTTCAACACAGTACTAGAAGTCCTAGCCTCAACAATCAGACAACAAAAAGAAATAAAAGGTATTTGAATCAGCGAAGAAGAAGTCAAACTCTCACTCTTTGCAGATGGCATGATACTCTGTGTGGAAAGCCCAAAAGACTCCACCCCAAATTGCTAGAACTCATACAGGAATTCAGCAAAGTGACAGGATATAAAATCAATGCACAGAAATCAGTTGCATTTCTGTACACCAACAATGAGACAGAAGAAAGAGAAATTAAGGAGCTGATCTCATTCACAATTGCACCACAAGCCACAGATACGTAGGAATAAACCTAACCAAAGAGGCAAAGGATCTGTACTCAGAAAACTAGAGAACACTCATGAAAGGAACTGAGGAAGACTCAAAGAAATGGAAAAATATTCCATGTCCATGGATTGTAAGAACAACTATTGTTAAAATGTCTATGCTACCTAGAGCAATCTATACATTCAATGCAATCCCTACCAAAATACCATCACCTTTTTTCTCAGAGCTGGAACCCTGTAAAAATTCATATGGAACCAGAAAAGACCCCCCAAATTTGTATGGAAGCAGAAAAGACCCTGAATAGCCAAAGGAATGTTGAAAAAGAAAACCAAAGCTGGTGGCATCACAATTCTGGACTTTAAGCCCTATTACAAAGTTATAGTCATCAAGACAGTATGGTACAGTACAAAAACAGACACATGTATCAATGGAACAGAATAGAGAACCCAGAAATGGACCCTTCAACTCTATGGTCAACTAATCTTTGACAAAGCATGATAGAATACCCAGTGGGAAAAAGACAGTCTCTTCAACAAAAGGTGCTGGGAAAATTGGACAGCCACGTGCAAAAGAATAAAACTGGACCATTTCCTTATACCATACACAAAAATAGACTCAAAATGGATGAAAGATCTAAATGTGAGACAGGACTCCATCAAAATCCTAGAGGAGGGGCGCCTGGGTGGCTCAGTGGGTTAAGCTGCTGCCTTCGGCTCAGGTCATGATCTCAGGGTCCTGGGATCGAGTCCCGCATCGGGCTCTCTGCTCAGCGGGGAGCCTGCTTCCCTCTCTCTCTCTCTCTCTCTGCCTGCCTCTCTGTCTACTTATGATCTCTCTCTGTCAAATAAATAAATAAAATCTTTAAAAAAAAAAAATCCTAGAGGAGAACACAGACAGCAACCTCTGTGACCTTGGCCTCAGCAACTTCTTACTAGACACATCTCCAAAGGCAAGGGACACAAAGGCAAAAATGAACTATTGTGACTTCATCAAGATAAAAAGCTTTAGCACAGCAAAGGACAGAGTCAGCAAAACCAAAAGACAACTGACAGAATAGAAGAAGATATCTGCAAATGACATATCAGATAGAGGACTAGTAACCAAAATTTATAAAGAACTTATCAAACTCAACGCCCAAAGAACATATAATCCTGTCAAGTAATGGGCAGAAGAGGGGCACCTGAGTGGCTCAGTTGGTTGAGTGTCTACCTTTGGCTCAGGTCATGATCCCTGGGTTCTGGGATCAAGCCCCAAGTTGAGCTCCCTGCTCAGTGGGGAGCCTCCTTCTCCCTTTCCAGCTCCCCCCGCTTGCACACTCCCTCCCTCCCTCTCTCTCTCTTTCCATCAAATAAACAAATAAAATCTTAAAAAAAAAAAAGGCAGAAGACATACAAATGGCCAAAAGACATGCGAAGAAATGCTCAACCTCACTCCATATCAAGGAAATACCAATCAAAACCACAATGAGATACCACCTCCTACCAGTCAGAATGACTAAAATTAACAAGGAGGATATGACAGATGCTGGAGAGGATGCGGAGATGGAGAACCCTCTTACACTGTTGGTGGAAATACAAACTGGTGCAGCCACTCTGGAAAACAGCATGGAGGTTCCTCAAGAAGTTGGAAATAGAATTACCCTATGACCCAGTAATTTCACTAGTAGGTATTTAACCAAGAGATACAAACGTAGTGATCTGAAGGGGCACCTGCTCCGCAATGTTTATAGCAGCAATGTCCATAACAGCCAAACTATGGGAAGAGTCCAGATATCCACCAACAGATGAATGGATAAATAAGATATGGTGTGTGTGTATATATGTGTGTGTGTGTGTGTGTGTGTGTGTGTGTGTGTGTGTGTGTACAATGAAATACTACTCAGCAATCAAAAAAACCCAAAATCTTACCATTTGCAATGTCATGGATGGAATTAAAGTGTGTTATGCTAAGCAAAGTAAGTCAATCTCAGATAATCAGAGATTATCATATGATCTCACTCATATGTGGAATTGAAGAAACAAAACAGGGATCATAGGGGAAGGGAGGAAAAAATAAAGCAAGATGAAATCAGAAAGGGAGACAAACCATAAGAAACTCTTAAGCATAGGAAACAAACTGAGGGTTGCTGGAGCGGAGCTGGGTGGGAGGGTGGGGTAATGGGGTGACGGGCATCAAGGAGGGCACCTGATGGAATGAGCACTGGGTGTTACATGCAACTGATGAATCACTGACCTCTATCTCTGAAACTAATAATACAGTATATGTTAATTAATAGAATTTAAATTTAAAAATTAAAAATTAAATCAAAAGACATGTGTTTGTGGGGGGGGGGGAGGAAGTGACAGGAAAATGTACAAATCAGTATTTCACAGTACCATTTCACCACACCTTCTAAAAATACATATTAAGCATCTATTATGTGCTCAGCATCTAGAATACACTGGTGAGGAAAACGGACAGCTCTCTGCCCATATGGAGATCCATCCCGGTGGGACTATGATGAGATACAATGGACAAGAAAATAAGTTCACTTATCATTATGACCCATGAGAAAAGCTGTGCAGCGGGGGTGGGGGGAGAGTGTCCCCATCCATTGGGGGAACACCTTCTAAAAACCCAGAGACTGGAGAGAGCTTGCTCTATATCCAAAATGAAACAAATTCGTATCTGGAGTAGCTGAATCCAGGTGATATGGGGAGAAATACAATGAAGGCAATGACATTGGAGAGAAGGGGCAGTACTCAGACCACGGTAATGAGATTCGATTATTCTGAATGCAGTAGGAACCCAAAGAAAGGAATTGAAACCTGAGAATGGCATGGTCTGCTGTACATTTCTGAAAGAGAACTTAGCTGCTATACCGAGAACAGAGTGTAAGGAGACCAGTCAGTTGGCTGTTACCGGAGTCCAACAAGATGTGGAAGTAAAGGGACAGATTTTAGGTAGACGTTGTAGGGAAAATTGAAGAATTGGGTAGAGAAGTTAGGGAGAGTGAGGAATTAAGAACGACTCCCAGATTTCTGTCTTGGGCAACTGAGTGGAATGGAGATGCCACCTTCTGGAACAGGGAAAATGAGTGAGGCTTAGGGGGGGTCAGTCATAGAAGATTGGGGGACTATTGTATTTGAGAGGCCACAAAGCTGTGTAAGGAGACCCCAAGGCAGCACTCTCCCCCTGCACCACGCTTCCCAATGCCTCTACCTTCCACCTGCCACAGTAGGGGTGGCAGAAACCTCTGGGCCCTGAACAAGCAGGGGTACACCTTGAGCAGCCAAAAGACGACAGGTGAATAAGCTACCCACAAAGGGAAGGAAATGCCGAGTGGAAAGGGATGGCTCCACCAATGTGCTTTGCCTATAGGATGATGGTTGCTTTTGGAATTGCATGATAGATATGCAGATAAGTATAGGAAGAATTTATAAATAATGGGGCGTGTTACCAAAAGCCTTTCTGACAAGCATGGGGTGAGGAGGACATCCACACTGGGGGATGGTCCCCGTTTGGGGTGTCAAAGTCCCAGCAGGATGAGGAGCGTGGCCATCCGGGATTCGCAGGCTGGGAGGAAGGGTGGCCTCAGGGCAGTGCGCTAGATCTCAAGAGAGCCACTATTTGTGGAAAAGTGGGGCTCTTAGCATTGGGTGTCAGCTGAGGGGGAGGTATGTGGGTATGTGGCCCAGCACAGGTGTTGAAACCCAGGTGGGGTAGGGAATGCACCCATACGGAGAGGAGAGGAGGCTGACAGTGATAACAGATTTGTTACTTACTGAATGATTGATCAATAAGTAAGTATATCAAAAATACAGGGGCGCTTGGGTGGCTCAGTCGATTAAGCCTCTGCCTTCAGTTCAAGTCGTGATTTCAGGGTTCTGGGATCGAGCCCCCCATCAGGCCCTCCACTCTCTCTGCTCATGTTCTCTCTGTCTCTCTCAAATAAATAAATAAAATCTTAAAAAAAAAATACTAGGAGCCCGGTTTCTCACTGTTGAGAAAGGGGAAACTAGATGGACCCTGCATATCAATTAAAGATATCACTGTGACCTCATTATTTTAAATATATAAACAGATATGGAAATTATCACAACCGGAAGGATGCCTGGGTGGCTCAGTTGGTTAAGTGTCTGCCTTTGGCTCTGGTCATGATCCCACCGTCCTGGGATCATGTCCCACGTTGGGCTCCTCATTCAGCAGGGAGACTGCCTCTCCTTCTCCTTCTGCCTGCCAGTCCCCATGCCTGTGCACACTCTCTCTCTGATAAATAATAAATAAAATCTTAAAAAAAAAAAAAGAAATTACCACAACTGGAGCCTATGCTTGGTGCTTATTACTATCAGGGTGTCCCTTCTCCCAGAACCTCCCAGATGACAAGGTTTGAGAATACGTACACACACAGTCATACAACATTCACTTTACATCTATGTTACTTTCTATAGCCAATCAAATCAGCGATAATTTGAGCATCAAAATAAGTAATGATAGTAACATAGTCCGTCTCATTGAGTACAACAGGAAAATATCAGTTTGTCCTGATATAAATTCATTCATTCATTCATCTTTGAAAGCTTATAGAGACAGGAGATATTCCCATAACTTCAAAGTACTTTCTCCAAGCATATTTAATCCAAGGGGGGAAAAAACCAACTTTACAGTGGAGAAGCCTGGCAGACAGCACCATACTCAAAGATTCAAAGTTTATATGACCAATAATGGCACAAATCAAATTCATGTACCGCTTGGGAAGATTCAAGGAGAACACAGCATTGGCACTGTGATAGTTCTGCCAAAGACATATGACCCGGATCTAATAAAGATCAAACATGAACAAACCCAGATGTGGGAACATTCCATAAAATCAATGGCCTCTCATCTTCAGAAAGTGTCAAGGGCACAACATTCAAGGGAAGGCTGAGAAATGTTCTAGATTGGTAAGGACTAAAGACACATAAACTGAATGTAATGTATGACTCCAGACTAAATCCTTGGGACAACTTGAATGGGATCTAAGGTTTCAATGGTGAAACTCTGTCAATGTCAATTTCCTGATTTTGAGGGTTGATTTTACAGGGGGATGTCTTTGTAGAAATTCACCGAAGTGTTCAGAGGTGAGGGGGCAACTTAATTCACTAAACTTAACTCACTAATGGTTCAGAAAAAGAGTGATTGTTCTGTGCTTGAAACTTTTCTGTGAGTTTGCGATTATTTTAAAAGACTAAAAATAAAATAAAAGCATGTGCGGAAGTGTAATGGTTCAGGAAGAGCGAAGACGTTGCTGAAGAAGACCAAGTTGAGAAGAGTTGTTTTACCAGATGTCAACACATATTTAAGAATGGTAGTTAAGATCATGTGGTACTTATCAGCACAAGGGGAGACAAATGGGTTAATGGAACAGAATAGAGAATACATAAACAAGTTCACTGATAAATAGAGGCTTCATAAATTACTAAGTTAGCCACTGCAGAGCATTTGGGCGGAAAATAAATATTGCTGAATTACCTGGGGATGCATGTGGAAAAAATTAAAACTTACCGGTACCAAACACATACGCAAAGATTAATTCCAGGTGCACAGCAGAACCCAATGTGAAAAGTAAACCATAAAACTTCTCGATAGAACTTTCTGCACTGTCCAATACATTGGGCACTAGTCACAAGTGGCTGTTGAGCACATGAAATGTGGTTAGTGAGAGAGAGAAACTATTTTAAATGTAATTTAATTAAATAGTCCTATATGGTCAACAGCTATTAGCACAGATTTAGAAGATAATTTAAGATAATACCTTCATAACCCTGTGTGAGGAAAAAATGTCTGAAACAAGACATGAAGAGTACTAACCACGAGGAGAAAGTGATCCATCATACTTAATTAAAATTAGTAACTTCTGGGACATCATGCTAAGTGAAATCAGTCAGTCACAAAAGGACACATACTGGATGATTCCATTCATAGGAAGTATCTAAAGTTGTCAAAACCACAGAAACAGTAGAAAAGTGGTTGCCAAGAGCTGGGTGGGAAGGGAAGGGGTGAGTGTTTAATGGATACAGAGTTTTCCACTTTAGACAATGGAAGAGTTTATTGCGCAACAATGTGCAATCCATGCCCATAGCATAGATGGATCTCACAAACATGACCTTGAGCTTAAGGGTTTCTGCAGGTTGTCTAGCTGTTGGCTTTCAGCTTCAAGCCGGTCTTTCCATTCTCTGCTCCCGGGGCTGGGGCTGGGACTCCTGTCTGTGCTCCGCGAGCGGGCTCCCCGCCAGGCTCTGCCACCAGGGGGCACCAGAGGGACCCCGCCAGGCTGGAGGAGGACAGGGACCTGCTCCCCACCGCACCTGCCAGGGGTTTCCACTTTTGGTTTTGACTCGTTGGAGAGCAGCACTGCATCCTCTCAGAGGCGTGAGCGTCACTCCACAGCACCCCGCCGCGTGATCTTCTAAATGGTAATAGTCCCCACTCGTCGTCTTCGCTCCCGCAGCCCCAGAGTGGGTAATCGCATCCTGAGGGTGGTGGTACCCACGCATTGCCTTGGTTTCCCTTTTGGCCTTCCCAAGTCCCCATGCCAGCCATTCTAATAGTAAATGAGATTATCTCCGCTGCGATAACTGGTGTGGCTTCAGATGATAATCGGACGCTACCAAACACAAAATAATAGGCTCTCGTTCAAGTTGTATAAAGTTCATAAACAGGCAAAATTAGCAGCAGCTTCATAGAGACAGGAGGGAATCATCCCTGGGAGGGTGTTCGCGGGGAAGCTGGCCGTGTTGTATCGGCTGACCTGGGGGGTGCGGGGGGTGCTTGCCCAGGTGCGTTCCCGTGGGATCAGTCACACGTGGCTCTCAGTCGGTAGCCCTGGATGGCCGCTCAGAAACCGGAGCTTCAACGGGCTCTCTAGAAACTTCTTGTGAATTTCGAGAAGCACTAATCCTGACGATCTGAGCCTCTTCCTGGAGACCTGATTCATCTATCAGACACAGCAAACTCCCACCAAATCTCTAGGAAGCCAAGCCCTGGCTTTTATCTCCAAATCCTGTCCACCAGGAGGTTCTCTTGTATTTATTTTAATAAGCTTGTAGCATAGAGAAACAACTCATGTAATTGAAGTAATGGGACTTCACCAATAACCTGCATCCTCTGCTGAAGAAAAGACTAGAAGTCTGGACTCAGGTGTAAGATTGACCCAGATGATGGGTGATTTGATGGGCCCTTCGAGAATCCGCTGGTAGCTCTGAAAATATGCACAGAAACAGTTTGCGTACAGTCTGGAGCATTCTCAGAAGCCCATCTGTAAGCCTCGTTGTGATCTGTGGACTCGTGGTTAAGAACTTCTGCTGTGAAGACTCAAAGCCCACACTTGTGTGAATCTTACTTAGGAAGCAAGTAAGTCCTGGCGATGTCCGGGAGAGGGTGATGTGCCCCCAATTCTTGCTGATGTGTTTTGGATTCCTCAGAATGAGGAGACGCTGGCAAAAGAGAAGCCAGCAAGGGTCAAATTCTAGTCCCACTCCCAACAACTCTGGGAACCTGTTCCCATTTCTCCATTTCTGTTCCAATTTCTTCTCCTGAAAAAAGGCATAAATATTTGCTCTGCTGTCTTCACAGGGCTGTTCTGAGGCTCAGACAAGATGTGGGAAAGCATATGTGCTTTGAAAAGCATAAGCATCCCATACGTTTACTGAACACCTGAAGCGGGTTCTGTGGGCAAACAGGCATCAGATACTTCTCCAAACACAAGCCATTATCCGTAGTCTGCGTACAAGGGGTGTAAAGCCTGCCTCTTCTATTGTGGCAGTAGAAGAAATAGGTGAAACCAAAAAATACACAAAAAATACACAACGGTTTTTGTTTTAAGGGAGAAAAAGGAAAAAAACCTCCACATATAAATATCATAGATCTGAGGATCACAAAGCATACATGACCACTATTGTGACGGCTCTTTAACTATCCAGAGGGGACTCTGCAGAGAAGAGCTCTGTCAGTACACCCTCCCTGTCCCCCTACGCCCCCTGTTCCTCCCCCAACAAGGAATGCCTGTCTGGGGGCCCTGGCCCCCTGGGGCTCCATCCTGTGGCCAACCCCTGTGGGTGCATGTGCACTCTCCTGTCTCTGTGTTTGCTTTTCCCACCACCTGGTAATGTACCTTTATTTCAGTTAATGCACTGGATCTCAATGTTGCTATTGTAGGGTCATTTTGTAATCTATCATTACCAATGATGTCTTTACTACTAGGGATTATTACAAATCATTGTCCGCATAATGTGAAAAATCCATTCCAACCCCTCACCTCCTGTAGCCACAGCCTTCATTACTAGGCACCAATCCTTTCCATCAAGAGATAAAACATAATGTACTCCCCCTGCCCCCCAATTTAGCACCAACGTTTGCCTGAGAGGTAACAATGTCAAATACCTCTGTTGTGTTGTTCTTGGGGTGATTATGCCTTCCACTGTTTTCGATACTCCTGGGTCAATAATTTTAGTATTTTTGAAAGTTTGTTTGAAAAAGTTGGAATCATTTTTCTTCTCAAATTTTTGTAAGCTGTCATAGGAAAGTATTATATTGATGGAGTCAAAGCTAATTGCTTCGTGCATGGGACAGAAGGTGAAGCAAACAGATCTCACACAGCTTCAAAAGAATTTGAATTCCATTTTTGAATTCAGACCCGCATCATCAACTGAGATAATAACGAAGGTTCTACCAGGATTTTTCTCTGACAATAACAGATATTGTATGGAATTCATTAGCATGCGAGTCATCAAATAGAAGATTATGTCAGTGAAAATAATGAGTTTAGTGATCACATGAAAACCAGTGTGACATATGCAAGGTCATATTTTTAGCATCAAAGCTCGAAGGCAAAGAGAATATTAATAGATATGTGCATACTTTTATTCATCATAAAGTGACATAATCTTCGGGCTCACCAAAGCTTCCTGTTTCCAGAAGAGACTAAACACTGTAGGTGTGACTCAAAAATAACAAGATTGATTGTTGTGGAGTCTGTCTTGTTACTTAATAAACTACATGTTCTCTTGAAGTGGTTGACCTTTTTCTTTGGTTCAACAGTCTTACTTTAAAAAAAAAAAAAAAAGACGGGACGCCTGGGTGGCTCAGTTGGTTGGACGACTGCCTTTGGCTCAGGTCATGATCCCGGGGTTCCAGGATCGAGTCCCACATCGGGCTCCCAGCTCCATGGGGAGTCTGCTTCTCCCTCTGACCTTCTCCTTGCTCATGCTCTCTCTCACTGTCTCTCTCTCAAATAAATAAATAAAATCTTAAAAAAAAAGACATATTAGTTATTACCTTACAAGTTTTACTTTATTTGCACCATTTGGAATCTTGAAATATATTTTGTCCATTGGCCAACCAGAGACCCCTTTTCTCGCCCCCTTGGCCACTATAAGCTCTACACTTTCAGTTAACCTTACTCCCCAGGAATTAGAAAATGAGTGGTGTAATCGGAATACATTGGAAACATCTTAAGTCTTTGGAAACACCACCACCATCATCAATGCTAAGATTTACTGAGTATTTCACATGTATTGTATCAGTTAAATATCATAACAACTCAGGAGAAATATATCCATTTCACAGGTTAGAAAATCGAGATTATAGAAGTTAAGTAACTCACCCAAAGTCACAGAGATAGTAGTAGAGCCAGAAATTAAACCCAAACATTTTGACTTTGGAGCCTGCCATCAGGTGATGCTGCCTTAGTTTCTACATTATACTGTGATCGAAAAGGGATGGACACAGTATACATAAATATAACAGGATACTAATGGGAATGAATCCTGTATTTGAAGGATATTTAATAGAATGAGAAATTTTCATTATATCTTAAAGAAAGAAGAAAATTTCTTGAGTACTTAAACTGTGTCTGACATTGTGATAAGTTGCTATATACACATGATCTCATTTAATCCTCATATGAACTAGTGGTATATTTAATTTACTATTATCTCCACTTAAGAGTGTGGAGACTGGGGGCGCCTGGGTGGCTCAGTGGGTTCAAGCCTCTGCCTTCGGCTCAGGTCATGATCTCAGGGTCCTGGGATCAAGCCCCGCATCGGGCTCTCTGCTCAGTGGGGAGCCTGCTTCCTCCTCTCTCTCTCTCTGCCTGCCTCTCTGCCTACTTGTGATCTCTGTCTGTCAAATAAATACATAAAATCTTAAAAAAAAAAAAAGAGTGTGGAGACTGAGTCATAGATTTAAAAATCTTTGCTGAGATCACACAGCTAATAAATGGCAGAGCCTGCGTTTGAACTTAGGTCCAGAGCCCACGTATTTAAGCACTCTGCTATGCTGATTTTAAGACACAAAATCATACACACATGTCAGTTTGGGTGATGAATGCAAGCATGTACATACATGTGTGCACATGTGTAAGAAGAAGACTGGAAGGATATAGATAAAATATTTAAAAGTGATTATCACCATGAGTCAGATTATTGATAACTTTTACTGTCTTTTTTATACTTTTGTATAGTTTAAATTTTTTCCTTAATGAGGATTTATTTCTTTTTAATTAGTGAAAACATTATTAACAATATAAAACAAACGTATTACTTGTGTACGATGCACTTGGCTCTCTGGAACCCTCATTCGGTGATAAGCAAAACTCTCCCCCCATCTTAAGTCTTTTCTTGCAAGCTCTCACCCCATTTCCTGCCTTGTCACTGAAACCTTGAGCTGACCTTGAGCTCCTATGTACAAGGGGACAATTTTGAACTCCAGACCATCACTCCTCCCTCCCCTGAGACACACAGCAGCTGTTGGCACCACTCTCTCCTCCACTGAATGCTGTCATTAGCAAAGCTGGTCTCTCTCCTTTATATGTCCCTCTCCCCCAACCCTCATGATCTTTCTTGACAGCTTCAATATCTACATGGATGACCCACCGAGCGCCCTGGTCCATCTTCCTTGGCTTCCTATGGCCAAAGAATGGCCTTTTCCTCCACTCCAGTACTGTCATCCTCTTGCATGATTGTATACACATCACCAAAACTTGTATCACCTTCAAAACATTACATACACTACCCCCAACCTACCATCTTCTATGACACTTGGCCAGGAACTTCCAACATATTTCACATTTATCATGACCCCTCCATCTACATCCACCCTTTCTTCATATTTCTTCTCCTGATTATGCCCCATGGCCAGTCACTGGAGTCACCTAGCCTCTGTCTCCCTCCACCCCACTTCTCTGAACAGACAGAGATGCCCACCAGCCCCAACACTGCCCCCTGGCAGTGGAACTTTGCCAGACACACACAACTGGGAAATTTGGCTTTACTTTAGAATTCATGATCCCACACCCCAGATGGCTCGCATCGTGACCTACCACACCAATGTCTTTTTTTGGCTAATAAGATGACTGTCCCTATTTCCAGGAGACCTATTTTTTTCTTTCCTCTTAAACCTCCCCCTCTTCCCTGTTGCCTGCTCAAATCTCTCACCACCTTACCTTATACTTGGTTGAGAAAGTAGGAGCTATCGGCTGATTACTTTCTTACCCTCCCATCCTCAGATTTACAAACTTACCTGCATCTGTGCTGCTATCCATCCCTTCCTTCAGCAACTGAAGAAATGCCTCCTTTCTTATCAATGGCTAATCCTCCCATGTGTTTTCTCCCATTCCTTTCTCAAGGAATTTGTGCCTTAGTCATCCCTTCTTTCTTTCCAATAACAATTTTTCCTTAGCTCATTTCTATGTCATAATTACACAGAACAGAATCTTCCATCTTTTGTCATTTCAGCCTATGCTAGGTAAGGCCAAGAGTTAGGGCTCTAGTCATTGGGCAGACATCTCAAAAAACCAACACACACACACACACACACACACACACACACACACACACACACAGGAACACAACACCTGACAAGTAATTTTCTGAGTTTCAATTAACTTGTCTTTTTGCCCTGAAAGACCCTGTATCCCAGAGTCAGGTTCAGCATCCCTTTTTTGAGGTTATTATAAACTGTGGTGACCTTACCTTATGGAATAAACCTTTTTAAACGTATTTCTCTCATTTAATTATTTAGGTTCAACGTTTTATGTGACAGTGTCAAAAACTCTGAATATGATTCCATCATATTCAAAGTCTGTCTACTCTCTGGACATCTCAGGGTAATTTCTGACATTATATATAAAAACCTGAATGACTGAACCTGTGAGTACAAGGACTTATATTATGGCATTATAAAGGAGCTCTCAAAAGAATCCATTCGGTCATATATTAGAGTTCATTTCTAGAACAAAATGTCACACTAGGGGATCTCAAGAAAAGTTGCTTTACATGGTTCCAGGCTTCGCTTCAAGCACAACAGGAAAAATGCCTCTGGCATTTCCAGAAGAACACAAGAGGGAAGATGTTCCTTGATACCGCTGGCCATAATTATTAGCTATAATAGCTACAAAATATGATGATGTGTATTTTGTGGAATTTATTTAAATGTATGTATTTTTGTATTTAGTAGCTAAAATAAATAAAATCTAAATAAGGGAAAAAAACTATGTTCCTATACATATAATAAGCAAATTTAGATTTGTCCAAAAATAATGATGAAAGTGTGGGATAGATTTCTTTCGTCTTCCTCTTCACTCTTGATCATCTCCCCTTTCGAAGACTCCTCCCCCACCGGTTTCCCTGACACCCATCTCTTTCTTTTCTTCTGACCATTCTGCCTACTCGAGTGTATTCTCCCTTGATGGTCCCTGTTTCTCCAGTCCCTGCTTAAGCACTACCTTTCCCCAGAGACTTTACCCAAGTTGTCTCCTAGCTCTACACTCTCTCTGGGGATCCCCTCATGCCTTTTCACCCACTGCGGCAGAATCAAGGATATATTTTCTTGCCAGTGTGTGATCCATGGGCACCTCAAGCACATGTCCAAAACTCATACAAGCCTTCTCCCAAATACCTTGCGCCGTCTACATTCCCCTGCTCAGCAGATATTATCCTTTTCCCAACATGAAACGTTGGGGGTTATCTGAGACTTCTTTCTTTCCCTTGCCTTAAAATTAATTGTTTAATATATCCTATTGCAACTATAGCCAAAATATCTTTTAAGTGTTCCTCTGTAGTCTCTATCTTCATTTTTTAAAAGATTTTATTTATTTATTTGCCAGAGAGAGAGAGAGAGAGAACCAGAGAGCACAAGCAGGGAGAGGGAGAAGCAGGCTCTGTGCTGATCAGGGACCCCGATGTGGAACTTTACCCCAGGACCCTAGGATCACACCTGGAGCCAAAGGCAGATGCTTAACTGACCCAGGAGCCCCTCCATCTTCACTTTTGATGATTTCATTGACAACTCGATATTTCTGTAATATTCCAAAATTTTCTCCTTCTTTAGGGACCATTTGTGAATCTACTCCTTACATTATTTTCAGAAGGATTTTCTTAATATGCACATGATATAGTGTCACTTCACTGCTCAGAATCTTTGAATACCTCTTTTTTCTTTTTTTTTAAGTTTTTTATTTTATTCCCAGTTAACATACAGTGTTATGTATTAGTTTCACGTGTGCAGTATCATGATTCAGCACGTCCATACAACACCCAGTGTTCATCACGACAAGGGCTCTGCTTAAAACCCATCACCTATTTCACCCATCCTCCCACCCACCTCCTCTCTGGTAACCATTGGTTCTCTATAATTAAGAGTTTGTTTCTTGGTTTGTCTCTTTTTTCTTTGTTCACTTGTTTGCTTCTTAAATTCCACATGTGGGTGAGTCATATGAATACTTCCCCTTTACTTCTCAGAAATTCTATACTTAGAATAATCTACAAGGTAGATTACCTTTCACCCATTCATACCCATTGCACCATGATTGTGAACTGCATTTGGTTTCCAATTTTTAAAAAATATTTTATTTATTTGACAGAGAGCGAGAGATCACAAGTAGGCAGAGAGATGGGCAGAGAGGAAGGGGGAAGCAGGCTCCCACTGAGCAGAGAGCCCAATGCAGGACTTGATCCCAGGACCCTAAGATCATGACCTGAGCCGAAGGCAGAGGCTTAACCCACTGAGCCACCCAGGTGCCCCTGATTTCCAATCTTGCCCTACTGCTTCACACCTCTTTGCCTTTGCACATACTGCTTGCTATCTTTCCCTGGAGTGAATTTCTTCCATTTGCTTGCCTCGCTGACTCCTCCTGTCCCTGAGAGAGTGAGCTCAAGCAATATCTCATCTAAGAAGACTGTCCTGGTCTGATTAGGTATCTCCCTGTGTGCTGACACACTATTCTGTTCATACAGCTATCAGACAATATAATACAGCCATGCTCATTTATCTTCTTGTCTGTGTCCTTCACTGGATTGTGAAATTCCTAAGTGTCAATGTCTGTCTTTTTAATCTCCATATCCACATGGCCCATCAAGTAACACTTGCAAACAAACATTTATTAAATGGAAATCTATGTTAACAATTTGTATCAAACAATTTGTACCAGGGCACTGGGTCATTCAAGTATTATGGTTGACATTGAAATTGAATATTGGTGGTGATACAATGAAACACCCATTTTTCTCAGCATCAAGTGACCCCAGATCTGGCCATGGAAAGAAAAAAGTATATTTTCAAATGGTCTACAGAATGTTGCCCTAATGATTGTAAATTCTCTAACGGCATTATGGTAGAACCATTAATAAGAGATGTTCTGAATTCTCAATACATTTTAACTGACATGAGAAACCTATTTTCTGATACTCTAGATCTCACAAGGGTTTCTAATTGGCATCCAGCTGAAGTGCAGCTAGCTGAAAATTTTGAGAGGAAATACTCTTTCATCATTTATACAAGAAGCGCTACCGCTTCTATAATCTTTATGAGTTTCATATGAACCACTAATTTGTGACAAGATCAGTTGACATTTTATAGATCATCAGAATCTTCCTCAAGGTGGAAATTTAGTCTTGCTTCTAATAGCCAAGATCGCAAAAGTCTTCATGTTCCTGCTAACACTCATACTCCTGAAGCTCACGGTACAACTTCATGGAACTGAACATCCTTCAACAGCAATTCTTCCCCTTGTCCCCAATTATTTTTGGTTATGAAGCTGCAAAATTATGAAAACATGAGGATTAGAATCTTCTTTTAACATTTTCCTTGACTGTGTTCTTTAATGGAAAAATGAAATCATTCAGCTAACATGAAGACTTAGTCAAACGCTCCATTTTTTTTTTTCATTGTCAGTCTTGTTTCTTTCCAAGGGAAAGAGATACTTTGTTCCTTCAGCATGAAGGACAGAGAATCCCAATGCCTCTAGAACTTCATTTTAGGAGCCAGAATCCTGTTGAGATTATGGTCCATAACATTCCCCAACACCCCTCCCCCATTTTTTTATTTCAAGGGTTTCTTTAAATTCTAGTTAGTTAACACATATGGTAGAATTGGTTTCGGGTGTTGAATTTAATGATTCATCATTTACATGTAACAGCAGTGCTGTCCCTTTTGTTTCGTAAATGCGAGGAAAGGCTAGACAGGAATCTCCAGTACCCAGAGGCCAGGAGAACAATCATGTGACAGTGTGCAATGACAGTGCAGCACCACAGATGTGGGACAGCACTCCACTGCCCCATCTCTGATTTTTGTCAATTCTCCCTACACACTGTCGCCCCAAAATAATCACATTAAATGATCTTTTGGGATGCTAGAAGAAAAATATTGGAACTCTTACTTATAATTTTTTTCTAAAAGATTTAAAAGTTTGGTTTCATTACATATTCAATATATGATTGGAAGGGCACCTGGGTGGCTCAGTCACTTAAGCGTATGCCTTCAGCTCGGGTCATAATCCCAGGATCCTGTGATCAAGCCCCGCATCAAGCTTCCTTTCTCCCCTCTCTCTTCTTCTCTCTCTCCCCCCAACTTGTACTCTCTCTCTCTCTCTTTCTTTCTCTTTCAAATAAGTAAATAAAATCTTTTTAAAAATCTCTTAAATATAGGGATAGGTAGGAGTACACATGTCTAATTTTAAAATAAACACAAAGATAGGATGCCTGGGTGGGTCAGTTGGTTAAGCGTCTGCCTTTGGCTCAGGTCATGATCCCAGGGTCCTGGGATCAAGTTCTGCATCGGGCTCTCTGCTCAGCGGGGAGCCTGCTCTCTCTCGGCCTCTGCCTGCCTGCCACTCTGCCTGCTTGTGCTCTCTTTCTCTCTCTGACAAATAAATAAAATCTTTAAAAGAAACACAAATATATTAAAGAAGCATGCTCAAAATCCTTTTACTGATATGTACATAGTCAAATGAGTTTTGAGATTGCTTCTAGTGATGATGGGGCATCACTGAAAATTTTGGCCACAGTGAAGGCGTGATGAAAGGGGAATTTTAGGAAAAACCACCTAAGAGCAATATAAAGGTCAGATATTAGAAAAAGTAGATGTTGAACTTAGGGAAACTAGTTAGGAGGTTACTGTAAGAATCCAAATATCGGCTAGGCTGTCGGCATTGGGGAAACAAGAAGCCATTGCAAAAGATGTTGTGAAAGAAGAATCTTAAATGTTAGCAGAGAAAAAAAAATGTCAAAGAATATGTGGAAATTTCCAGCTAGGCTGGCTGGGAAAAAAAAAAAAAAACAAGGGAATCTGTTTTGGGACTCGAAGTATACCGTTACTGCTACTGACAAAAAGGCCTGCGTAAATGAAGAGTCTAGAGTATTTTTTTCCTGGAAATCCTTATAGTAGAAGACAAGTAGTTGAATAAAACAAAACCTTACAGGGAAAAACAAGATTGTGGAGCAAGGATCGCACTCAAACTTGTGAAAGCCTTGTGAATTTTTATGTTCGAAAAAATAAAACAATAAACACTCAGGCCCCTCTAAGTACTTTTTTTAAGAGGCGGAGAGGGGCTAAGGGAGAGGGAGAGAGAGAATCTTAAGCAAGTTCCCTGAGCAGGGCAGAGCCCAAGGCGGAGTTTGATCTCACAACTCTGAGATCATGACTTGAACCAAACAAAATCAAGAATTAGATGCTTACCTGACTGAGCCACCCAGCTGCCCCAGTAGTATTATATCCACAAAATAAGTAATAAATATTAGATAAAAAGCAACAACAAGTTAAGGAACTATCAATAAAGTATACACATGTATAGTTGGTAATAATAATTATGATAAATAAATTTCTACTTCCCAGTTATAATACACCAGGAATTTTTCAGATCCTTCCCCTCCTGTTTTCAAGATGTGTTTTGAAATTTGTTTTTGTTTTTCATCAGTAAAATGGCATAATGCTTAAATCGTTTAACTGCTGCTGAGTCTTATCCTCCAAATTTCTTTCATTTTTAAAAATTTTTACTTTTTTCCAAATTTCTTTCTGATTTTTAACTTGGATATGTTGCTTCCTGCTTCCTGGATCTCCCTGTGACTCCAAAGATGCAAAGTAATTTGAATGTTGGAGATATAAAATCTTTGGATGGGGAGGCCTGGCTGGCTCAGTTGGCTAAGTGTCTGCCTTCGGCTCACATCATGATTCCCAGGGTCCTGGAATTGAGTCCTGCATCAGGCTTGCTGCTCGGCGGGAAGCTTGTTTCTCTCTCTGCCTCTCCCACTGCTTATGCTCCACCCCACACACACACACAAATAAATAAATAAAACCTATAAAATCTTTGGGTGACCTTCAATCAACTTAATATATGTTCTACACATGATAAAGTAGGTCTTAAAATAAATAACAGTGTATCTTATATGTCTCCTAGGTAACCTCTGCTGGCCTTTGTGCAAATAGAAAAAGCTCCTCCCTTTGTAACGCTAACATCACTGTCTGCATTTCAGGTTCCATTCTGACCCTTGGCCCAACCACTTCGTACAGTGCACAACTTCTGTTGTTTTAAGCCCATCAGTTTGCGATATTACATTCCAGCAGCCCTAGGGAGCTCATGCATCTTTGCCCTGCCCTCATCTCAAACCTATAACTGGTGGACCGAGAAGGAAAAAGGCCTTGGTTCAAGGATGAGTCTACGTGCTACATTGATGTGAGCTACGAGCTGCTCTAAGATCCAATCAGAGGCAGCCCTGAGAGACAGTGATGAGAAAGAAATCCTCCCCTGGGCGCTGAACCTCGTGATCTCTTTATATTGAGCGAGAAGTGGTTCGAGGTAAGCTACCTCACCCCTCTTTCTAGTCCTGGACAATCTCTCCTTCCTCCGTGAGGTGCACCTGCAGAGGAAGATTTACATAGGAAGCTCGTGAGTTTACGTCGCAGGACCCGTGCCTTGCACCAGCCTCTGTGTGTGCTGGGAGCTGCTGGAAGTCGTAGAGTGTGGAGAAGGGGACAGCAGTTTATAGTTAGGAAGCATTTCTATGTAAACATTTCTGATAAATTGCTGAGTCAGAAGATAGGAACTAAAATAATTTCCTGGGGCGCCTGGGTGGCTCAGTGGGTTAAAGCCTCTGCCTTCAGCTCAGGTCATGATCTCAGGGTCCTGGGATCGAGCCCCACATTGGGTTCTCTGCTCAGCAGGGAGCCTGCTTCCCCCTCTCTCTCTGCCTGCCTCTCTGCCTACTTGTGATCTCTGTCTGTCAAATAAATAAATAAAATCTTTAAAAAAAATAATTTCCTATAATGCTTTTTTTAAAGATCTTTTTCTAAAAGATCGTTATTTTTTTTAATTTGTATTTATTTACTTGAGAGAGAGAGAGAGCGAGTGAGAGAGAACATGAGACGGGAGAGGGTCAGAGGGAGAAGCAGACTCCCAGCTGAGTGGGGAGCCTGAAGCAGGACTCAATTCCAGGACTCTGGGCTTATGACCGGAGGCATAAGCTTAACCAACTGCGTCCTCCTGTAATCTTTTCTTAGTCTACATAAATATTCCCCTAGAATACTAAGATTTTATTCACAATTCTGTGTGTGTTTATTAAGGAGGAAGGCCTCCCCGTCTTGTACAACCGTCAGGTCCCACCACACCTAGCCAGCCCTGCCTTTCCCAGCTACTCCGCTTAACCGCACACCTGCTGTCTTCCCCATCTTGGCACTCCTCATCTCACCGGCCCTGCTTTAGTTTTTCTTTTCCTTTTCTTTTTCCCACAACACTCATCCCCTCCGAACATACTCTGTGTAAGATTTTATTTATTTATTTGAGAGAGAGAAAGAGCATAAACTGGGGGACAGGCAGATGGGGAGCAGAGACAGGCAAATGGAGAGGGAGGGGCAGACCCCCTGCTGAGCAGGGACCCTGATGCTGGCTCAATCCCAAGATCTGGGGATCATCACCTGAGCCGAAGGCAGACGCCTAGAGACTGAGCCACTAGGCGCCCCCATGTACAGCTTTCTGAAGACAGAGTAAAACCAGCGTTAGAAGTACATGGAGGGGCGCCTGGGTGGCTCAGTGGATTAAGTCTCTGCCTTCAGCTCTGGTCATGATCTCAGGGTCCTGGGATCGAGCCCCGCATTGGGCTCTCTGCTCAGCAGGGAGCCTACTTCCCTTCTCTCTCTTTGCCTGCTTCTCTACCTACTTGTGATCTCTCTGTCAAATAAACAAATAAAATCTTAAAAAAAAAAAAAAAAGAAGAAGTACGTGGAGTAAACGGCGGTATTTCGATATGCTTCATTCGGCCCGTCTTCGGCTAGCCCTCTGGTGTATTAACTTGGACGTGGACGATGTCTACCGTGTATATGGGGTGGGGTGAGCGCCGGGCCCGCCGGTCAGCCGTCTTCCCCAGCTCCTCCAACATGCTTTATTCTGAAAGGTCCAAGCATCTGCCAAACAGAGGTATGCCATCAATATTTTGGTCAGTTTTACAAAACATAAGTCTTTGTGAGGACCTTTCTTTGCATGTGTGCTGACTTTTGAGTAAAGACAGCGGCTACCAAAATAAAAGACACCTGGTGGTTTTATCCCACATATGATACTTTTACAAAATCTTGCTTTAAATTAGCGATTACATCATTTATAGCATTTTGTCATGCAGCCCTTATGGCATGCAGCGTCTGTTAGGTTTAAAATTAGATTAAATGAATTAGATTTCAAAATAGTTTGTAAAACAAATTAATGAAACAAATACACCTTTTATTGATGGTCTCATGCAGCCACGGGACGGGGACAGACAGACGCGCGTGTGTGCGTGCATTCACACACACACACACACACACACACACACATGGCTTTAGCTTTTGACGTAGAAAACCACCCTCTTTGGCAAAAGAATGCATCTACCTGACATTTTACAAAGCTGGGAATACAAAATATTTGTTTTTCTGAAGTACATAAAAACCCACATTGCCTTATTTCCCTTCAGGAGGTGGTGGGAAACCTTTCCACTCGGACAAGAAATGCCAATAGAAAATGCCACAGAAGCTCATTGTAATGAGGTCCTACCCATCGGTAATCTCCACTCCAAGAAATACATACTTTCATCTGCTCCCAAGTTTTCCAAAAGATTAGTAGCCTCAGTGGTAAAAGGAAGTACCCACAGATCGTCATCTCGTTTTTGAGAGCCATTCAGAAAGAAAGAGACATACTACAGGCTTGAGACCAGGAACAGATTGAATTCATAAAAAAAAAAAAAGGCACAAGCCAAACTGTTCATCTCTGGTACATGAAAAATTACCACTGTTGTTGTTAAAACCATATGTTCTAGGTAAGGGGACAGGTTTTGTATTCACTCTGACATTTGTTCTGAGGAATGTTAATGTACTTAATGCTCGTATGTGCTTAGCAGCCATTTGCAAATTTGAAAAGTAACCCAAAGTTCAAAAAAAAAAAAAAAATGAGTGAGGAGGATAAAGAAAACTCCTCTGCGATGTTTCCCGGGGATCGCTGTGTCTGCACGTGAGAGTAGAAGTGAGGACCTGTGACACTTGTCATTATCTCAGAGCTTTAGGTAAGCAGGTTCAACCTTTTAAAAGTTTGTTCACTCCTGAGGAAATTTAAAAAAAAAAAAAACTTAAAAAATGTTAAGAAGCTATGACAGGAAATCAGTAGAGGCTTTGGTCATTGGTAGTGACTGATTTGCGTCTTTCGGCTGAAACTCTGCTCCATTCTTCAGTCCTGGCTCTAAAATACCATACTTTCTGTTGTTGTAGAGCATAGAAAGTACACCCGAGAACAATGTGCATTAAATAGAAAAGGGTACAAATCCCATGTGTTTATCTTGATGAATGAAAACCAAATGAAGACAACTATGGAATTTCCACCTAATAAAGGATGAGTAGTTCCCCGGAACCCCCTTAACCTACCTTCACTCAGTCACTATCCCTTCCCTCTACCCCAAAGTTACCAACCACACTGACCTCTAACACCGTAAATTTGTTTTGTCTGCATTTGAACTTCTAAACGGACTCATGTATACTCGCAGACACTAGACGCATAAGTAGACTGATAGATTCTTTTGAGTTTGACTTCTTCCACTCAGCAGTATGTCTGAGCTGAATCCACAGTGCTATTAGAACAACAGTGTGTTCATTTTCATCACCGATAGCATTTCATCACATAGAGTAGGGCCACAATTTATTTATCCGTGCTATTGCTGATGGGCTTTTTGGTTGTTTCCGGTTTGGGCTGACGAGTGCCATGATATTATTGTTGATGTATTTTGATACATAAGGGTCTGCTTTTTCTGTTGGGTCTATACCTGTTAAAAAGAGAACCACGGCCCAAAACAGCATCCGGTAAAGTCCCAGGTCAGTAAACCAAGACCTAATACTTAACCAAACTGTGGTTTTAGTTCCCCCCACACCACTACCGCCACCAAAAATGCAACCTTTAACCAGTCACTGTGGGACTGCTTGGTCAGGACTAAGAAATTTACTAACAGACCCCTGCTGTTCCCCTTGGGAAGACAACATTGCCTAAAACAATGGATTCTTGGCTAATCGTTTCTCTTTTTCCACTCCCTTGCTACCTTTAAAAACCTTTCCTTTTCTGTAGTCTTTTACTTGTTAGACAGGATGCTGCCTGATTCATGGATCCATGAATCAGTTAGGAAAGGCAGTTAGATCTTTTAAATTTCCTCCGTTGAATTTTTGTTATTGAACGTACGTCAAAGGGAAATTGGTCATATAGTCCATATAGATATATTCAACTTTATGTTGACTGCCTGTCTTCCAAAGTGGTTGTACCAAGTCACATCACCACTGGACAGCCCTCACCAACCCACCCTGGTGTCAGCCTTTTTAATTTGATCATTTTGATGGGTTATAATTGTGTCCCACTGTGGTTTCAAATTGCATTTCTGCCAACAACTAATGAGGTTGTTTTCTTATGTTTATTGAGTCCTTAAATATCCCCTTTTCTGAGTAAAACTATTATTCAAAACTTTTGTTCACTTTTCCAGTACATCACCTAGCTTTTTCTTATGGATTTATAGGATGCTTGCATAAATTCCAGAAACAATTCCTTAGTTTGTTATATGATTGTATATATATTCTGTTGCTTTTCTGGGTATCTCTAGCCTTTTAAACTCTTTAAATAAGATATTTTGATGAAGAGAAATTGTTATTATTAGTTGTCTGATGTATCAAGCTTATGAGTTACTGCCAAATTTTTTAAGTCATAAAATGGATCTTGACTTTTATCAAATTCTTTTCTGCGACTCTCAGTTGGTTTTATGAACTTGTTGAACTTGATGAATTACAACACCTCAGTTTTTATTTTGAAATATTTCAAACTTAGAAAATCTTTAAAGGAACAGTTCAATGAACACCTATGTATCTTTCACTTAGATTCACCAGCTATTAACATTCTGCCACGTTGGTTGTATCTATCTATCTGTCTATCTGACATCTATCAAAAGTAGATCTGACAAAAAGTAGATTAGTGGTTGCCTAGAGCTGGAGGGGGTGTGGAGATTGGGATGTGACAGCTGAAGGCTTTCTTTTGGGGGGTGATGAAAATGTCCATGTCCAACATGGGGCTTGAACTCACAGCCCTGAGATTACAAGGTGCATGCTCTACTGATTAGCCAGCCAGGAACCCATTTTATTTATTTATTTATTTATTTTTTTAAAAGATTTTATTCATTTATTTGACAGAGATTACAAGTAGGCAGGGAGGCAGGCAGAGAGAGAGAGAGAGAGAGAGGAAGCAGGCTCCCTGCCGAGCAGAGAGCCCGATGTGGGGCTCGATCCCAGGACCCCGGGATCATGACCTGAGCCGAAGGCAGAGGCTTTGACCCGCTGAGCCACCCAGGCGCCCCCAGGAACCCATTTTAAATGGGTGAATTGTATCTCATAAAGCTGTTACAAAAAAGAAAAAATTATTGCAAACATCATGACCTTTTTTCCCTTAAATACTTCAGATGCATCTTCTAAGAACCGGAGCTGAGATGTTCTCTAAGTAAACAAAGAGCATGTTTCTATGCTCCAGAGATCTAGGGTTTCCAGTAGCGTGTGCGTGTGTGTGTGGAAGTGGGGTGAGACAGCCACGGTTTAGAGACAGAATTCCGTGAACAGTCTTCCATACAAATACCTAAGGTGTAGGGTAGAGACTTTCAAGAGACCGTGTGAGCTAGGGTTGGCCTTTTCTAGCCTTCTTCAATACGGTGTGCCCAAGTGACTCGGCTCTGGCCAAAGAAACAAGATCAGAATTAACAAGTACAATTTTCTTCTCACTTGCCTGAGAGAAGATCTCTAACCATGAAGTTGTCATTCCACCGTTCTGCCAGCCAAGATGGCGGAGTCCATACTGACCTTGGACGTCATTTACTGAAGATGGTAGAGCTGCTGTCAGCCCCGGTTCTTGAGCAACATGCGTACGGCAGGGAGTCACTTGCCACCCCAGGACACATGCCCTGAATGGCAACTTGAATTGCTATCTTGTCTGAGCCAGTATGTGTTCTGTGTCCTTTGCTGCCATAGGTAATAGGACCCTAACAGAGGTAGTAGTTTCTAGAATCACAAGGGGATGAAAGCTGTTCTTCTGCCTTCCTGTGACATTCTCTCATCTAAGGTACGGCTTGAAGAGACAAATCCCTCACCTGAAGCCACGGCTTCCGATGTTCATGAATCAGCAGGAAAATTCACTTTGGAAGCCAGGAGGATTTGAAGCAGCTGCTCGATGAGACAAAGGACCCGGCTGGCCCCCAGACACCCCCGTTCCCTTTCAGTCTTCTACCCTAGCATGTTTATACGTCTCAGGGAAGCACATTTCCTTCATAATTGCAACCCTGTGATCTGCTCTCCCACAGGGCCAAAAGCAAGCAACTGTCACTCTCACTGTGACAACAAGACCAAAGTTAATTTTTCCGAGCATATCTACTTTGTTAAGTAAATATTGATTCTAGTTCTCAACATTTCTTCTTTTACTGTTTTATTTAATTCTGTGTGTCCACGGGCAGATTTGGTCTATATGTGCAAAGCTGACTGAGCTAATTCCTATGACACCTGCACATTTGGCAAGTTTCCCTTGACAAGAAGTCCTAATGTTTGGGTTTTTTTTTTTTCTTTTTTCTATCATATAAAAGTGAAGGAACCTCCTGTTTTCCCACTAGCATTTGGCATAGGCCCAGAGGCATTTTGAAACCATCTGAGATTTTCAGGGAGGACTGTTTTAAAAATATCTGAGCAGAGACAAGAAGGCTGGGTACTTTCAAATGTGTGTTCTTACTACTAGAAAGTTTCCAGGATTGCTAAAATTGCATTACAGTCCTAAAATCCTTTTTATTTGTTTATGGACCAGAAAAAGCTTAGATAGAATCCAATATAAAGCCATAGGCAACCATATTTCCTAGTATTAATATTCTATGGGGGGGAAAAGGTGACTTACAGAGGGATTAGTTTCTGCTAGATGCACGTTTTTCCATAAATGAATGCCTGATGGTATGGTTTCACCGCAGAGCTCTACGGTTGCAGATCAAAAACACAGCAAAAATTCATCTTGCCTCCTTTTCCTGTATGCCCTAAACAAACAGTAACCTTGGGGCACCTGGTTGGCTCAGCCGCAGACCACGTGACTCTCGATCTCAAGGTTGTGAGTTCCAGGCCCACACTGCATGTAGAGATTACTTAAAGATAAAATCTTCAAAAAATATATATATATAAAATAAAAAATAATTTAAAAAACAAACTAACAGGAACCTCGAATCGATTTGACTATCAGAGACGGTGGAATTCCACCAAATATCTGTAGCACCAACGATGTCAAAATTATCAAAGTAAAACCAGATTCTCAGTTTCCCTGCCTCAGGCAATGATCTACAGATACGGTTCCTCAATTCCCCAAAACGGCTACCCACTCCCGGCCTTCCAGTGTTTCTAATGCTCAGGTGAGAAGCAGGCACATTTTGCTTTTTAGACGAAATTCTAGACTGAAATTCAAATAATTCCAGCTGTCAGTGAATGGCACATAATCATCCTTCCTTTCATCTAAACAGAAAGCCCCAGGAACCAGGCTCAGAAGAAAATTCTTGAAGACATGTGGAGAAACCCACGAATGTATGTCTGGGCATCCCCATAAATATGGCTAACTCTACCTACAGTGATCGTGTAAGCCGCACATTATATCACACTAGAGACTTCTTAAGAGGTGATTTTTCACTTGCATATAAGTTTAAAATAAGACATTTTCTGCATTCAATAAGTTACTAGCCTCTGAGACCCATAAGAGAAATTCTGAATTGACAATTTTCCTCCAGAAAAGGTATGAAAGAAAGACCCTGGCAAGCAATAATTTAATAATTTGCTCTTCTGTGTAACACTCAGTGAGCCCAGTTATCTTCTCTAACCAAGATCTATAAGCACCTTAAAGGTAAATGACACTGTGTCTGCTGAACATATTTTATATATATTCTGGCTGAAGACCAAACTCAATCTAATTTCCACAATAAATGAAGAATAATTGGAAAAGTCATGCATCTTAAAGCCTTATTGGGTTTTTTTTTTTCTTTCAAGGATTAAAGGGAAATTTGTATAAGAAACAATTTTTATAAGGTTTAATCAACACTAAAAATTGTCTTTTTAAAACCTGGATCTGGTCTGGAATGGAATAACGTGAAAGGCAGGTCCATGAAAATTCATGAACTGCAAAGATCGTTCTCTTTAACTGGTAGTTAGTCACACCAGAAACCCATTATTAAATTAATAATTAACCCTAAGAAGAGAAAACTAAAAACTGAGTAAATACATAGACCAAAGTATGACAGACTGAGGTCGAAGAATTTTACACTAGCGCTATGCACCAGCTTGACCCACTCTAAACATCAGAATCTTTCCCGTGATGTCCAGTCGGGATCCTCTCAGCCCAGAGGTCTTTATATAACAGGATATCAGAGTAGTTCTAGAACCTAAGACCCAATGAGGTTTATGAAAATATTCTCTAATCAGGGCATCTGGCCAGCTCAGTTGGTGAAACCTGGGACTCTTGATCTGGGGTTGTGAATTTGAGCCCCATGCTGGGTGTAGAGCTTATTTTAAAAAATAAAATAAAATAAAATCCTTATTTAAAAAAAAAGAATGTCATAACCTCTCTCCAAAATGAGAATTTTGTACACTTACTATTAATTTGACATCATCATTGTACAACCACGAAGAAGGCTCAGTAAAATCCTCCACAGTGAAAATGGTGGAATGGACCATTCTACTTCTGTGGCCCAGTATCTACAGAAGCATTTCCACTGATATACTTAGTGGTAAAACACTGAAGGCTTTCCCCCTTATCAGGAACCAGGTAAAGATGCCCTCTCTCAGATGTCCTTTCTCACCATTTCTATTTAACAGTCTTCTGGATGTCCTAACCAGTGCAATAAAATGAGAATTGAAAAAGAAACACATATAGATTGAAAAGGGAAGGTAAAACTTTCTGTACTTGTAGGTAACATAATCACATAATAAGAAATTTGCAAAAATACTACTGCAACCAACTGGTTAATGTATCAGAGTCACAAGATATTTCCATACATCAAAAGCAATTATATCTCTATACCACAATAAACAACTGGAAATGAAATGTTAAGATAATGGCTATTTATACTAGCATAGAGACACCAAAGACTTATGGATAAATTTAACAAGATATATCCAAGACATACCTTATACATATTAAAAGTCTATAAAACACTACTGATAAAAATTAGAGACCATAATAAATGGAATGATATATTTGGTTACTGGATTGGATACTGCTAGGGTGTTAATTCTCCCCAAATTGATTAGTAGATCAATACAATGTTAGTAAAAATCCCAGCAGAATCTTCTTCTGTAGAAACTGAAAAACTGATTCTAAGATGTATATGGAAATGAAAAGACCTAGAAGAGCCAAAACTATTTTGAAAAAGAACAAATTTGGAGGACTTACCTACCTATTTGCAAGGTTTCCTGTAAAACTACTGTAGTTAAGGAAGTGTGGTTTCAGTACAAGGATAAACATTCAGGTCAATGTTACAGACATAGAGTCCAAAATTAGAGCCACATGTATTTATGATCAACAAATTTTTTGACAAAGGTGCCCGAATAATTCAATGAGGGAAAGGGTTGTCTTTGCAATAAATGGTGTTGGGACAACTAGTTATCTCCATGGAAAACAAAATAAACTCAACCTTTACTCATGCCACACACAAAAATTCCTGTTACAAGCTGAATTGTATTCCCATCCCACCCAACAAAATTCATGTGCTGAAGCCTTAACCCTCTCAAAATGTTCAAATATTACTATTTGGAGATAGGATCTTTAAAGAAATAATGAAGTATAAATGAGATCATTAGGGTAGGTCATATTTCAATATGACTGGTGGGTTGTTTTTTGGTTTTGTTTTAACATGACTGGTGGGGTTTTTTTAAAGGATTTATTTACTTATTTGAGAGAGAGAACGTTCTAGTTGTGGGGGAGGAGCGGAGGGAGAGAATCTTCAAGCAGATGGCTGAGCACACAAGCCTGGGTGGGGGTAGGGGCTCCAGCTCACATCCCTGAGATCAGGACCTGAGCCAAAACCAAGAGTCAGACACTTAACTGACTGAGCCACCCAGGTGCCCCAAGACAGGTCTTTCTATAAGAAGGGGGGCCTTAGTCAACTATACTTCAATAATAAAAACTTTAAAAAAAATATATATATATATATATCTATATATATCTACACGTGTGCCCCAATTATGTTAATTACTATGAAATGTATTATACGAAAAATTAGAAAGTGACTAAATTTCCTTTCATATGGGATTATGGAACATAAGCTTTAAAATCTATTTAAATATATACATGTATACATACAAAAAATGGGACTGGGGAAAAAACTATAATTCTAAAAATAAAAGAGATTAGGACACAGGCACACAAGAAAGATGATGTGAGTACGCAGGGAGGAGACGGCCATCTATGAGCCAAGGAGAGAGGCCTCAGAAGGAACCAGCCATGCTGACACCCGGATCTTGGCCTTCAGGCCTCCAGGATGATGAGAACATAAATTTCTCTGTTATTTAAGCTACTTGATCTGTAGTACTTTGCTATGGCAGTTCTAACAAACTAATAGATATCCCTTAAAAAAATCTCAACCATTAATAAATCTACAGTTTGAAAGTCTCATCACAAACAGTAGACTCAAAAGACTAGTTCTAGTTCTATCAAAATAGTCCAGGAATAAATAATTTCCATTTCTTTCAGAGAAGAGAAATAGAGGTTGTGAGTCTAGCCTGCAGAGATATAAAAATTTTGAACAAAATATAAATAAACCTATTGCAGCCATGTGTTAAATTCTTGCTGGGTGGATCTTAAGAATTCAAGGCCAATTGATATAATTTACCCATAATAACAAATCTTCAAAGGAGAAAATGAGAATCATACAGAAAAATCATTTGATGACATTCAGTGTCCATTCATAATAAAAATTCAGGAAGTTGAAAATAAAGAACTTTCTTAACCTCTATGAAAGACATCCTCCAAAAAACAAAAAAATCCTGAGAAAACATCATACGTAATTGTGAAATGCTGAAAATATTCACTGGAAAATCAGAAATGTCATTCTTTCTCTTTAAGATTATTTTAAAGGCCTAGCCACACAGTAAGAAAAGCAAAAAACAAACAAACAAACAAACAAAAAAACTCCAGGAAAATATGGAAGAACTGGTCAGAAAGAAATAAAATTGTCATTACTTGAGAGATGATACAACTATCCACATAGAAAATTCCAGCAATCTGAAGATAAATCATCATAATTAATAAGAGTATATAGCATGTTTGCTGGATAATATTCATCTACAAAAGCCAATATATACTGGAGACAATCAGTTAAAATACCATTCACCATAGTAACAAAAATATTAAGTGCCCGCCCACAGAGAAATCTAACGAAGGATGGGCAAGCCCTGTAGAGGCTACATTTTAAAAGATCTTTAAGGTTAAAAGTTAAAGAACTTTTTAGTATAGTGGGTTTTACCCTCTGTGGCCTGCTATATATATTAAAATCAAACATTTTATTATATTATATTATATTATATTAGTCTTACCATATCATATCTGCCCATTCTAACGAGTAATGTGTAATGGCATCCGCTGATTCTAATGTGTAGCCAGGGTTACAAACCATTACTCCCGGGGACAGTAGCAGGGGCTGGAGGAAGGGCACATGGGGCTTCCAAAGTACAAGAAATGTTCTATTTTTTCATTTGGGTCACAGATCCATTGGAACATTAGTCTTTAAATCATACATATGTTTCTTATATACCTTGTTGTATTTTACAGTTTAGTGCAACACGATTAAATGCCCCCTTAACAGTGGTTGTACAAGAGTTCTATTATCCATCCTACCATTACCTCCCCCCTCTAGTTAATTTGCTGGTTTTCTTAATCATTGCAGAAATTTGAGATTGCTTGAAGTCATACTGCTAATCATTGTATAAAGTGAAGCAACATCAGAAACAAAACACAAACTCAAAGTGTCTACCATTTTGAACCAACGAGCCCATCACAGAATCAGAGGCCCTGGACGGCACCTAGATTCGTCAAATTTATAGAGACAGAACGTAGAACAGTGGTTACCAGGCACTGGGGGGTGATGAGATTATGAAAGGAAGAGGGAGCTCTGTTTAAAGGGTACGGGTGTCAGTGAAGGAAGAGAGAAAGTTCCAGAGATGGACTGGTGGTGACAGTTGCCCAAGAACATGAAAGGACTTAACTGTATCTGTAAAAACGGTCCAAATAATAAACTTTGTGTTACGTATATTTCATCGCAGTGAAAAACAAAACAAATTCGCAAATTTCTGTTTCAGATTTGAAGTTGGTGCAGGGGAAGACGTTAGTGAGACAATAAATTATGAGGAAGCGCTCCCTTCTAAAGAAACAGGATATCTCACTAAACCTCAAAAGCTTAGAAAGAACTGATGTTGAAGCGGAAAGCATCCCTTCCACCAAAGTGGTGGAATATTGCAAGGAAGGCACTGTTATCTTGATCTCTGTACCCGAACAAATCTTCTTCTCATGTTTGTTGTCACACTTTGATGTGTGCCCCCAGCCAGCAAACTCCCCACGTGGCTGTGTAAACTTCTCGTCTTGCCCTCGACCTCGGGGGTGACCTGGCATGTTAGTGACTCCTGGCTGAGGTAAATGATACAGCACGGTAATAAAAGCAACTGCTAGATCTTTCCCTTTTATCTACCTCCATCTGCTGTGAAGTGTCTCTCCCCCACTCCCTCCTACCAGGTATCAAAAACCCAGATAAAGGGGAAAGAAGTTATCTGAAGCATTGTGTGCCCCCTGTACGAAATCCAATTATTTATGGTCACTGGAGACATTTTTTTTTTTAAGCGTGTTAGTGAGTGACCTAAATGTATAGTTTTCCTCCTACCGTTAACAGAGCTCTTCCTTTATCTCGCATTTAAACATCTTAAATAGTCCTTTCCCTTCTCCAAGATAAAGACAAAAGTTGGTAGAAAACAATTGTGCCCTGTCACGAGGCAGAAAAGGCACAGAGAGTAGAGCCCTGATCTTGAGATTTCGGTTTTTTTGCCTTTTTTTCTCTTAACTGTCCCTAGGACTATAGCTGATATCATTTTTTAAGTGACAGCTGAGCAGGACCATGGTCCAGAGAGGGCCTACCTTAAGCTCTGCTCTGTCAAGGAAGTGACACAGAAGAATGTGGTCACTAAAACCACTTGCACAGTCTCCTGGAGGAGAGAGAGGGTAGACCCCTGAGATCCCAGGGGTAAAGCTTCAAATCCCACTTTGGTGGAGGAATCTTTAGGTAGACCTGAAGATGGGTTTCATTTTGTGAGAAGACTTCCGCCTACCCCACCCTTGGTGCCAAAGACACGAGAGCAGCTGGAAGGTTCCACACAGGGTCCTGACCTGGAGGCTCCCTGAATTGGATCCTTGGGAGGGTTTGAATCTCTGCCGTGGAGAGTGTCCCCACTTCAGGTGTTCCCAGACTGCTTATGGAAAGGAGGTATGTTCCTCTCCTTGAAGCCCTTTGCCCTTGCCGTGTGGGAGATAAATCTACCAGTGACGTTCTCAAGGAGACATTGAAGAGGGAAAGGTCGGGGTTGGGATCTAGCCACAGACTCTCGTTACTGGCTTTGGCCTGGGCCTTCTCTGGCCTTCATGCTCAGAAAGGGTGAGAAAGAGCAGGAGCCAGGGCTCCAGAACATACCCCCATCATGGCCCCAGGTCACCAAGCGCAACAATGGCAGCTTCCCCAGCCACCTATGCCTCTCAGACTTCCTCCCTTTGCTCAGTGTTCTAGGCTTTTTTTTTTTTTTATCATTATTGCCCCCCAGAAGGCACCTTTTTAGACACTTTTTTCCTAATTGCCCCCTCCATGAACTTTTAAAAGCACAGGTATACTGAATATCCTTGTGTCTGTATTGTATGTACATTTGTGCTTTATCAGGAGAAAAAGTTTTCCACCCCTTCCCAAGAACCAATTTTTGCCCCCTCGGGGGTAACTTCCCCCACATGGAAAATGCATGCCCTCGCTCCTTTAGAGGGCCAGGGCTGTGGGTGCGGCCTGAAGACAGAATGAGCTGGGAGGTATCATGCCGTGGTCTACCAGGACCTGCCCCCAGCTCTCCCCTTTCCTAAAGGGACCAGCTGACAGAACTTAGGAAGTCCCTATATTCTCTCAAGGCTCAGTATCCTCATCTATTAAACAGGGATCATTCCCACCTTCAGGGTTTGTAGGAAGAATTGAATGGCGAGATGTGTGTTACAGCAATGAGCGCTCTCTAGCCTTTAGTTTCTGTCAAAAACATCATTTTCCGTCAATAATACCATATTCTGGTGTATGGGTGCTATTTGGTGTTCTTTTGTAAGATTTACTGTCTTTTCTGGAGATATGCTAGTTCGGGGGCTGTTTTGTGTTCTTTAGTAAGATTTTATTGTTTTTTCTGGAGGTACGCTGGATTGAAAACTAATCTGCAGATGAACATACAAGGTGTTGCTATCACAGCTTGTGTGGAAATGTTAACTACTCGGAGCTGGTAAACTTAATCACACATTGAGGGAAGATAAAAAGTTATACACGTACTCACACTTTACAGTTCCCTGAAATTTCTTTGCACTTGAGAAATGGAGTACATTAATCTCTCGCTTCTCTCCCACTTTCCTTCCCCAGTCAAGTTTCACTAGTCTGTACTTGAGGTTTCTCAGTGAGGAGGCCAACAAAATAGAGTTCCTTCTCTCTGAGGCTAGGCTCCACTGGGGACAGGACTCAAGAATTCTACAAACAAGCAAGCTTCTCAGATGAAATTTTCAAAGATGGCGGGCTTTCTCTGGTCTGCCCCACTCACCCATACTATCCACCCAAAATTCAGAGTTTTTAAATTGAGCCCATTGGTGGGGATACAGCAAGGATGGGGGTGCTTTGGGTGTTTCGTGATGGCAACAGTAGGGCTTAATGGCAGCCTAATTTGGGGAGACAACGAGGCATCTAGAATGACTTCAAATGATGTGTTTCAAGAGATACCAATCTGCCAGCGAGTACAAAATGTACTTCAGTGTGTGCTTAGAACTAAGAAAGTCAAAGTCGCTTTAAATAAGGAAATAGATAAAATTAAATGACATGAAATATCAAAAGCTAATTTGAGTTTCTGGTACCAGAGCCAATGCTTCCTCCATGACAGTGGGTGGTGAGTGACAAATCTTCCTGAATTGGATTATCACCAGCCGCCCGAGTCTGGGCATCCCTGGGAACAGTGACTGGTTGAGTCAGAGTTTCCCAGGGAGAAAACACTCCCCAGGGAGAGAATTCACTATTATGTCCCCCTGTATGTAACAGGGGCACCACAAATACTTACCGGTTTGTAGTTTTGTTTTTGTTTTAGTCTACAGTGTATATAAGTGATGATACGCTGAGGTAACAAAGAAATCCTGAAATCTCGGTGACTTGGGGTTTAATTAAGGTTCAGTTCCAGTTCCCATGAAGTCCACTGTGGGGCTGGTGACTCTCCAGAATGGTGTCTTCCTTATCATTGGGTCAGGCCACTAGAAATTGCTGGTTTCCCTCAGTCCACATAGGGCTTCCAGGAACACTGAGATAAAGAGCAGAAAACTCCCATTCACTCTTAAAGCCCTCACCCAGAAGGGACACCCATCCACTTCACTTCTGCCTAGAACTGGTTACCCCCTGAGTAGACAGGGGCTGAGTGTACAGGGGATCACTGGGAGTGTTTCATGAGCAAATGCCACTTGCCACAGACTTCATCCAATCTACCTTTCAACCTTGTCAGGTGATGGCTTCCTCTTCATTATGCTTCCTATTGATTTTTTTTGCTGGGAGAGAGACTAACTAGAATTATTTATTAAAGGACTAGAAACAGGGGCACCCGGGAGGCTCGGTGGGTTAAGACCCTGCCTTCGGCTCAGGTTATGATCCTGGGGTCCTGGGATCTAGTCCCGCATGGGGCTCTCTGCTCAGCAGGGAACCTTCTTCTCCCTCTGCCTCTCCCCTGCTTATGCTCACTCTCTCTCTCTCTCAAATAAAAAAATAAAATATTTTTTAAAAACAAAATAAATGTAAAGGACTAGAAACCTATTTCCCTCTAAAAAGGTGTAAACGTAGAGAGATTTGCACCCTGCCTGCTTTTCAGCAGCAAAACTTCAGCACAGTTGGCTTGAGCAGTGGGAGCTATGACTTCAACTATTGTGTAGTCTGCTCTACGTAAGCCACAACTTGAGAAATTTTAAGCTCAAGAGGTCAGTCGGTACTGCTTGATACAATAAATACTCATCAGTGGACAAATTCAGCATCTTATTTACCACCGTCCATTTTCTTCCTTGGAGTATTTCTGGAAGCAAATTGGATTTATTCTCGCCAGAGTTGCTTCTGGTAAAAGCCAATACCCAAACCCAAGGGTTTATCTGGAACGTCCAGACATCTGGGAAGTCAGATAGTGAAAAATGGGACTGTCCCAATGAGCGCAGATGGCTGGTAAGCCTGTGGTACCATGGACCATTTTCAGGTATGAGATCAGTCATGATTAAGCCAAGTTATTTTCTTTTATGAACTTTTAATGTTTTTTGGCATACTTGAAAAAGTGCCATAAAAATGAAAGAGCGCTCATCAATATTAGCATATCTCGAGATAGTCCTACTGTTGCATGGTAATATCATTAATTATGGATGGCTCCCACAGGGCAGTGGGTTTCAAGGGAATGGAAATTGAATACCAAGTCTTTTATTCTTGTTTTCCCTCCAACTCGTCATTAATTCCCCAGCACTCGTCCCTCCCCCACTCCCCATCCTCACTCACTCACTCACAGAATTTTGCTGGCAAGCCGGACGTTATACCTTCAACTGAACCCGTGGTCTTTCTCCAAATCCCAGCCAGTGGGCCTTCCTATATATATTTTTTTAAAGATTTTATTTATTTATTTGACAGAGAGAAATCACAAGTAGGCAGAGAGGCAGGCAGAGAGAGAGGAGGAAGCAGGCTCCCTGCTGAGCAGAAAGCCCGATGTGGGGCTCGAACCCAGGACCTGGGATCATGACCTGAGCCGAAGGCAGCGGCTTAACCCACTGAGCCACCCAGGCGCCCCAGGGGCCTTCCTATTTTAAGAAAAGACTTAGTCCAAAATAGTTGCTCATTTCTCCAAGTGCAAGCCAGCACCAACGTGTTCTGAGTCTGACATATTCATGATGCCCTTCCAATCTGAACAGTGTAACTGCTGGACGTTTGGCTGCCGGGGAGCCCTTGTTATTTCTGGCCCTTCGCTTCCACACCCAGAATCGAGACAGGCCAGGACAGATGCCTAAGAGACAGGGCTTTCCTCTTCCACTAAGCGCAGGAGGAGGAGAAAACAAGCAAACGTCCCAAGAACGGAGCCCCGAAGCCCCGCTGCTGCGTTCTTGGGACGCTTGCTTTCTCCTCCTCCTGCGGGCGAGACACCCCATTGCATCCCCTTGCAAGGCCGCCCCTCTCCTGAAGATGGCAGAGTGTGAGCAGCCAAGAGCAGCCGCCTTGCAACCTGGGGTCCAGCAAACCCCTTCCCCATCCCCAGACCCTGAAACAGAAGGGAACGCTCCACCCGAGGAAGGCAAGTGCGTGCCCCGACGGAGAGGGAAGCAAAAGGGGAAAGAGAAGGGAGTCCAGGGCAAGAGCCAGCCGTGAGAACAAAGCTAAGCGAGACTGATGGAAGAGGAGAGGGGTCGGGGAAAAGCAAGTGAGGTGCCCTCCCCGGTGCACGCGGGACCCATGGGGCGGCATCGCTATGCCGCGGAGGTAGCACCTGTCCTGGGGAGGTGGAGGGCACCGAGGAGGCTGCCCCATCATACTGCCTCCCGGGGAATCCCTCCTTCGAGTTCTCACTCCCAGCTGCCGGAGACCTCAGGGCTGGCCATTCTGCCTTCTCATCGGACCAGCAGAGCTAGCTGCATTTGAAGATCCTGATTTCACAGGAAGATAAAGGGGATGGATGCCTCTTCCTCTGTGAAGCTTTCCCTGATTTCCCCCTCTCTTAGCCCTCACCCCACTGCATTGTGTTTTCAATTGTCTACCTCTCCTTCTGGGGACTGTATCTTGCTCTCTGTTAAATTCTTTGTCGCCCCCGTCCCCATGGTGCCTGGAACATGGTAGGAAATTAAGGATGAAATCAATTTACGAAAGAAAAGAACAAATTATTTCACATCAAAACGCAATGCTGGGCGTGATGTTCTTCAACAGAGAAGAGGGAGACTGGCATCCACTGTGCATGCTTTGTCCCTGTTGAGTGATAAGTGTAGGCAGACTTCCTGGACACAATACCATGGAGGAAAGGTATGGTTGGCACCCACACATCACTCTGTTTCCTTTCATGATGTCTCTGACCCCACAGTGTTCTTTATTTAATCCTATGAATCCCTTTATTTACGCAATTCTTTAAGTCAACATGAATAGTCATTAACCATGACTGAGTTTTTCAAACCACACACCTATCTCAGGGTATTTGTGCCAGCTGGGATGCATCCCTGGGAAGCTACTAGAACAGCTGGAACAGGTGTTGGGAACAGCCCCAGGAGGCCAGAGTTCAGGCCAGAGTGACTTTGGCTGTGACGGCTGTCAGCCAGGGGGTGAAGGACTCAGGGGCTGGTACACCTGGCAGATGAACGAAATTCGATTTGGATAGTATTTTTAAAATAGTTAAGTGGGGTCCCATGCAAGACAGTATATTGTGACAGAGCCTAGGCACTCGGGAATAACCATCATAGAAATGGAAATCGGCATATGGTCCTTGGATTTCCAAGGAAATTTTGAACACTGGTTTAGTCACTCCAAGCAGAACCTTCTCTGTGGACAAATTAAGGAGTTTTGTTTCTGGAAATGGAAATCTTATAACTTTCTTTCATCATTCGATTCACTTTTTCTTTGTTTTTAAGTAATTGACTCAAATTGATCACCTTTAAGAGAAGAAGGGTAAGTAAGGAATATGGTACCTAATAGAAGTCTTACCGACTAGAAACACGGTAGAGTGGATCAAGCCAGTTGTATCAGGTTAAGCCCATACAACTAGGTGCTGAGTGACCCAGTCCCCCAGAGACGTGCTTAGCAGCTGGGCTATTCCAAGTGGCTCAGGCTCTCCCCACCCCCATGTCTGCATTCTCTGGCCTTCATTCTGTGGGTCTCTGCTACTGTTCCTCCATCAAAGATCACAGCCCAGCCACAGTGGGCTGACAATGACCCACAGACGTAATTTCTCTGGCTCGCTCAACAGTATTGAAAATTTGCATTAGGTGCTGACATTTTTAGAATAGGAAGAGCTCATACTTCTAAAAAATCTAGATTCCCATCTTCTCTTTAAAAGCCAGAAGTTGCAACACTGGGCGACACTATATGGTCACCGTGAGCTCAATTAGGAGTCACTGACCCTTTACTAACACGGTAACGGTAATAGTGGTGATAGCTAAATGTATCATGACAGCATGTATTATGAGCCACACGCTGTCTTATGTGCTTTGCCTATATTGTCATTGAATCCTCACATCAACACTAGGAGTGGATATTATAATTATCTCCAGTTTCTAAATGAGGAAAACAAGGCACAATGAGGTCAAATAACTTGCCCAAAGTCACACAGCTTTAAATGGCAGAGGCAAGATTTAACCAAACAGGCAGGCTCCAAAGTCTGAACAGTTAAGTCTTAAGAAATGTAGTCTCCCCGAAGATGCTGGCCGGGAATAGACATTGTAGTCATGTGGATGTCTAGATGTAAAAGTTATTGCAATTAATGCATAAGGATCAAAATTTGTATGGGGTCTAGAATCAGGTTGCCTCCATTTAACTCTGGGCTCTTCCACTGGAAGAACTTGGGGAACTTGATTAATATCTTTAAGCTTTAGTCTTATCTGTAAAATGGGAAAGTAGGACCGTCCCCATGGATTGATTATACTTTACAGAATTGAGGTACTAAAGTTCTTATCAGGGGCGCCTGGGTGGCTCAGTGGGTTAAGCGGCTGCCTTCGGCTCGGGTCATGATCTCAGGGTCCTGGGATCGAGCCCCACATCGGGCTCTCTGCTCAGCGGGGAGCCTGCTTCCTCCTCTCTCTCTACCTGCCTCTCTGCCTGCTTGTGATCTCTCTCTGTCAAATAAATAAATAAAATCTTTAAAAAAAATAAAAAATAAATAAAGTTCTTATCACAGATAAATGCTGACACACAGTAAATGCTTAATTAATGTTTCATCATTGTTATTATTATCTTATCTGGGTAGCTATTATTCCTGAGAATTTCATATGTATTGGACCAAGAGTGGTCTTCAGCATGGGATACCTTCTCCAATTTCTAACATTTTGTGGTTTAAAAGAAATGTTTGTAGACAAAAATAATATGCTCCATGTCTAGAAAATAGTGTTGAAGTTCTATTTAGCTGGAAAGCATTATTATACAAAATAAAACTAACTTCTTTTTTTTTAAAGATTTCATTTACTTGACAGAGAGAGAGAGAGAGAAAGCGAGAGAGCACAAGCCAGTGGGGAGAGGCAGAGGGAGAAGCAGACTCCCTGCTGAGCAAAGAACCCAATGCAGGACTCCATCCTAGGACCCTGGGATCATGACCTGAGCCACCCAGGCGTCCCAGAATAAAACTAACTTCCAACTCCAGTTTCTTTCAGTAAATATTTATTGAGCACTTACAATGTTGTATTCATCATTGCATCGCTCATGTTTTAGCTCGGCCCATAGTAGGAATGTGATAAAGATTTGTAAAATGAGTGAAAAACAAAAGTGAGAAGTTAACAAAAATTTTGTTCTTCTAAAAGGTAAAAAAAAAAAAACAGAAAAAAAAAAGAATTCCGAGAATCACTTCACATAGAGTAGGCTAGCAAGCAAACAAACAAAAAATGTAATCAAAAAAATTTTTCTTGCTAGGATCAGAATACATTAATACTAATGAAAACAGAACCCAGACCCCTTCTGACATATTTTATACTGTTTAAAGATAAACATTTGTGCACCGCAAGCCACCAATGGATTTAAACTCCAGTGAGGACTTTATAAGCCATCTGCTAGTCTCCTAATGAGGCTAGTAACTATCATTGTTTACAGTTAGGCACCAGGGGTCATGGATATTTGTTATAATGAAATCTGCAATGCATCACTGCAGAATCTAAAAGAGTTTTTCTTCATAAGGGCTAATTACAAATATAATAAAACAACATTAAAAAAAATTCTTGAAGTCCACAGAGAAACCTAACTTGGCACAAGTATGAACCACAGTACCCGCTCTGTTTTCGTTTTACGAATTCTGATTACAAAAGCCAAATCATATTTAACTACTAACAATACAAAGCCACCAATGGGTCCTTTGCCTTAGATCACTGCATCACAAGATGCTTCGTGAACCATCTGGATCTGGGAGACATTTGCTCTGACACTCTAGCACAGAGTGTGCAAATGCTTGGGAAGACCCAGAGGTTCTTTTAGATGTGTGATTTTAATAAGGTGCTACTTGAAAGTTGTGCCCAAACTGAACTTGCTGATTCGTTCATTTAGCTGGGGGTGGGGGAGGGGACGAGGATGTGAAAAATTGCTCAAAATCACCAAGACAAAGAAACTGATTGGTTGACTGAATTTTTACCCTCCGATTGCGGTTTTGGCATCCCAGAAATGTAGTCTGAATCGTAATTGCTTTAATTTGCATATTGTGGCAGTATTTCCACAGTCAACTGGGGAAAAAATATTGGCTTATAACAACGATTGGTGATATCTCCATGAGTTCCTTATGTTCAGCCTCCCAGACTAGGAAAATAGAGTCTCAGTATGAAGGGGTTCTTATAGTGTTTCCTACTGGGGACACTATCACACAGCACCTTAGATGTCAAAAATGAGATAATGCTTTTTATTTCATTTAATAGAATGCCTGTGAGCAGTAATAATAAGACTATGAGAAGGGCACCCCGGTGGCTCAGTGGGTTAAAGCCTCTGCCTTTGGCTCAGGTCATGATCTCAGGGTCCTGGGATCGAGCCCCACGTCAGGTATTCTGCTCATTGGGGAGCCTGCTTTTCCTTCTCCCTCTCTGCTCCCCTTACTTGTGCTCTCTCACTTTCTCTCTGTTAAATAAACAAATAAAATCTTTAAAAAGAAAAAAGACCAAAAAAATAAAAATATCTTATATCTTCAGAGTGCTCCCCGTATATCCCAAAGCCTTGTGAATAAAAACTAAAACCAAAAACAAACAAATAAACAAAAAAAACCCACTAAGTCATGCATACATTCCCCTTCGGAAAGAATAAAATTTGCCAATACAATTTTAAAAATAGGAGAGACGTCAAGTGAATTCTGCACGACCAAGTATCAAAACATATTAAGCTTCCATAAGGCTGTATGGTACAGGAGTAAGAAAAGAATGTTTGATGAAGACAACAGAAAGCAAAGAAAGATCCACATGCAGGGCTGTTATGAATGGAGCCCATGAAATTGTGCCTAAGATATTTAAGAAAGTCTACATGATAGATGTGGCATTTGAAATAAGGGGAGAAAATGAAAAGTATTTAACCGATAATACTAAGTTAATAAGGTAACATTTTGGGCATGAAGGTATCCTCCTATCTATTCATTATGCCAAAATAAAGTCCAGGAATGGAGAATTAAATGTAAAAGAGGCAACTACGAAAAGTAATCTTTTAAAAATACAGGCAGGTCCTGATATAATTTCTGGGATGGAAAAGGCAGAAACCACAGAGCCGTGTGGCTCACAGACCACAGGTCATCCTTAGCAGTCTATCAAGCAGCCCTCAGAGGAAAAGTTATAAACCAATTTTGTTCATATACATGCCATAAATTTTAAATGTAAGCTAACTAGGATTTTCACAGAAATGCCAATAAAGTACTAAAAATATTATGAGTTTAGAGGTTGCCCATGTGCTACAAACTGTGTTGATCATTTCGGAGGGAACACCACCCGGTCAGTAGGAAATACCACCTTCCGGTTTAAGGGCTTCCAAATCATTGACATGGTACCGTTCGGTTAATTAAACATGCCTTTGTGTTTTTACCCACATGTTGCATTTTAGCTCTACTGCACAAAAGTGGATTAGTGACTCAGAATGTTTTATTGAAGTAGAAAAACCATAATGAAATAGTAACGTACAAACGACGACTCAGAACAACATTGTCCCTACAGAGATAGCACAAGATTCCAGGGCGAACATAGAATGTGAAATTGTGCATGGTGGGACAGGTGGATCTGTGAAGGTCATGATTTCACACAAGCCTTGAAAAAAGAAAAGGGTGAATAAAACTTAGGATTATGAGATCTGAAAATTGAATACTCGTTCCACTAGTAATCTGTTCGTTCTTTGTCCCTAGTGCACTGTCTACATTGAAATTTTGTCGCACAACACAAAGCTATCAAATCTTCTGTATCATTTTCAAAGAAGCCAGTGACCTTTCGAAGCACCCATACAAGGTTTTCTGGAAGAAAAGCAAAATATTGCTTTCTAAGTATGGAGCTGTTTAGTTTTATCCCTAAAGGCAAAGAAGAGGCCGTGACAGTCCCAGGTGTCAGGGACACGACCATTAAGAAACGTAAAACCAGCCTCCAAGTTAATGGTCGATGTTATGCTTACGGGGGAAGGGGAAAATTCTTGGCAAAATGCCTTGTTCAGAGGCCACTGGGGGACATCCTACAAGATGGATGACAGACAAAGTGAGAGAGTTATTCCTGCCAGGTCTGTCTGCTTGCAGACATTTCTTTCTTTCCCATTGGACAAGAGCTCTGAGGAACAGAGCACGAATCTGCTCCTGGTAGATGCACGGTCCAACCACGGGAAACTCCTTCTTTGTGGCTTTTGATTCTCTTTATCTCTGAAAATCCACACCACATAAAATGGCATTTTCTTGTTTCTTTAACGATGATTTAACCAATTAAATGACAATTTAGCTAGTTTTTGTCCACTGCTTATCTTATTTCTGGGAAACAGTTGCTGGACAGATGCATTTTACCTTAGTTAAGTGTTGAAGGAAATAGTGAAATATGTAGATATCTTCAAATTGCCAGCACAAAGCATACACCGTATGAATAAAATGACAGTGAGCATACACCGCCTTTCCACACTGGGGTACACAGGTGATTTAAGGAAAGAAGATTACACAAGATTTCAAAGTCTCTAGACAATTTCCCTAAGTTCATTAATACGGTGAGCAACCATTTTATAATTTCCCGTGACTCATTACCAGCAATTTCAAAGAAATATATATATATATTTCATATATAATTTCATACGGGAGAAGGAGCCAATGCAATGGGCAGTCGTTATTGGAAAGAAGAAACCTCACAGCACATTTTGAGGCTCAGTGGGTCAACTGGTGGGGCACCAACGTGTAATGGGCTTCACAACTAGGGCATTGCTGAACCTTGCCTTTGTGCAGCTAGAACCTGATGATGGTACTATTGTCCTCTTCGCAGATGCAGTCATTTGCTTGTTGGTGATGGATGGGACTAAATTAGGGTCTTCCTTGGTGCCTGCAGCTGCCTTTGGGGCTAGCATATTGCATGGGTCCAGTCCTTCCTGGCAGCCATCATGACCTCCCTCTCCAGCCCAGTCGCCTGGTCATTAGTAAGAACACCACCTCCAGATGCTATGGTGTGCACCGCAGCGACTCCACTGGGACCGTGGGCCTTGAGAACCTGCATGGCCAGTGTTCCAACTCCCTGAAGTAACCTCGAAGCCATCACGCCAGCTACAAACAACAGTACTTCCTTGAGCAGACTCGAGAAACACGTGATTTCCGGAGGAGGGCTTTCCCCCACTCATCGAAATAGATTTACTACCACCTCCCAAGTTGAAAGTCTCAGTCTGAGGGTTTCGACCGTGACAGCCTCTTGAGATTGCATCCCACAGAACAGAGAACATAGACCAGCTAAAAAACTTGTCCTATTTTTTAGGTCTTGATCCTATCTTAATATGCAGAACTAGCTGACCAACCTTCAAATATTCACTGCGATTCCTGAAAAACTGAAATCTCATCAGAATAAACTAGAGTGGGAGCGTAGCATAGTCTGGGGGCAAGACAGGGAGAGCGTACTCTGGTTCCCATGAAATGAGAACTGGCCCTCCTTCCTGACAGGTAGTGAAAGAATATTCTTTTCAGGTCAGGAGCTGCACACCATATTCCCAGTCTGAGTTCATCTGCTTTCATAGAGATACCACATCCAGAATGGCAGCTACAATTGGGGTATTACATGTTAAGTTTGTGATAATCCACTATCATCTGCTATGATCCATCCTGATTTCGCAGGGGTTAGACTGGTGGGTTAAGTGGGGTTCTAAGAAGGACACCATTTTGAATTGTCTGGTCAGACTTTGAGTTATGGGAATCATTGAGGGTGCCACTAATCTCTGCTATCCCTCTGAAATGATGTATTTACTTTCGTGGCCAGAAGGGCTTCCACTTGGTCTTTCCTTCTATGATAGTTCTTATTCCATAGTCAAGGAACTATCCTGAAGATTCTACCAGCTGCCAATTGTGGTTAACCTGATTATGGACCCTGGAACCAAGGAAACAACAATTGCACGGTGGGAGGTGGAGGTGAGCAGGTGGGCAGGACACATGGACTCAATGTATTGAGACAGACTTCATCAAGGACTTTATTTTCTGACCCCCACATTTCTCGACTCTAACAGGGAAGCTACAGTGACCTTTGGCTCCCTGGCTATCAGTGTCAACTCGAGTGCTATTCTCAGGAGCCCTGGAAAGACCCAGATATCCCCCTTTTTCTAGTGTATGGTTCTAGTGTATAGTTGGCCCTAGTTTCCAAGGGAAGCATGGAAGGAATCAGTACCATACAACACATGCAGGATATATCGTAGACACAGGGCCTTCCTGCCAGGGACCTGGCCTCTACTTCAGACAGTGAGCTCTGGGTTAAGAACCAGCTTAGATCTTGAAATTGGGCAAGAGGTTGTAACTTTCCATGGGAGATGGCTGACTTTGACCTCCTGATCATCCGATCTTGATCTCTTTTTACTTAAAAATGTACAAAGACTTTAAGTATATTAAGCAAGACCCACTTATCTTGCCCCTAGATACACCACATTCTATTAGCCACTCTAGAGTCCCCTACAGACTCTGCCACAGACCCCATTACAGACTACCCTCTTGGGAGCCCTCCACTCCAGCTGTCATTACACACTTACTGTCCTTACAGCAAACATGCCATCTAGCTCCTGACAATTAAGTTCTGCCTCTGCTACTGTGAAGATTCCATTACCCTTACTGCAACCAGAGAGAGCAGCTCTGTAACTGCATCTCCAGCTGTCAGCCCTGCCCTGCGGAAGGAGCCACCGCTGAGTCTGTTAGTGATGCTGGTGCTGGTGCCTCTCACCACTGCATTCCTTACCCCCTCCAGAAATGAAGTGTCCTCCCAAGAAACCCAGTCAGCTGATCTTATAGAAGAGACCTTTCCAGCACACCCACTACTCTCAGTCTTTGATTCTTTCCTCCAGAGTTGGCCCAGGCAGTCCCACCATCTTTGCTCATTGTACAGAGGCCAATGTTTTCTCCAAGTTGCTAAGAGTTATTCAAGCAGGGTAGTAGACCCGACTCCTGGGGCTCTTGCCAAGGAGTTAAATCCTGAGTGATGGGAGAGAGCTCCCACACTGACAAACTCCCCATTAGCCAGCTTCCCACTCCCCACCATGATCCCAGCCCCTCACAGTTCACTCCCAGGCAGAATCATGGTTCCTGCCTAGATGCGTCAGCCAGGATCTACACCTGCTTTGCTCTAATATCCCTGTCTCCCCTTATAAGGGTTAGCTCACCCCAAGTCACACTAATTTTTGGCCCTAATTATGGATTTTGTGGTCAGGAGCAAAAGTGGCAGATCCTGAGGAAGACAAGCTCTCTTTCCGAGAAGGCACTGTCTTATCACATAGTCTTCAGGCAAAGGGGACCCACTGTCTTCCAACCAGACAATGGAGGGGGAGGCGTGTTCCTTCTGCTGTCCTGCAGCTTTCAGGGGACTATCACTGTTTAAAGTTTTCCAGCACGTCTATCTAGATACCCCATCATAAGCCTTAAGGTCCTGTTCCTTCCCTAGGGAAGCCCTGAATTTATTTTCCTACCAAATCAACTTTTCTTGGTTCTTTTCTTTCACATCACAGAAAAGAACTGTCTGTTGAGAGCATTGGGTTAAATGTTGGAACACAAAGAGAGAGGACTGGTGCCTTCCTCCATGGGCTTTCAGGGTGTGATGGAAAGCAGAAATGTACATCAAAAGCATAAATACAGAGGGATCACTCTTTAAGTCAAAGCTCTTGAAGTCACTGCCCCAGTCCCTGACGCACACATGGAAGTGTCCATGAATCACTCCACGAGGGGAGCTCTCTCCACAGTGAGCCAGCATAAAATGAGGGTCTAGGACATATTCTCCATTCATTGTGTCTCTGAAAAGCTAGCTCTCCTCCTTTGCCCAAACCTACCTTTTTGGTCGTTTTTGTCTTCTCCTCACCCCTTAGATTTGCACACCCAGCTCACTTAGCATGGAACCACCTTGGTTGCCTCCAGCAAGACCCCTTCTTGTTGAAACTGTCCCCCCAAGGCTGTCCCAGCTTAAATCCTGGCTTCCTGGCTGAGCTGTGTGAGCCTATGAACTCAGAGACACACCAGTGTTGTGGAAAAGCTGGCAACTCTTCATTTCTGAGCTCAGAGCACCTTTGTCTGTGTTTGACCAGTAAGCTAGGAACAGGGAAGACATCCCAGACAAGAGAGAAGAAACACTGGAAAAAGAAGAGTGAGGAAAGATGAAAACAAACTCCAGGGGATGCCCGGGTGGCTCAGGCAGTTGGGCCTCTGCCTCCTACTCAGGTCATGATCCCAGGGTCTTGGGGTCTAGCCCCACATCAGGCTCCCTGCACAGCGGGGAGGCTGCTTCTCCTGCTCCCTCTGCTGCTCCCCCGGCTTGTGGTCTCTCACTCTTGCTCTCTCTCAAATAAATAAATGAAATCTTAAAAAAAAAAAAAGAAAGAAAGAAGGAAAGAAAGAAAACAAACTCTAGAAGACAAGTCACTGAAACAGAGCTGTCTGTTCCCAACAAGAGGTAAAGAAGTCCCCCATCGCTTTAGCTGGCCCTCCTTGATGTCCTTGAAACCCTCTCCCATGCTCCTGAGACATGGCTCTCCTTGCTCTTTCTACCCAGCATGTTAACTAGGGTTGTGCTTTCTGTTTCTGTCCCTATGTCAAACAAGCCTCAAGAGCGGGAACTGTCTTTATGATGCATCTCCCCACATCCACTTGGCCCCACTTGGGGGCTGGAATAACTTCCTTATGCGGAAAGGCAAGAAGCATTTCTAACTAGAGGTGTCCACAGCTCCAACATATGTGAATCCAGGATAAGCCAAGGAAGTGGGCCAAACCACAAGTTTCTGAGAACTGAAGTAAATTTTATCAGAGCAGACAGATCTAGGAAGCAGCCGGGACAGCCAAACATCAGGAGAACTGGGCAGAGGCCAAAAGTTTGAAGAAAAGCATGTGGTCAGTGATTCACAGAAGCTTAAATACCATGAGGACCTTAAAGATCATGTGACGTAATTGAGACCCCATGAGCTTAAGAAAGAGGACTTGAACTCTCCTCCATCCCCAATTGATAAGAACAAGCAAAGCCTAGATTTCAGGGGAACTGGGATCCTGGGTCGAAGAAGAAAAAGGAACTTTGAAACTAGAAATCTGGGTATGAGTAGCATTCAAGGTTAACCTTGGGCCTAAGATATAAGAATCAATTACTGGGGCACCTGGGTGGCTCAGTGGGTTAAAGCCTCTGCCTTCGGCTCGGGTCATGCTCCCAGGGTCCTGGGATCGAGCCCCGCGTCGGGCTCTCTGCTCGGCGGGGAGCCTGCTTCCTCCTCTCTCTCTCTGCCTGCCTCTCTGCCTACTTGTGATCTCTGTCTGTCAAATAAATAAATAAAATCTTAAAAAAAAAAATCAATTACTGAATCAAGTTAAAAGTCAGCACAGCAAGGTCTTACCAAATATATTACTAGGCAAAATGAAGGCAAGTAGAAGTATTTTTTGGAATGGGTGGATGGATCAATAAAAAGAATTGAAGATATTAGACCATCTAAACAGGCTGGAACTAAACTGCCAGGAATCAGGTTGGTTTCAGATTCTGGACATTCCAACTGAGGACAGAGTGAACCCTACCTTGGAGATGCTCCATTCCATAGGGTCAAAGGATGCACCAGAACATGGTGCTTAGAGTAGGAGGAAATAGCATGAGTGCCAACACAGAAAGAACAGAACCAAAGACTGTGTCATCTCGACTTCATCTCAAGCTAGAAAAGTTGGTTCCTTGGTCTTACATTCAACCTCTCAACCCAACTGATAGCCCATACTAACCCATCAGCCATGGGTGCGAGCCCCCTTGGAAGTGGGTTCTCCAGCCCTCAGTCAAGGAACTGTAGCTGAGGCCAAGTAGAACAGAGGTGATCTGTGTCCTCCAGCCACTTCCCAAACTACCAAAACTGAACAACAACAAAAATCAGTTTGTTGATTTTGGCAACAACATTTTGGGATGGGTCCATACAAAGCCATAGATACCCTGAACTCTCCTGTTGTTCCTTCTTCTTTATTATTTCTTATATTTATCCCTTCCTCACTGTCTGCCTTGGTACTCACCTATTTCATGTTCTCATCTTGTCTGACCACAACAGATTCTACCCATCTTTTGCTTCCTTTCCTTCCCACCCCCCACTTCCCAAAAGCACACCCCCCGTCTATTTGGCAGAGTAATTTTTCTAAAACATAAACTTGCTAGAAAGCCTTCAGTGTCTTTGTTCTACCATTGGAATAAAATCCAGTCTTCCTCCCTGGGTATGAAAGGCCTTCCATGGCAAGGGTCCTGGTCACTCATTTAGGTTTCAAAACGCCCCCTTCCTTCGCCACACTCTATAGTCACGTTGACCTACTTACATTCCCCAATGGGCCACCCATTCCTCAGGTTTGGGTGCATTCGAGGACACTCTCACCCCTTAGAATGCCTTTGCTCCACACATGCCAGGCTAACAACTCCAGGCAGACAACACTCAGCTCAGGCAACACCTCTTTTTGAGAGCTTTTCTTCATCTCTCGCCCCTTCTCACCCCCATCTTTTTCTTCCTCTTCCTTCTCACAGCTGCCCTAGAAGAGATGACTTCACTGTGCTCCCAGAGAGCCCTCTGCACACCCCCTGCACAAGAGCTTACGACACTCTTGTATCTGTATACTTCTCTTTCTGCCTCCACCCTATTATTACGGGTTCCTCTGTGGTGGGAACAGCGTATCTCTGAATCCCCAAAGCACGGCACCCTGTCTGAACAGCACAAGTATGTACAATTGTTGAGTAAAGGAGCGCAAGTCTTTATTTTCCCATCTCCGTGTTCTCTGATTCTGGAAATACGACTTCAGCATCCTTTGAAAAACCACTTCTGCTGCAGTCTGTTTATGGACTTTGCATGAGGCTGATCCCACCTCTGACGACAAGAGTGAGATCACATAGGCTCAAGGCAATTGCCATTTTCCACTCACCTGCCCCATGTGACCCATGATTGCTTCAGGGTTGGAGATTTAACCCTAGAGGATCCAAAAGGACAGGAAGATACTTGGCTGAAGCTTCTGGAAAGAGAGGCTTGCACTCTTTATTGAATTTGGGCTCCAAAGATGGAAGGCTTGCAGCATCTTGCAAGCTTGGGGTTGTGAAAGCCAGAGCTTTGGGGAACTAGGATCAGGAGTTCGCACTATAAACACCTGAGAAAGGAACCAACTAGGGGGAGAACTGGAGAAAGGAGAAGACTGCCACACCATTCCTTCTGTCAGTCAGGTCCATTGGAAGCCATACCCTACTGGGCATCTTAGCTATGGAAAATAGTAACTTCCTGTTTCTGCTTAAGCCAATCTGGGAATTTTGTTAAATGATAAACTTGTGGTGTCCTCCCTAAAGGAGTTCATGGTATAGCAAAAATCACTTGTGGTTTATGATAATCAGCCTCATGATTTTATACTATTATCTCAAAAACTGTTCAGCTTTGAACAATGAGATACCACCTCACGTGGTCAGAATGGCTAAAATTAACAAGTCAGGAAATGACAGGTATTGGCGAGGATATAGAGAAAGGAGAACCCTCCTACACTGTTGGTGGGAATGCAAGCTGATGCAGCCACTCTGGAAGATAGTATGGAGGTTCCTCAAGAAGTTGAAAATAGAGTTACCCTATGACCCATTAATTGCACTACTGGAGATTTACCCTAAAGATACAAATATAGTGATCCGAAGGGGCACTTGCACCCCAATGTTTATAGCAGCAATGTCCACAATAGCCAAACTGTGGAAAGAACCTAGATGTCCATTGACAGATGAATGGATAAAGAAGATGTGGTGTATACTGTTATGCTGAAAAAAAATAAAAAAAAAATTAAAAAAAAAAAAAAAGAAGATGTGGTGTATATATACAGTGGAATGTTGGCCATCAAAAAAATGACATCTTGCCATTTGCAAGGACATGGATGGAACTAGAGGGTATTATGCTAAGTGAAATACATCATTCAGAGAAAGACAGTTATCATATGATCTCACTCATACGTGGAATTTAAGAAACAAAACAGAGGATCATAGAGGAAGAGAGGAAAAAATGAAACAAGATGAAACCAGAGAGGGAGACAAACCATAAGAGTCTTTTAGCCATAGGAAACACACTGAGGGTTGCTGGAGGGGAGAATGGTGGGGTGTGGGGTAACTGGGTGATGGACATTAAGGAGGGCACAGGATATAATGAGCACTGAGTGTTATATAAGACTGATGAATCACTGACCTTTACCTCTGAAATGAATAATATATGTTAATTAATTGAATTTAAATAAAAAATGTTTTTTAAAAAAACTGTTCAGTTTTACATATTATCATTTGGCTATATTAGCTTCCCGACAAGATTGTCTGCTCTGCTGAGTCTAGATCTTAGGTCTTCTCCAGCAGAATATACTCTTAAAGGACTCTTAGAATTTACTCTTAGAATATACTCTAGGGGTAATAAATAAAATAATAAAATAATAAAATAAATAAAATAAATAAAATCTTAAAATATATATATATACTCTATAGAGGACACTCAATATATACTTACTGTATTGATTGTGCAGAAATAAAGACCAAAGGAGAACAAGTGAAGGTGATTTATTCCAAACCGACCATATCAAGGGGGGCAGCCATCATCACTTGAGTTTTGGCAGACTCATGCGCAGGCGGAAGATTGGGAAAGCCTGATAGTGGAAAGAATGGAAAGTTTCAGGCTTGGCATGGGGCTGTTGGAGGTGGGTTGACCAGAAGCAGGGCATTTGGTGTGTTTGGTAGGGGTCATATTTGGTTGGCCTTTCTTTGGTTGGTCTCAAGTTGGAAGCAGGAACAAGAATTGGGGAAGCTGTAGGTTAGGAAGTCTTGGCCATTTGAGACCAATTGGTACAGAGTTCCTGCACTTTACTAGAGATAGTAGTCTGACTTCCTATGAGTCTCACCTATGGTGGGGCTGGATTCCTGGGCTACTTGCTGCTGGCTGTGAGTCAATTTTATCTTCACATATGGTCTGGCCATCGTCCGTTTGTACATTTAGTCTACCAATTGAGTTCTTTCTCTCACCTACATCAAAAGACAGACTTTTCAAGAATAGTTGGAAATCGCTAAAAATTTTAAAAAAGAAAAGAATAGTTAGAAATTGTTGTCTGTGTGGCTAAAGCTTAAATAGAAATGTGTCTACTGTTTTCAATGCTTAAGGGTTGATTCAAATCCAATCTGGATTTGGAGACTCAAATTCAATCTGCGGTAATATTTAAGACAAGCTCAAAAAGAGAAAAACAACTCTACCCACATAAACCAGACAGTAATGAATTGGATGCTGGGTTTGGTAGTCAACAAAATCAGCTGGAAGGGCATTTCTCAACCTGTGTAGGGTAGGGGTCTTCAGAGTGGAAGTAGGAGCTAAAAAGTTACTGAAGATTAGGATTGATGAGCTTTCCTTATTAGGCAAAAGTTCTGGAGAATTACTGGTACATTTCACATAGTAAGTAATACACCCAGCATAGGTAAAATCTAAGTGCAGCCACCTACCCAGGGCCATAGAGAATATTTTTAGGCTGAAGGGACTTGAAAAGTGTACACCAGTTTTTTTTTTTTACAAAAAAGGAAGGAGATTCTAAGACAAGCTTCATCTTTGTAAAAATTCCCCTGTTAAAAAATAGAGAGTTTATCAGTAAGAAAGCTTCCAGATAATCAACTTCACAATGTCACAGCTACATTTTCACAGTATATGTTCATAAACTTTAATTAGTGGAATTAAAAGAAAGCAGCACATATGGTAAGACCATCTTAAAATGTAAAGTGACAGATGTCTATAACTATTAAAATTCCATAGTTATCAGTAGGTTCATTAATCATCTGTCTTTGGATCATAAAAATAAGAATGATACTTATTCACAAATATCCAGTCATTTAATGAGGAAAATGAGATGTGGAAAGCTAAGGCCTTTTTAGGGTACTATTTTACTTTTCATAATCATACAATCAGAAGTATTTTATTGACTTTTGATACACTTTCATAGCATGGATATTGCAAACCAGAGCTTAATTTGAATCTACACAGGCTCAATTTCCTCAATAATTTTTCTGAGGACTGAAGAAAAACCAGGGAACTAGGAGAATCTTGTATATTGATGGAAAATAATTAGAATATTGTTTGACTGTTTGGTATCAACATTAATATTAGAGTCAACAAAAGAGTAATGTTTGGCTTTCCTTCTACTAGGGAATCTTACTGGGAGTTTGGAGAGTGATTTATGTCTCCCTTGTAATTTGATCTAAACCAGGCTCCTCAGACTTTAATGAGTGTACAAATGGCCTGGAAATCTGGGTCTAGGGTGGGGCTCAAGTTCCCTTTTCGGCAGAGAGATGTTATTCTGCCAGCCCAAGGATAGATATTTATTTATTTATTTATTTATTTATTTATTTATTTATTTAAACATATAATGTATTATTAGCCTGAGGGGTACAGGTCTGTGAATCGCCAGGTTTACACACTTCACAGCACTGACCATAGCACATACCCTCCCCAATGTCCACCACCCTACCACCCTCTTCCTCCCCCACTTCCCCCCAACCTCCGGACAACCCTCAGTTTGTTTTGTGAGATTGAGAGTCTCTTATGGTTTATCTTCCTCCTGATCCCATCTTGTCTCATTTATTCTTTTCCTACCCCCAAACCCCCCATGTTGCATCTCCACTTCCTCATGTCAGGGAGATCATATGATAGTTGTCTTTCTCCGATTGACTTATTTCACTAAGCCTGATACCCTCTAGTTCCATCCACGTCATCACAAATCAGCCCAAGGACTTTAAGCGACAAGTTCTGGATCATGGGCCACCAAAGACCTTGAAAATGTCTTCTAACGACCAACGTCTTCATATAGCTTGGTTTGTCAAAAATTTCATGAGCAACTTTAAAGACACGTTCATAATCTGTTGTCAGTCTTTGAGCCCTGATTGCTTTAGGCACATTTGTTCTTGAGAGCAGGGAACGTCTCAGTGGAACTCTCTAGGAGCCCAGGAGCAGAGCAAATTCCTGGCTATCACTGACCGTGTAGCCCCAATGGGGAGACCTCGAGATCCCAGCTCACTAGGAAACAGAACTTTCAAAATGGTCAACGGCAAGTGTGAACAGGGAAGACTGTTAGGAATGCTGGTGATTTCAATACAGGAGGTTCTGTATTATGGGAGATCCTGAAGTTGCCCAGGAAAAGATTACTACTAGCCCTTTCCAATTACTCATAAATAAGTGAAGTGGCTTTTGACTATGGAGATAGTCTATATGACTAGATTAGTTCCTTGGAACATGGGAGATGGCACACTCCTTTCCCCTGTGCCTGGAGCCCAGGGGCTGGACTAGCTCCCTTCTCATTTACTGCTTACACATTGCCAGCAGCCAGAGGAGAAGGGAAAGTTGTGGGCATCCTGGAACCCCAGGACCACCCCTGGCCAGCTCAGGTGTTTCACTGGAACCTGCGTACTGACTCCTTGATTCTCCAGCTCACCCTAAGTGTCCCGGGCTCCCCAAGGGCTTCTCCAGTCAGACTTTTGCCACCTCTTTCCGAATCCAATGCATCTGACCCATGTCCATTTTCCTCAAGCCAGGGATGGATGACCGGCAAATCATCCAACTGTGAAGTGGAAAAAACATTCGGATAGTCTTTTTTTTTTTTTTTTTTTTTTGGTTGGTCTGAACCCTCTCTCCATCTTTTCATATGCAAGTGTTCCCTTCAAGGGAACTGGGCTATGTCACTTTGTCCTCAGAGCCCTCCAAGGTCCACCCCATATAATGCAGTGCCTGCTCACGGTGCTCAACCCTGTCTGCCTGGTAGTGTAGACAAGCGCCCCATCTCCCCTAAAACATGGCAAGCCCCAGAAGAGCAGAAACTGCGTCTCCTTCATCTCCAGCAGGCTCTCAGGAAAGATTTGGGGTTGAAGGAATAAATACAGGCACTAGTATGTACTAGCTCCTACTAGAGTGTAATTGCAAAACGGACGCTTGGCTTGTTCTTACGACACGTGTTACCTTACCTGCAATAATGGTAGTGCCACTGAAATACCCTGTTAAAATCTACAAATCCTTCTAATAAGCACTTTTTTATGAACCGTTTTCTTAAACCATTACTTTGCGATGCTGTGCCATGCACATGATATTGTGGGGGTCAGTGCATCTGTTCTTTAACCCCTGAATTATAACCAGCAGGTAGCTGCCTGCAACCCGCCCTCCCCACCTTTGGCAATGTTGCCTGACTAATAGCTCTGGGCTTCACCACAAGGTCACGGCCAAGGACCCGGGGTGTGAGCACAGCAGGTAATTCTCCGCTGCAGCTGAGGCGCAAAGGGGAATGTTTGGCTCAATCTATTAACAAGCTTGATGGGTTTTCCCCCACTCTTATTCTTTTTAAAAGTAACACTCCTTGTTCCCACAAATCTATTTGACTGGATTCAAATTGCTCTTTTGTTTTATTCTACTTTTTCTCTAGATTGCCTTATTTTGTCCTATTTCTTATTTTTTTCTGTTTTTTTCTAGGTTTCCACCTCTTCTTTTCTGTCTGCCAGTTCTTTGAACCCTTTTATTCTCTAGCCTTTGCAGCATACTGACTGCTTATGTATCCCTGAAATTCATATTCAAGCCTAAACTCAATGCTTAAACCCATGTCTGATATTATGGTATCAAAGGTGGGGCTTATGGGAGATGCTGAACCCCTCGTGAGTGGCATTAACACCCTTATAAAAGAGACCCCACAGGGGCGCCTGGGTGGCTCAGTCGGTTAAGCAGCTGCCTTTGGCTCAGGTCACGATCTCGGGGGTCCAAGGATGGACCCCTGCGCTGGGCTCCCTGATCAGCTGGAAAGTCGCTTCTCCTTCTCCTCTCTGCTTGTGCTCTCTGTCAATATCTGTCTCTCTTTCTCCCTCAAATACATAAGTAAAATCTTTTTTAAAATTAAAAGAAAAGAAAAGAGATCTCACAAATGCCCCTTGCCCTCTTCCACCTTGTGAGGGCTCAGTGAAAAGATGGCCGGCTATGAATCAGAAAGCAGGTTTTTATCAGACATCAAATCGGCCGGTGTCTGGACCTCCAGTTCCAGCCCTCAGAATTTCTGTTGTCTATAAGCCACTCAGTCCATGATATGTTATTACAGTGGCCTACAAAGACCAAGACACCACCTAAAGTGTGGTAACAAAAATAATTGTGTTGGGAGCGCCTGGGTGGCTCAGTCAGGTAAGCATCTTTCTGCCTTCAGCTCAGGCCCTGATCCCAAGGCCCAGGGATCGAGTCCCACATCGGGATCCCTGCTCTGTGGGGAGTCTGCTTCTCCTTCTGCCTCTCCACTCATTCTCTCAATCTCTCTCTCTCACAAATAAATAAGTAAATAATTTTTTAAAAGGTTGTCTTGGTCTCACTTATTTAAATTTTCTTAGGGATTATTCATTACCTGTTCTTTTATCAGCCTCAATTCTGTGAATCTTCTACATCCTCACTTCCTTTATTATTTCAATTGTTTTTCCACTTAACATCCAAATGATCCTAAACCAAAACAGACAAAAAACCAAGCTGAGGAAATTACAGTGCGGTCACCTACGGGCCCAGGGCTCTGATTTACTTGACATTTTGCCAAATTTACTTCAGATTTTTTATTTCCTTGGAAAATGAAAAATAGCTTAAGGAAATTCTTTTCTATTCTTATTTTAGTAAAAACAAGATGTTATCATGAATTGACACTGAATTTTATCAAATGCTATTTCGGTGTTTTCCAAGATGCTCTCATCCTTTTCCCTTTTAATCTGCCAATGTGACAAAGAACAGAAACACAATTTTCTAATTTTAAGCTCTCTTTGCACTCTGCAATAAATCCAATTGTTCATGATAAATTCCTTTATATATATATATTGCTGGTGCTCAGTTTGCCAAAATTTTTTTAGGGTTTTTGTGACTGTGTTCGCAAATGAGGTTCTTTATAACTTTCCTTTCTTGTGCTGTTCTGGTCAAGACTGTATTCATTGGGAGGATTCTTTCTTTGTCTCTTTTAAAAACTCTTTAGGAGCACCTGGGTGGCTCAGTCAGTTAAGTGTATGCCTTCAGCCCCGATCATAATCCTGGGGTCCTGGGACCAAGACCCCGAGACACCCCACTCCCTCCTTTGCCCCCCCTTCTACTCACAGTGGGGAGTCTGCTTCTCCCTCTTTCTTTGCCCCTGCCCCTGCTTGCGCTCTCCCTCACTCACTCTCTCTCTCAAATAAACAAATTTTTTTTAAAATAAAATAAAATTAGAAAGTATAAGAGTTTTCATATCGTCCAGGCAATCCTTTGTTATACGCTGAGCACTTCTGGGAGGGTTGACTGGTTGATTTTTTTTAACCACTGATAAAATTCTTCCAGGATTCTTGATATATTCAGGCTCTATTGCTTTTTGAGTCCCTTTCGATAAGTTATACTTACTTTGGGAATCATTTTATCCGTTTTCCTATTTATTGCCATCAAGTTGTGACAAGCCTTCTCTTCTGGCTTTCAGAATCTCTTTTTCCTCTGAAGCAGTGTCTCTGTTTTAGTCCCTGTGTGTTGTGTGGGTGTTTTATCTCATTTTTTCCAGCTCCATCTCACTTGCACACTTTACCGTTTCGCTAGTTTCGGGTTTTATAATCTTCTCGGTGGTTTGTTGTCTGTTTCATCAGTTTACACTTCCAATTAGAGACTCATTGCAGACACAGCACACCAGGAGCTCATCACGGCCAGTGTCCTCCTTTATTGCCCATCCCCCATCCAGCCCATCACCCCTCCTAGCTCCCTCCAGCAACCCAGCAACAAATCAGTTTGTTCCCCAGAGCTAAGAGTCTGTTTTCTGGTCTGCCCCTTTTTTTTTTCATTTCCCATATGTTCATCTGTTTTGCTTCTTAAATTCCACATGTGAGGGGGCGCCTGGGTGGCTCAGTGGGTTAAGCCGCTGCCTTCGGCTCAGGTCATGATCCCAGGTCCTGGGTTCGAGCCCCGCATCGGGCTCTCTGCTCGGCAGGGAGCCTGCTTCCTCCTCTCTCTCTGCCTGCCTCTCTGCTTACTTGTGATTTCTCTCTGTCAAATAAATAAATAAAATCTTTAAAAAAAAAAAAAAAAAAAAGAAAAAAAAAATTCCACATGTGAGGGAAATCATATGGTATTTGTCTTTTCTGACTGACTTACTTCACTTAGCATTATACCCTCTAGTTTACATTGTTGCAAATGGCAAGATTTCATTCCTTTTGATGGGTGAGTAATATTCCTATGTGTGTGTACCTTTATATAAGGTGATATATATTTATGTGATAAATATCACATTTATGAGATCTATATCACATCCTTTTTATCTATTCATCAGTCGATGAACATTTGGGCTCTCTCCATAGTTCGGCTATTGTTGATAATGTTATAAACAATGGGGTCCCGGTGCCCCTTCAAATCTGTGGTTTTGTATCCTTTGGGTAAATACCTACTAGTGCAATTGCTGGGTCATAGGGTAGTTCTATTTTTAACTTTCTGAGGAACCTCCACACTGTTTTCCCCAGTGGCTGCACCAGCTTGCATTCCCACCATCAGTGTTTCTCCACATCCTCGCCAACAGCTATTGTTTCTAATGTTGTTAATTTTAGCCATTCTGACAGGTGTGAGGTAACACCTAATTATAGTTTAGATTTCTATTTCCCTGGGGCACCTGGGTGGCTCAGTCAGTTAAGCGTCTGCCTTTGGCTTAGGTCATGATCTCTGAGTCCTGGGATGGAGGCCCACAATGGGCTCCCTGCTAAGCTGCTTCTCCCTGCTTCTCCCTCTGGCTGCTGCTCCCCCCTGCTTGTTCTCTCTCTTTCTCGGTCAAATAAATAAAAATCTTTAAAAAAAAAATAGACTTTCACTTCCTAGTGATGAGAGATACTGAACATCTTTTCATGTGTCTGTTGCCCATCTGTATGTCTTCTTTGGAAAAATGCCTATTCATCTTTTCTGCCTATTTTTTAACTGAATTATTTGTTTTGGAGAGTTAAGTTTTAGAATTTCTTTATATATTTTGGATACCCTTTATCAAATGTGTCATTTGCAAATATCTTCTCCCATCCCATAGGTTGCCTTTTAGTCTTGTCAATTGTTTCCTTCACTGTGCAGGAGGTTTTTATCTTGATGTAGTCCCAATAGTTTGTTTTTGCTTTTGTTTCCCTTCCCTCAGGAGACGTATCTAGAAAGAAGTTGCTACCCCTGATGTCAAAGAGGTTACTGCCTGTGTTCTCCTCTAGTATTTTGATGGATTTTTATATAGCCACTAGATCATGCTTGTTGTGTTATTAAAACCTCATATCTCTTTTCCTAACTCTTATTTCCTTGATCTCAATTATAGACAGTGATGTGTTAAAAATCTGTGTAGCTGTCATCATTCAATAGGAATTGCCCAGCAAGAATAGCATGATTTATTTGCTTATTCTTTTGTTGTTCCACCATATTTTATGACAATAACTTCCTCCAAGTCTTCAATGCTTACCTTGATTTTCCTGACTGTCTCCCAACTCCTTACCCAGGGGTGAACATCTAGCCCTGAAACACTTTAGACACATTGTATATTACTTTTGTCTTTTTTTTTTTTTTTAAGATTTGATCTATTTATTTGAGAGATAGAGGAGAGAGCATGAGAGGGGAGAGGTCAGAGAGAGAGAAGCAGACCCCCCACTGAGCAGGGAGCCCAATGTGGGACTAGATCCTGGGACTCTCGAATCATGACCTGAGCAGAAGGCAGTTGCTTAACCAACTGAGCCACCCAGGCACCGTTACTTTTGTCTGTCATACTCAAGAGAACCTGAAGTTATTTCTACTTGAAGTTCTTGGATGCAAGAGGTGCTTGGTTACTAATGCATCATGTCATGCCTTCTCACCCACCGTCACCGTGCTCCTCTTAGATAAGGCTCATAATGAGTGGTCATCAAATTCTTGGGAGCAGTAATATGGATGATGTCTGATGGGTCACCAGAAACTTTTGACAGCAGAGTTGTGAGTTGGATATTTTTAAGCACATCTTTCTTTTCCACACCGAACTGAATTAAGGCTCCAAAACTCACCTGATGTTTTTAATAAAACTGAAAAATTATAAATGTAGTCGTATTGTGAAGAGGTAGGAGATAGAAATCAAGCCCCAGGTCAGTTCGAAGACAAGCATGATAGAGGGCTGGTGGCTTCTCCTACCTCCTCCCCCAGGGTCTGGCTGGCCAAGTTTGCATGAGGCAGGCTGAAACCCATCAGGCAGAATGGAAAGGAGAAATCCCAGAGCTGTTTTGGTGGAAGACTGTGAGGTTTCCAGCAAACCATCAGTTGCTTTTTCCACACTACTGCCTTATAGAATAATCTAGAGCAGTCAAGTTCTTCCCCTGCCATTAAAGACAGTAATAAAGCAAATATCCATGTAACAACCTGAACCAAGAAATAAACACAGGCAGCACCCCCCCCAAAGTCCCTCCCTCATCACTTTCTATCCCTGGTGTGAAAACAAGAAGCATTTATCTTATTAACCTTTTAAAGAATCATCTCCTGGGTGCCTGGGTGGCTCAGTCGGTTGGGGGTCCAATTGTTGGTTTCAGCTCAGGTCATGATCTTGGGGTCCTGGTATTTAGCCCAGCGTGGGGCTCTGCGCTCGGTGCTGAGTCTGCCTGAGATTCTCTCCCTCTCTGCCTTTCTCCCCGCTTGCCCGCTTGCACACTCTTTCCCTCAAATAAATAAATAAATAAATAGAAATTTTTTTTTTTAAAGATTTTATTTATTTGGGGGGCCTGGGTGGCTCAGTTGGTTAAGCAACTGCCTTCGGCTCAGGTCATCATCCTGGAGTCCTGGGATGGAGTCCCACATCGGACTGCTTCTCCCGCTGATCTCTCTCTCCTCTCATGCTCTCTCTCTCTCTCAAATAAATAAATAAATAAATAAATAAATAAAATCATTTTAAAAATTAAAAAAAAAAGATTTTATTTATTTATTTGACAGACAGAGATCACAAGTAGGCAGAGAGGCAGGCAGAGAGAGAGAGAGAGAGAGAAGAGGAAGCAGGCTCCCTGCTGGGCAGAGAACCCAATGCGGGACTCAATCCCAGGACCCTGGGATCATGACCTGAGCTGAAGGCAGAGGCTTTAACCCACTGAGCCACCCAGGCGCCCAATAAAAATTAGGAAAAAAAAAACAAAAAAGAATCACGTCCTTACTTTTCTTTGCAGTTATACCATCTACAAAAGCATAGTTTTATTTTTTTTATATGAGTGGAAGTTTACTGTAGTTATTATTTTGGGATCTGCTTCTTCTTTTTAAATTGTGGAACAAGTCACCTAACATGGACTGTACCATCTTAACAATTTTTAGGAGTACAGTCCAGTGGCATCAAGTGTAGCCCCATTATTATGCCAGAATCACCACCAGTCACCTACAGAACCCTTTTTATCTTGCAAAACAGAAATGCTGTACCGATTACATAATAATTCTTCATTCCCCTCTCCTCCAGGTCCCTGACAACCACCATTTGACTTCTGTCTCTGTGAATTTGACCACTCGAGGTATCACAAATAAATGGAATCATACAGTATTTGTCCTTCTGTAACAGGCTCATTTCACTCAGCGTGATGTCCACAGGGTTCCCTCGGGTCACAGCAGGTGTCAGAAGGTCATGAGTTTTTAAGACAAAATGATATCCCATTGTGTGGATAGCCCACATTCTGTTTACATATTCATCCCCTGTTGGACCTTCCGGCGGCCTCCATCTTTGGGCAATTGTGAATAATACCGCGGTGAACATGGGTGTGTGAGTATCTCTTCACGGCCCTGCTTTTGCTATTTTGGGTACAGGCACAAGAGCAGAGTTGCTGCATCATACATGGTCCTAAGTGTTTGAGGCCCTGCCATACTGTTTCCCATAGCAGCTGCTCTATATGACATTCCCACCAACACTGCACAAACATTCCAATCTTTCCACATCCTTGCTAACACGTGTGTTTTTTCATTTTTTATAGGAGACACCTTGATGGGCATGAGGTAGGATCTCACTGGGTTTTGATTTGCATTTCCCCAATGATCAGTGATGTTGAGCATCTTTTCAAGTGCTTATTGACCACTTGAGTGTCTTCTTTGGAGAAATATCTGTTCAAGCTCTTCCTCTATGTCCTAATTGGCTTGTTTGGTTTTTGTTGTTGTGTTGTAGGAGTTCTTTAAATATTCTGGATATCAACCCCTCAGCCAGACATCTGACATGCAAATATTTCTCCCATTCTGTAGGTTGCCTTTCTCTCTGTTAACTGTGTCCTTTATGCACAGAAACTTTTAATTCTGATGTAATCTAGTTCATCTAGCTTTTCCTTTTTTGGTCTGTATTTTTGCTGCCATATCTGAGAAGTCATTGCCAAATCCAATGTCAAGAACTCTTCCCCTGTCTTCTTCTATGAGTTTTATAGTTTTGGGTCTTAAGTTTAGGTCTTTGGTCCATTTTGAGTTAATTTTTGTATACAGTGTGAGGTAAGGATCCGTTTGACATTGTTGTGTGTGGAGATCCAGTTTGCCCAACATCGTTTGCTGAAAACACTCTCATTGAATGAGAGATTTTCTCATTGAATGATCTTGGCACACTTGTCAAAAAAATCATTTGACTAAATATGTAAGGATTTATTTCTGGGTTTCCTATTCTATACCATTGTTCTAAATGTCTGTCTTAATGCCAGTAGCACCCTGTTTCAGAGATGGGGTTTTTAAAGAGATAATTAAGGTAATATGAAGCATGTAGGGTGGTAGGGTGGGCTGTAATCCAATATGACTTGTATCCTTATAAAAGGAGAAAATTTGGGCACAGATAGGGTTCATTTCCCACCCTCTAGATCACACGTATCTTACTGAGACCTCTTGTTCATCCTATCTCATCGAAATTACTGACGAGTGCAATGCATCTTTGTGATATTATATGAGATGTTTTTATTCTCTACCTTGATCAGAGAGAGGGGTCATTCCAGAGGTTTCCACTTAGCCTTCTCCACTCTGATAACTGCTGCCCCACAGGCCAGGGACCCAAAGTGGAGTTTACTTCAACTGCCAAGTATGTTGATTCCAATTATACATTCAGGGACTGGGGAAATGACTCCTGGAAAGTTTCATGGACCCAAGATCACTGTGGACTTGACCTTAACTAGGACACCATTTATCACCTGGCACCTATCAACCCACACTCTAACAGTCAGGGAGGAACATGTTGGTCCTTTGAGTCTTCGGGTTATCAGTGTCAACTCAGATCCTGTGTCCAGTAATCCTAGAAATGTTTGATTATCACCCTTCCTCCTGTGTATTGTCTACCCACTTCTTTTGCACCACAGACAGCTTAGTTTACCGGCCATCTTGCCACATTCTTGTGGAGGGGGCTGCTCCTCTGACTTTCCTCTCTAACCTTTCAGTGATCACTGTGATTGTGTCCCTTTGGCATCTGGTATGTAAGGGCTGTTGCCTAGCCTCCATTACTGCGGGGGATATTAATCATTCCGTGGCTGTTAATGAGCTCAGCTCCTCCCATCAGCCCCAGCCTGTAGAGGAGAGCCACTGTGGAACTTCCTACCAGCCCCTCTCTGGAGCTCATCTCAATGGCTTCAGTGAAGGCTCTCTTGTAGAACATAACCCACTAGTGGTTTCTTGCCTCACATAACCTGGCCATCCCAGCATACTTACATGTCTTAGATTCTACCATTGCCAGGGCGACCCAGGCATTTCCACTCAGCTGTGTCTTTGTCAACCCCTTCTCCAGGCTTCCAAGAGCCATCCCAGCAAGGAGTTTGCCCCATTGCCTGGGGTCCTTGCCAGGGTATTAAATCTTACCTCCAAAGAAATTCTTTATCCAGGATGACCTGGCACGGTCTTTTTTTTTTTTTTTTTAAGTAGACTCCATGCCCAGGATGATGCCCGATGTGGGGTTTGAACTCCCTATCCTGAGATCAAGACATGAGTTGAGAACAGGACTTGGATGCTTAACTGACTGAGCCACCCAGGCACCCCACCATTGCACTAGTATTGATTGATCACCTTTAAAATTCACTTCCAGGATTCGATGCTGGTGAATTCTTGTCATCCTGGTAGCCTATGGTCTCTTTCATTCTTTATCATGCCCAGTGTGTCTTCAGCTGAGTTACTCTGAGGTTTAACCCTAGCTCTTATCCGGGCAACCAGGAGAGGTGGCAGGATGCTCCCCAGGTGGGACAGAGGTTGTCTCGTGGGGGAAAAGTCCTTTGCAGTGTCTTCCAATATCTCAGAAGTGCTACCTCTTCCTAGAGGAGAGTGGGCCACCTCTGCCAGCCTGGAGAATGTTCCAGAGCCAACAGCTGCAGGCATCCATTCAGATGTCTCCGTCCCACGTTTCAGAGTCCCAGGTTTTCCCCAACAGGGCCCTGACCTTTGTGTCCGCCTTGGCTGAAGATGCAAACATGTCCAGCAGCTCTGTCTTCAGCCCAGTACTTCACTTCCTGCTCTCCCACTGCAGGAGAGAAGGGCCCCTTTGTAAGCTACCACTGAGTGCTCACACTTAGCCATTAACTGCTTGTTAATGGCTCTTAGTTTCTCATTATCCCTCTGTAGGACGTCAGTACAGTTTATCAGTAAACAGCCAACTGTTTTGGTGGGCACAGCTCCCCCCATGTTGCTCAAATCCCTTCATCCCTGCCGCAGTCCCTTCACCAGGACAGTGTTTCAGATCACCACTGGTGAAATCTTTAGCAACTAAGCCCCCATTTTGTGCCAGGGACTACTTGGGCCCCGCCTACCCATGAGGACAGTGTCCTCATGTCCTCCTGGCCCACCTGACTGCCTGCAGAACGATCTCAAATTCCCATTCATCATCTATTGTCTTGGAGTATTCCTGGTACCACTTGTGTTAGCCCAGGTCCTCCAGAAAGCAAAGACCAAGACAAGAACGTCTTAGGGGAAATGCCTGTGAAGGAAAAGGAACAGGAGTAGAGGGGTATTCCACAATGCAGTTCTGGCCTCCAGGAAGGAGGAAGAGGGGAGAAGAGAGGGGAAAAGAGTCTTAAGCCACAATGAAGTTCTAAGGAAGGTCAGTAAGGCTGTTGGGGGGGAGGGGCGGTCTTTAAGCCAGAGTCACCCGTCCCAGGAGTCCTGTGTCTCCCAGAAACAGGATTCACTCAGGGCTCTTGCTGTGCTCGGTCACAAGCTGGGAGCAACCTATGGGAAGCGTGTGCTCTGCGTGAATGTGCCGACCAGTATCAGAGTACAGCAGCAGGCGCCATCAACCATTTCCGGTCCCCACCCAGAGGTCGGAGCGCATTTTCACCGCGGACAGCGCAGGTGTTACGATTCTCAAGCACAGACTATGGAACAAGTACTTTTAGGTATTCAGAAGGAAAAACTGGGGGTGGGGAGGAGCTTGAAAATATCTCCGGGGAACCCCAAACTATAAACACTACATTAACAACAAAAACAGAACTAAAATTGAAAAACTCCATAGCTGAAATTGATTACTCAAATATAGTTTGATAGCGGTCTAGACATATCTAAAGAGAAAATTACTAAACTGGGTGTTAGTAAGAAGAAGTTGTCTAGAATGCAGCACAGAAGACAAAAAAAATCCAGAAAAAGAATAAAAGATGCAGAAGGCAGAATAAGGTCAACTATTCAGTGTATATTATCATATATCAGTATATTCAGTGAGAGTCTAGAAAATGAGGAAAATGTCTAGAAAATGAGGATAAAACCAATAAGTAAGGGACCTCTGGGTGGCTCAGTCAGTTAAGCGGCTGCCTTTAGCTCAAGTCATGATCCCAGGGTCCTGGTTTGGAAGGCTGCACTGGAGTCCCTGATCACTGGGAAACCTGCCTCTTCCTCTTTCTCAGCCCTCCAGTTGTGCTCTCTCTCTCTCTCTCTGTGTCACATAAATAAATAAAATCTTAAAAAAAAAAAATAGGGGCACCTGTGTGGCTCAGTTGGTAAAGCATCTGCCTTAGGCTCGAGTCATGATCCCAGGGTCCTGAGATGGAGCCCTTCATCAGGTTCCCTGCTCAGTGGGGAGCCTGCTTCTCCCTCTCCCTGTGCCCCTATCATACTCTTTCTTTCTCAAATAAGTAAATAAATAAAATCTTTTTAAAAAAATGATAGAAACCTAACTGGAATAATCTCTGCGGAGGGAAATTTGCAATACCTCTCAAAATTACAAATGTACACACTCTTGGATTAAACAATTCCACTGGGAATTCTAGGAATTTATCTGAAGCTCACATATTTCTTATAATTAGTCTTTGCCATTGTTTTAACTACAAAAAAGGATATTTCACACCCATTGTACACTCAGTGGAACTAAGAAAATTCTCAGAATTCTGAAATTGTGTAATTCTCACAAATTCTTTGGTCCTTACTGACTTTGTATTCACCCTCATTGGATTTATAACTACTTAGATTTCTAGATGTTTTACAATTCAATCACAATTTAAATGCATCCAGGTAATCGTGTCATTTAGACATTCCGTGAGACCTTAATCTATTAAATAACAATTTTTTTACATCATAAACAAAATAGTCCATAATTTCTGCTTTTTAATTGTTGAGAATTCTCGTGTTGAAGTGCTCTACCTTTCTAAAGGTTTACTTACTTGTTTAAATTCAAAATGAATTTTCCCTAAAAATAGTTTTATTAATGGTGACTATGCTTAGAAACGATCTTAAGAAAACAGATTTAACCCACAACAAGCTGAAATGATCCATCCTTACAATGAAAAATAAAGAAAAGCAGCATATACTATTGCTAGAAAATCGAGAATGGACGAGAAGAATTATAAATCTTTTTCTTCAATGTTGGCGCCTCAGGAACAGTGGGTAAAAGTGATGCAAACACAATTAGGTGAGAAGACAAAAAGAGACTTTTGTGGAACTCTGGGCCCCTTTGAGGGCTTGAGAGTTTCATGGAAAAAAATCATAGAATTTGTGATTTCCTTTTCTCCTGCAACAATGTCTAACAGCGTAACAATTTTGCTTGAAGTCATGATTAGTGTTTTGCTGGTAAACAAATGGAACCTGAGAAAGAAGAAGGTAAATAACCCTTTCTCAGGTAACCAGGAGAGAACTGAGGGAGGGAAGAAGGGCCGAGAGTAAAAATTAGACTGTTCCTAAGAAAGCAATTGTATGAGTTAAATGAACTGAATTGCAAAAGGTAAAAAGCAAAAGTAAAGGATATAGGGACAGGCCTGCACCTGATAATCATCACAATGCCTGGTTCTAGCGGAAACTCAATAAATATTAATGAAACCGAGCAAAACTGGTCGGAATTGGGTGTAGGCGGCCCTGGAGAAAAGAGTTTGGGGGTAAATGCAAGTTACCCCTATTGACCGCCAGGTGGCAGCATCATCTCATGACCCCTCAGGTGTCCCAGGTAAACCGCCCCCCTCCCACAGGCGGGAAGAGCCCGGCTACAAATATAGAAATTTTGTATATGGATGCTCATTAGTCAAGTGTTCATAATTGGGGAAGAACCCATATGGACACTCAAATCAAGTGAAGTACATTGGCAGTAATCTTATAGATGGAACTTTGGTCCCAAACTTCGCACATATTTTAACCTGAAGTCATTGTTCTTCAAAAATTGTCCCCCCAAAACTTCATTTCTACATTTCTAAAAACTATTGTCACGTTAAAAACACATGGAATGGGGCGCCTGGCTGGCTCTGTCCGTGGAGCGTGTGACTCTTGATCTCGGCGTTGTGAGTTGAAGCCCCATGTTGGGTGTAGAGATAACTTAAAAAAATAAAATAAAATCTTACAACACACACACGGAATGGGTAACATAGCAACAGTTTTGATAACCGACGTTCAGGAAAGAACGATTGCTTCAAGATGTTACCTTTCTAATGGTAGCTGTGAACTGACCTATTTCCAAAAAATACAATTATTCAAGTTTCATTATTTCAGGCTGGTTCATACATGAATATTCCTGTGGGTATGACTAAAATAAAAATCAATTGAAACAGATTAAAAACTATATTTAATGCTCCCCAAAGAAACCCTTAAGAAAAAAAAAGAAAAAGAAAAAACCCTCTCTGCCCATGCTAGAGAATGATAGCAGAATAGTTTGAAAGTTTAAAGCAAATAAAGTTAGGAAAGTAAAACAAAGTGGTCTTAGAATGTGTTGACGAAGGTTTGAATAAACCCTTAAGAGGACAGGAGACAACTGAGAGATAAGCTTTTCTTGTCTTTCATCTCTGGTTTATCTAAGTGCTGGTTGCCAGATTGGGACCACTTGGGCCATTCACCTTGGGCGGTCTGTGCACTGAAGATCCAGAACCTTCTTCTCCTGCCTCGGTGGCTGACAGGGTGTCCGTCAGGACACCTATTTATCTCCAGGTGGCGAAAACGTCAAAATTTTCCCTCTTCACGCAGATCCATCCTTCTCCACCAAGAATTAGTTCTCTGTCTGCTGAACACCTGCCGTGGGGAACCCATGGGTCTTGGAGCGCCCAAGAACAAGATAGAAGTGAGGTGCCATTTCCTTTTCATTACCGTGTGGGATTTCCCACAATCATTCTAATTTTTATGCACAAGTCATTAGCCTCACTGGAAATGCTTTTGGTTGCAATGGACTTGAGTCTTGTACTCCTGGCCCTTTCTAAGGAGTGACACTAGGCCGTGACCGTTGTGATAGTGAACACAGGACCATGGTATTCTTGAAGTTTTATAAATATGCCTAAGATGAATGAGGGATGCAAGCACCCCAATTATTATGCTCAGTTCTACAAATTAATGTGGATAATGTGGGGTCAAAACCACAATGAGATATGACCTCACTCCTGTGAGAATGGCCATCTTCAAAAAGACAAGAGATGACCAGTATTGAGGAAGGGTGGAAAGAAGAGAACTCTTGGGCACTGTTGGTGGGAATGTAAATTGGTGCAGCCGCTGTGGAAAACAGTGTTTTTTATTTTTAATTTTTTATTTTTTTAATTTTAAAAAATTAAAAATGAAACTACTGTATGATCCAACAACTCCACTTCTGGGGATATAACCGAAGGAAATGAAAACTCTGTGTCGGAGAGTATCTGTACCCTCACACTCACGGCGGCAATGAATGTTTCCAACGGCCAAAACATGAGAACGGCCTGAGTAGTCACCAAAGGATAAATGGGAAAAGGAGCGGATGTATGTGTATGATCTCACTTTATATGTGGAATCCAAGCAATCAAACAAAAAAACTAATCGAAGAGATCAGATTTGTGGTTACCAGGGGTAAGAAGGAGAGGGTACTGGCAAAATGGGTAAAAAGGTACAAACCAGGGCGCCTGGATGGCTTAGTCAGTTAAGCATCTGCCTTCAGCTCGGGTCATGATCTCAGGGTCCTGAGATCGAGTCCTTGTCAGGCTCCCTGCTTAGCAGGGAGCCTGTTTTTTCCTCACCATCTGTCCCTCCCCCCTGTTTGTGCGCTCTCTCTCTCTCTCTTTCTCATTCTCACTCTTGCTCTCTCTCTCTCTCAAATAAATAAACTCTTTTTTTTTAAAAAAGGTACAAACTTCAGGTTATAAGATAAGTAAGTGCTAGGGATAAATGTACAACATGATCATTGTAGCTAACACACTGTATAATATATAGGAAGACTCTTAAGATATAATAAATCCTAAGAGTTCTCATCATAAGAAGAAATATTTTTTTATTTTTTTATTTTTTTTGTACCTATGAGATGATGGATGCCAAACTTATTGTACTGGTCATTCACAATATATACAAGACACACTGTAATGTCACATCTTAAACTTATACAGGGCTGTATGTCAATTAAATCTCCATAAAACTAGGAAAAAAATAAAGGTGGGATGAGTGTCCATGAAGCTAAAAGTAAACACTTACAAAAGATATCAGAATTCTCCTTTATTTTACTTACTATATGGAACCTACTTTGAAGGGAAGTTATATAATATGCAGAAGAAAAGAGCAATATATTTGCAGCATTTAAATGACGGCTATTTGCAAGATTGACAATCTATACCGATTCCTAAATAGTCTGATATAGAGGCTGCGTAAAGTATATTGGGCCATTTTGTGAACATTTAAAAAAAATATCCCTTAAAGTTAAAAACGGTGTTTCATAGATCCTAGGAAATCGTGAATGCCATTGGAAGTAATACTGGCTTTATCTGTTAAGTTAAGCAACAGAAAACCACTAAGATATTTTGAGAGAAAAAATTATATCATTTGTGTTTTAGAAAAAGAGTTCCTTGGAGAATGAATATCCGTAGCTGAAGGTAGGGAAAATAGTTTGGAAGTAATGCAGAATATCGGACCGCGGGCTGGTGAGTCCTGACTTTGCATAGTGACTGGGAATGAGAAGGTGAAAAGTAAGTGAAACTCTGTAGGCAATGGGTTTTGTGGCTTGGGGACAAGGCATGAGGAAGGAAGGAAATTCACGATGGTTGAGTGACTTCATAGTTTAAGGTAATAAGCGTTAAGGGAGGAAGGGAAAACAGGAGGAAAAAGTATGGATGAAAAGACAATGGACTGGTTGAGGGAGTTGCTAGCAAGATAGAGCTGTGAAGATGTTTTCCTGGCATTTGGAAAGTCTGCATAGACCTCACGGTGGGGAGTGAAACTAGGGTTCTAGATTTAGAATTCTTTTTTTTTTTTTAAGATTTTATTTATTTATTTGAGAGAGAGACAGTGAGAGAGAGCATGAGCGAGGAGAAGGTCAGAGGGAGAAGCAGACTCCCCGTGGAGCTGGGAGCCCGATGCGGGACTCGATCCCGGGAATCCAGGATCATGACCCGGGCCGAAGGCAGTCGTCCAACCAACTGAGCCACCCAGGCGTCCCTAGATTTAGAATTCTTCAGCACAAAAGCCACAACTGGGGCCACAGACATGGTAACAGAAAGGAAATATGAAGAAAACATATAGAATGAAGAACCAGAGGGCTGAGAAAGAATCTGGAAAGCATTTACGTTCCGGGGGGCAAAAGGAGTGGCTGAAGAAACAGGGGGAAGACCTGAACACCCAGAAATGGGACCATCAGCAGGGTTCAAGGGCAGGGGATCCAGAGTGGGAACCAGTTTCAAGGCTTGAACTTGAGATAGCGGTGGGTGTGTATTCGTTTGGTAAGGACACCATAGGAAAGCACCAAAACATCAGTCCCACAGACCACATGACTTTAAGGCAGAAATTTATATCCTGGGCTCCTGGGTGGCTCAGTTGGTTAAGCCACTGCCTTTGGCTCAGATCATGATCTCAGAGTCCTGGGATCCAGCCCCACATCAAGCTCCCTGCTCAGCAGAGAGTCTGCTTCTCCCTCTCACTTTCCCTCTGTGCTCGTTCTCTTTCAAATAAATAAATAATCTTTTAAAAAAAAAAATAAAAGAAATTTATTTTCTGAAATCTTGAAGTCCAAGATCATGATGTTGGCAGTGTTGGTTTCTTCTGAAGGCCTTTCTCCTTGGCTTGTAGATGGCCATCTTCTCCCTGTGTCTTCTTCACGTGGCCTTTCCTCCGTGTGTGTGTGTGTGTGTGTGTGTGTGTGTGTCCTGACGATCTCCTCTTCCCTTCAGGACACCCGTCACACTGAATTAGGGCCTGTCCACATGACCTCACTTTACCTTAATTACCTTTTTCTGCAAATACAGTCACATTTTGAGATACCGGGGGTTAGGACTCCCACATATGAATTTGGGGGGGACCCAATTCAACCCATAGCCAGCTGTGAGATTTGAAAATTCCTCACTGGTGAACTAAGGGACATGCATTACCATGACCACAGCTAACCCTTACTGAGTACGAACTGTATGTGGACCGAGTCTGACCGCTTCACATGTTTTAATTCAGTTTATACTGATCTGAACAACACAGCGAAGTAGGCACTATTACGATCATTTCTTTTTCCAGAGAAAGAAATAGAGGTGCCAAGGTCACACGGCTTGTCGGATTCCATGAGCTTAGCTTCTACGCGTTGAATTTTGGTCAGTAAACGTCTTAGTTTGCTCGCAGCAGCAGAGACCTGAAGAGGAAGAGATGTTGTTGAACCCTAAGTGCAGCAGAAGCCTTTTCCTCTGAGCTAGCATTGACCGCAGCTTTCTCTGGGGAGGGAGGTGAATTCAGAAGCAGCAATCTGAGAAGAGAGGAAAAGAAACTGTAACTAATAGACGGTTACAATGCCCCAGATCGAAAAATACAAAGGAAGCCCCCTGTTATGACTTCAAACTTATCACACCTACTATGACTGTGCATTTATTAAATTCGTTACTTCTAACCTTTGGAAATGTCGTCCCAGAAAGTTGGAGAAAATGCAGTGAGGACGTAGTCAACACTGCGTTTATCTGCTTAAAATATTTTTTAAAATTTATAGGATCTACAAGTATCTTTTAATTCTGTGTTTTCTGTTGATGTTGGCTTTACTGGTTTTTTAAGCAGAGATGACGGTGTGACCTTCGGCTCCAAGTCAGACCTCACCGTGAGAAGACTGATGAGATAGAAACAGTAAGACAGGCACACGGGGGATGTGCAAGAACACACGCGCACACACACTCAACAAGCACATGCAGAAATAAAAACGTGAGAAGAAAGGAAAAAAAGTCAGGGGACTAAAATGAAATTTCAAGCAGCAGTGCTCAGTGAGGGTTCCTGAGAGAAGTGTGGTAGCCTGTCACTTTGATGTAGGAGACAGATTCCCAGACAATGGCACCAAAACCTGGAGAACGGCTCTAGAAAGGTTTTGGAATGCTTCACTCTGGAGGTCTCTCTCCAGAAGTGCAGTCTGGAACCAGAAGCCGCAAGAAACTGGAGGAAATTAACTGCTTGAGGGTGAAAAGGGACTCTTCCATGAAAACTGAGAGGGGATCTGTGGCTCGGGCTCTGGCCACTGATGAACGCCTGGCCCACCACAGGCACAAGAGACCCACAGCTCCAGACCTCGACTACCTGCAGACTGCAGTGCTGCAGCTGTTTGCGCTCTCTCGGTTCTTCGACTCGTTCATCTCAACGGGAGATGAACGTCACATCTCAATAGGAGCATCTGATTGGCAGAGCCCCATCCAGTATCACAACCAGAGCATCTGATTGGCTGAGCCCAATGCAGTACCACATCGGGAGCATCTGATTGGCTGGGCTAAATTGACCTAACCTGATCTATCGGGAAGAATTCCCTGCCTTCCATCAAATCTCCCACATCTGGGCATACCCAAATTTAGGAAGAGGATTTAGATGTTGGGAAAAAAGAAAGTCCAGTACAATTTTTAAACAGCTGTAGTCAGAGAGAGGGCAAGGCTTGAAATCGTTTACGTTTCTACATTAGAAACGTAAAGAAATTAAACTTATTCAGTAAGGACTAAATATTTTAAAATGTCCTTCCAAGATAATGCGAATTGCCTGTCGGAGTAAGGAGCTAAAGACAGAGAGAGGGAGGGCAAAGACGGACGAGCCTGTTAGAGGCTGGAAAAGAAAGGAAGAGGAGAGCAGGTGAACCGATTCCCGCGGCACAATCCCATGTGAGACGCATTTAGGCACTGGAGCTCCCTGCTCACTCCAGCTGCGTGAAGAAGGAACAGGGGCCTTAGAGCTCGAAGTTAAGTGACTGTTAGGGTCACCCTGCTAGTATGCGGTGCAGCCAGCCAGCCACCTTTCTGGCTCCCAAAGTCTAGGCTTTCCTCCTGGGCCACTACTGCTTCATCTCGTGCTCCTAAGAAAAGTTGCTGGACATCGGTACGCAAAAAGGATACAGTCCGACAAAGAGTGAGGAAAAGGAGTACACGCGCATCTCTCCGCAGTCGGGCACACGTCCGTTCCACATTTACTGAAAGGAAAAGAAGGAGGAAGAGGAGAAACTTGGCGGATTCTGAAACAGTGGTCAGACTCTGCAGGTGCATCTCTGCAAGGGGTGGGGGGTGGGACTTGAGAGCGTCCCTCCTCCTCGGGGCTGGTCGGTTCTTCAGAGTTCCTCAGCAGCTCCTTACACCTGCTCCTGCGTCGCCCTGCTTCCGGTCCTGGGCGCTCACAGACCCTTCCAGCCGGCGAGTTACCCATTCTCAAGGAAGCCAGGGTAGCAAAGGCATTGACCCTTCGGGAACCCTTGAATGGAGCCCAAAGCTAGATAGACTTGGACAATCGATGGGAGGTTGCCTCACCCCTTTGTAGGGAGTCTTCCAGCTTGCACCTTGGACTTTTCAAAAGGGGGCCCATAGCTCTCTGCTAAAAGCCCCTGTTGTCAACACTTTTTTTTTTCTTTGAGAAACCAAAGCAAAACATAGGAGTGAACTTTGTAGCTATTTCACTCAAAAAACAAGGAACAGCCAGATGGTTCCCAAGCCGGCATGGATCTGACTGGCCGTGACTTTTCACTGTGTGTTTGCAAGCACAACGTGTATCTTGCCTTGTACGTATTTGTGTACAAAATTACTGTGGGTATGGACGACCTTTCTGCAGTAAATCAATACAGGCCCCGTCTTTACAGAGTGAGACAGAAATCCGCCCAGAGTAAGGTTAGTTCATACGTGGCTCCAGCCAATGTATTTAAGTCAAGAACATCTCAATATGCAATTTCTCTGGCCATTGAGCCCAAATTAGTTTTATGGTGCTCAATCTCCCATATTTATTTTTAACACGTGCTTTATAAATTATTATTCTATGATCCATGATGTAAATTTTGATGGGTCAGTATATAAGAATGAAAAATCATAAGGTTATACAGTGTACAACCACAATGATGGAAGAACAGACCTTTTTTTCCTTTCTCTCTCTTTTTTAAGATTTTATTTATTTGTCAGAAAGAGAGAGCGCGCACAAGCAGGGGGAGTAGCAGGCTCCTGCTGAGCCAGGAGCCCCACATGGGACTCGATCCCAGGACTCCAGGATCATGACCTGGGCTTAAGGCAGATGCTTAACCAACGGAGCCACCCAGGCGTCCCCAAAGTGGATATGCCAGTTACAATAGACACGCCAAAATAGGAGAATTTTCTGGCCTTTCTGGCAATTCAGAATCCATCTGTTTCATCTGTTATCTGGCTGTTCGAATGGCTGGACTTTATTTCCTCTATATTACACTGAACTTTTTTTTTTTAAAGATTTTATTTACTTATTTGACAGACAGAGACCACAAGTAGGCAGGGAAGCAGGCAGAGAGAGAGAGGAGGAAGCAGGGTCCCTGCTGAGCAGAGAGCCCTATGCGGGGCTCCATCCCAGGACTCTGGGATCATGACCTGAGCTGAAGGCAGAGGCTTAACCCACTGAGCCACCCAGGCGCCCCAGGACCTACACTGAACTTTAAAGAACAAACAAAAATTCATAGCTAAAGATTGTGCACAGATGGGTAGCATTACATATTTAAATAGGTTTTCATACGCGCCTCCCTTTTATACTTTGAATAATGTAGTGTATGATGTCTTAGAATTATATTTTTTGAGCCTTTCACCTGTGACTATCACCAGCTCACCATGTGTACTGAACGGTGCCTTACACGAAACGGCCACTCAAGAATATTGGGTTTTCGAAAGGCATTAGTCATCGACATAAACTGGAATCTTTCTAAAGAAAAATTATTTAGTATTAATATGATTTCAGGATTTTTGTCTGTGAGTTTTAAAAATTTTTAGTTATTCTCTTTTGTCCCCCCAAAATGTTATTTCATGAGGTTTGATTGTGTAATACAATAAAAATTGTCATATACACAATATATAATATTTCAAAATAGATCATAAGACAGGTATTTCTTGGCATTCATAGATTACTAGTCAACATTGCAAGAATTAAATTAAATTAAATTGTTATCAAGCTAGAATCATAGACTTGGAAGAAATTTCGAGATACAAATGGTGTAGTCTCCTTTCATGCAGGTAGATCCACCTACCTGCCGTAAAAGGCAATGATTATATTTGCACATTTAAAGACATCTCAGGGCTCTTGCTGGCTCAGTCAGTAGAGTATGTGTTTCTGGATCTCAGGGCTGTGAGTCCGAGCCCCACGCTGGGTATAGAGATTATAAAAATAAAAACCAACAAAACTTGTAAATCCGTATAGCCTGATTTCTTGTCCCAGGACAGTATATGATCTCACAGAAAAGCTGTCTTAGGTTTATCTGAGCTAATTTTCTTTCTGTCAGCTCTCCACTTTGGAATGATTTTAGGTTTCCATATAGAAAACTTGTAGTACAGAATCCTCACATCCACACTTGGCCCAGTCTCCCCTGATATGGAAAATCTTATCAAACCATGGTCAAGCTATGAAATGAACACTGGAGCATTACTGTTCACTAAACTCCCGACTGTGTTCTGATTTCATCAATGACTTTCCTATTCCAGAATCCAACGAGATACTTTTTTTTTTTTAAAGATTTACTTTTTTTTTTTTTTTTTTTACAGAGGGAGAGAGATCACAAGTAGGCAGAGAGGCAGGCAGAGAGAGAGAGGGGAAGCAGGCTCCCCACTGAGCAGAGAGCCTGATGCAGGGCTCGATCCTAGGACCCTGAGACCATGACCTGAGCCGAAGGCAGAGACATAATCCACTGAGCCACCCAGGCGCCCTGAGATACATTTTAGTCATCCTATCTCCTTAGTCCACTCTGGACTGTGATTGTTTCTCAATCTTTTCTTGTCTTCCATGACGTGTTTCAGAGAATGCCTCGCAATCTTGGCCTTTCTGATGTCTTTCCCGCGGTTAGACTGGGGTTAGGGGTTTGGGGAAAGCATAATGCAGTGTGAAATGCCCTTCTTATGACGTCATATTAGGGTACATGTTATCAATATGACATCACATCACTAGTAATATACTAACCTTGATCACTTCGTGTTGCCAGCTTTCTCCACTAGGAAGTTAACATTATCCCCTCCTCTGTTTTTTAAAACGAGTCACTGACTCCAGCTCATATTTGAGCGGGGGAGGGGAGAATGGGCTTCATCTCCTGGAGGGAGAAGTTGCTGTGTAAATTATTCGGAATTCTTCTGGGAAGAAAATGGGTTCCTTTCTCACATTTATTTATTAGACCATTTACTTATTATTGGACTCATGTATTTTATTTTATTTGGGGCTGTAATCCAAAACCGTGCTACTGATTTGGTTGCTCAAATTGTTCCAGCTTTGGCCATTGTAGGCTCTTCCAGGCTGGCGTGTTAAAATGTACCACTGAGACTGTCATTTCCAGGGGGGACCGAGTGACAACATGGAGAGGTTAATGACATGGAAAGAAGAATGTGTTACTTAGAGTTCCTGAGAGGAAGGGGCATACCACCCCATACAGGGCCGTGGGGGAAGCACCGGGTTCGGTCAGGAGGTGAACGCAGGAGAGAGGGGAAGGCAAGACCAAGCAAGGCAAACCCTTTCAGATTCGTCTGAATAATTCAGGCAGGCTTTGAGCCCTAGGGACTGTCTTCGTTGTCTGGGACTTGGCCGTGGGTTGGTACAGAACTGGGGAAGAGTGACTTCTTAGTGTATGTGAATCAGTGTAGGAGATGGTTGGGGATATGGACTGGGAATTGCTTAGAGGGTTTGTAATATGATTTTGAAACACACACAAAAACTGGATTACAGGGGAGCTAGAAACAATTTTGGCCATTCGTGTGGCCCCATGATGCCAAGTAGACAAACACAGGATCAAGGAACACAATTACAACAATAGGCTTTTGTCTGTGTATATATCCCCATTGTTTTATTCTTTGATTATTTCATTACTTTCTAGCACTACAAGATGCTCCAGGATCATCCTATCCTTTTCCTTCTCTTGCCCTAGGATCGGCCATTTCTCCAAGGATTCCTGGTTCTTTTATTGGAGAATGGTATTGGAAACCAAGACCTGCTGCTGGGTCTGGTCCTTGCTGCTGTGGTGTCATTGTTTCTAGGTGCTGTAATGAGACAAGCTATGAAATATATGTGTGCATACAGACCCATGGGTACATCCAAGTTCTAGTTTATCTCTCTGCCTATTTGCCTGTATTAAACTTGCACGAGTTCATAGTGACGTTTCCAACAGTAATCTAGGGTTCATTCTAGACTTCCCCTTGTTTATTTGTAGTTTTTTCTGTTTGTTTTTGTGTTTTTTGTTTGTTTGTTTGTTTGTTTTGACAGGGAGAAACCTAGCTCAGGTCTACCTAAATCTTTGCTAATAATAATGACTTGATTTTAAAAAAATATTTTATTTATTTGACAAAGAGAGAGAGAGCACATGCAGGGGGAGCAGCAGAGGGAGCAGGAGAAGCAGGCTCCCCCATGAGCAGGGAGCCCGATGGGGGACCCAATCCCAGGACCCTGGGATAAGACCTGAGCCGAAGGCAGATGCTTAACTGACTGAGCCACCCAGGTGCCCTAGTAATGACTCAATTTTGAATGAGGACAGAAAGTAAAGAGGCAGTGTCCTCCTCATCACTGTCCACAGTGACCAGCCCCCCTACTCTCCTGGGACACCACCAGGAGTTTGGTCGCCAGAGCCCGTTTCCCTGCCTCTCAGTCCCAGCTTCCTCACAAAGCCTCAAGACTGCAATCCAAGAAAGTGATCTGTGCTCAGTTTCCTCACCTCTCCAAGAGGGGTCCTGCTAGAACACATTCCACAGGGCCGATGGAAGGATTAGGTGAGTTTGTGCCAGGGGAGCCCTCTGGGCTAAGGCCTGGCCCACGGGAGGGCTCAATCATTGTTCACTTTTCCAGAAAATCTACAGCAGAAGATTTATTTGACCAAAACATCCAAAAGCCAACAGTGACCTGGTGATTTTAAACTTTACAACTGTTGGCAAATAGGGTTCATAAAGCAGTACAATACACAGAGAAAAATCATTTTGGTATGGAAAATCTTCGATAGTTTAATATTCACACCGTATGAATCAGTGCCTTCCTCTGCGGCAGACTCTTTAACCATAACTTCTCCAAATTACACATCATTCTTTTAGTGCGGTGGCGTAAGATCCACTTTCAGTCCCTTTTTGTCACTATTATTGTTTTCGACTGGACTTATTTCCTTTTTTGCTGAGAAAGTTGGCACTTTTTTTTTTAACCTGAAGGCTGATCTTCCTTTGGGTCTAGAGTTTTTATTTTATTATGTAGTGTTCCATAACTTTAATATCCCCAGCGAGAAAGCAGCAGAGAAGTATTAGCATGCAACCTTGACATTTAAGGAATCTCTTAAATCTTTGCAGTGGCAGTTTCTTTAAAAATGTAAAAATATCTGAAATATTTAGCCTTGACAAAGATATAAGAGATAAGTTCTGAATCTATCATTCATATATGTCCCCTTGGAGAATTACAGCTGCTCTGTCTACGGTCCGCACTTTTTCCTTTAAAGTTCATGGCTATTGGTTCCTAATTAAATAAGGACTTGGTATTAGGCAGAATCAAAATATTATAGAACCAGAGAGATTATTCAGAGTAGTTTGGGGCAATATTTACAAAACTCACTTAATCAAAGGGGTAACGCGGAACTTATTCCAGAGAAGCAGGTTCTATTAAACACACAGATTCCATTTCCTTCTTCCCCTAAAGAGTCTGATGCCACATCTGAATGTTTATCAAGTGTTCCAGGTGATTCTCCCCATCAGGCAAGGTTGGAAACACTGATTTAATGGAAGACCCTGATTTTATAGTAGGAAACTGAGGGGCCTGCTGCAGAGGATGTAGATTTCGGTCTCATTTCAACGGGTTGAATCAGAGTCTCTGGGAGCGGGAGCTGGTAATCTGCATTTTTAACAAGGTCATCAAGAAATTCTTAGGTTTAAGAAATGCTGCCCAGAGCCTTAGCGGGGTGAGGAGGGCATCCACACAGAGGGGCAGCACGGTGTGGGGTATTGGGGCCCAAGAGGGGTAAGAAGAGTGTGTGCATGGGTCGGGAGTAAAACAAACGGGGTGAACACAGTGTCCCCGTGGAGGGGCTGCCCAGTCCAGGCAGATGAGAGGATCATCTTTTGGGGGATCAGGGTGCCTCGGTGTGGGGTATGGGAGTCCACAGCAGATAAGGAAGATCCTGGAAAGGGGTGGGTCAGTCATGGGGTGTGCGTCTCCCTGGGGAAGGCACAGTGGCAGCCTTTTGGGTTGGTTAGCTTCAGTGGTGTTGGTTAAATACATGGCTACATTAAGGATAAGGAGAGTCAGGGGCACCTGGGTGGCTCAGTGGGTTAAAGCCTCTGCCTTCGGCTCAGGTCATGATCCTGGGGTCCTGGGATTGAGCCCTGAGTTGGGCTCTCTGCTCAGCGGGGAGCCTGCTTCCCTTCTTCTCTCTCTCTCTGCCTGCCTCTCTGCCTACTTGTGATCTCTGTCTGTCAAATAAATAAAATCCTTTTTTAAAATAAAATATAGTGTCTTTAAGGATAAGGAGAGTCCGCTTTCTCCCTGTTGAAGAAGGGAGTTACAATCATGGAAAGGAAACGAAATGGGAATGAAGCCAGTAATATTGCTTGAGAATTGAAGGAATTCGAGTAAACGTATAGTTCTTGATGGGCATGTGCACGTGTCTGCTAAGAGGGCTGGGGTGATGCTCCAATAGCAGTGACTTCCCCCACGTGTCAGTTTCTAAATACCTCCCCATTAAAGACAACTGGGACCCTTGGAGAAAGAGCTGATCTTGGCTCAGGGAGAGGGAGAGCCGAAAAGAAGCTTGGATTGTCTTCTTCTGTCAGAAAACAAGTGTTCGGGGCCACCTGGGTGGCTCAAGGGGTTAAGCATCCTACTCATGGTTTCAGCTGAGGTCATGATCTCCGGGTCATGAGACTGAGTCCCAGGTGGGGCTCTGTGCTAGGCAGGGAGCCTGCTTAAGATTCTCTCTTTCCCTCTGCCCCTTCCCCTTCACTCACATGCACATGTTCTCTCTTTCTCTCTCTCAAAAAAAAAAAAAGGGAAAAGAAAAAGAAAGAAAGAAAGATAAAAAGCATTGGAAGCATTGAAAGAATAATGGGGATATATGAGAGGACATGGGAGCCAGACTGAGGGAATGACCATTGACCAGAAATTCGGGGAAGGGGAGAATGGGGAGTTAATGTCTAATGTGTACATAGTTCATTTGTGGAAAATAAGAAAGTTCTGGAGATGGATGTTGGTGATGGTTGCACAACAGTGTGAATGTGTTTCATGTCACTGTATTTTTAAAAATGGTAAATGTAAGGGCGCCCTGGGTGGCTCAGTGGGTTAAGCTTCTGCCTTCAGTTCAGGTCATGATCTCAGAGTCCTGGGATCAAGAACTACATCGGGCTCTCTGCTCAGCAAGGAGCCTGCTTCCCCCTCTCTCTCTGCCTGCCTCTCTGCCGACTTGTGATCTCTCTGTCTAATAAGTAAAATCTTTTTAAAAAATGGTCACTGTAATAAATTTTATGCTAGGTAAATTTTACCACAATAAAAAATGATAATGGAGTATAACACACTGAATAAAAAACAATCCCATGGGTTCCTAATGATTATTAAAATAATAATAATGATGCTGATAGTAATAATAATAATAATGGCCAAAAGAGATAAGGAAAGCGCTTCACAAAAAAATGCTGGCTGCTACATGTTGGGGAAAAAAAAACCATCATTTTGGAAAACCATCAATGTAATAATTGATGTATGGAAGCACGATCTTTTTGGATCCTTTGGAAAAAGGATATTCCGGCAATCTCAAAGAATGGCCCCACACATAGCTGTTAACTACGGAGGAGAAAAGATGACTTTCAGACGGCCTCAGATGCACCTGTCAGTTACCGCTTTCAGTGAGCCCGCGGGTACCACCAACGGCAGCACAAAACCAGAGACACGTGCCTCCTCACGTGACGGAGTGGGAACTTCGAAACCTCCCCCTGAAGCTGTCTTGACACGAATTTTAAGCTGAAACTAATCCCGGGAAGCTCAGCTAAAACCAGATTGTGAGACGTTTTGCAAAACTGCTGGCTTAGGCTCTCTGTCCTTGTCATGAAAGATTAAAAAAAAAGAAGCAAGGGGACGTTTGAGATTAAAGGAGACTAAGCAGCCAGAACAATTAAGCACAATGTGTTGTCCTTGACCACGTCCTGTTTTAAACAAAAGAAGCCAATAATAAACAGCTAGAGAGGCCCTCTTGGAGCAACAGGGCTTTGAATTTGAATACTGACTGTATATTAGATAAAATTTATTATGTTAATTTTAATCTTTTAGGTTTGATAACAATATTGTGGTCACATGGGAGAACATCCTTTTTTTTTTTTTTTTTAGGAGATACGTACTGAGATATTTAGGAACCGAGCATCCTATTTGTAATTTACTTTCAAAATGTTGAGTAAGAAAGTCTGTATCTCCATCTATAGACAAATAAAAACGATGTGGCAAAATGTTCGTATTTCCCATCGAATCCAGAAGAGATGCTCTTTAGTCTTTCCATTTTTCTGCAGTTTTTCCATATTTCAAAACTAAAAGTAAAGTCTAACTCTCTCAGGTATGTCTCAAGAAATAAATGGTTTGGGATTTCTTATTTTAAAAACACTACACTGGGATGCCTGGGTGGCACAGTGAGTTAGGCCGCTGCCTTCAGCTCAGGTTATGATCCCAGGGTTCTGGGATCGAGTCCTGCATCGGGCTCCTTGCTCAGCAGGGAGCCTGCTTCTGTCTCCGTCTCTGCCTGCCACTTTTCCTGCTTGTGTGCTTGCTCTCTCTGACAAATAAATAAATAAATAAATAAATAAATAAAATCTTAAAAAAAAAACACTACAATAACTGCATGACACTGCCAAAATGATAGATGTTGAAAGACATATAGACAGGGCAATCTATGGAAATATACAAATTATGAGGATCAGCGTTGCAGTCCCGCAGGGATCTGGCACTTACCCACCTTTTATTCTTCAATGCCTGGTTCATAGCGAGTGCTTAAACATTCAACGGGTGAGGGAAGCATTTGTTTTATTCTGCAACTAGATGTTTTGGGCAACTCCATGAAAAGGAGATTTGGATGTTTTATGCAGAAAGAGGAGAGGTGAACTGAAAGGTAAGACAACAAAAGCTGATGGGCACAATGTCGATGTGGCGGCGGGGAGGTGCTGGCCTTGCCAGACGTCCCCACCTGACCTCCATAAGATGCTATTTTATATTTATTTATTTATTTTTAAGATTTTATTTATTTATTTGACAGAAGAAAAAGAGAGAGAGAGCACAAGCAGGGGTAGTAGGAGAGGGAGAAGCAGACTCCCCGCTGAGCATGGAGCCAAATGCAGGGCTTGATCCCAAGAGCCAGGGAGCCTGATGTGGGCCTGGATCCCAGGAGCCTGGGATTATGACCTGAGCTAAAGGCAGACGCTTAACCCACTGAGCCACACAGGCGCCCTGAAGTTTTGCTCCCAGAATCCTGGGATCATGACCTGAGCTGAAGGCAGATGCTTCACTGACTGATGCTGTTTTAAAACAAAAGCGTTTAGCAAGTGGAGAAAGCATTCTTTGTGTAGAGTTACTGTTGTGCATAATTTATTACAGTTTTTAAAAGTTCTGGCGCATGATAGTAATATGAAAGACATAGTTTCGTTTTATGGAGTTATGGTAATTGGATCTTCTTTGTATGTATGTCCCCAAGATCTGTGAAAAAACAAACAATGGAACTCTTAGTCTGTTTTAGAAAGAATAAACCTTAGGGTAGCATTTGCATCCACACACTAAATGTGCTAATTATAAGTAGCTTTGTCACCTGTTCATTAAAGCATGTTTCCCAGGTGTCGGGCAGGTGGTAGGTATTCCTCACTCTTCAAACTCTGGTATTTCTGTGTGAGTAAATGCGTGAGTGTGAGAGAGAGAGAGAAAGACAAAAAGAGAAACACTGAACATACAGAGAAGTGCATAAAACATGCACATGTATGGGCGCCTGGGTGGCTCAGTGGGTTAAAGCCTCTGCCTTCGGCTCAGGTCATGATCCCAGGGTCCTGGGATCGAGCCCTGCATCGGGCTTTCTGCTCAGCAGGGAGCCTGCTTCCTCCTCTCTCTGCCTGTTTTTCTGCGTACTTGTGATCTCTGTCTGTCAAATAAATAAATAAAATCTTTAAGAAAAAAAAAAAGCACATGTAATGTAAGAAGTAAATATAAAGCAAACAAGTGAAAAAACAGAACATCTTTCAAATTCCCCTCCCCATATCCTCCTCCCCAAGTTCAACGTCATTCTTCTCTTTAGAAGTAAGCACTATCTTGACCTTTGTGTTAATCATTTACTTTATCTCTTTGTGTACATCTCTAACCAATACAGCCTGGTTTTCTTTGTTTTTTTTGTGAACTTTTAAAAAAGATTTTATTTATTTATTTGACAGAGAGAGAGATCGTAAGTAGGCAGAGATGCAGGCAGAGAGAGAGGGGGAAGCAGGCTTCCTGCTGAGCAGAGAGCCCGATGTGGGGCTCGATCCCAGGACCCTGAGACCATGACCTGAGCCGAAGGCAGAGGCTTTAACCCACTGAGCCACCCAGGAGCCCCAAGGCACCCCAATTTTAAAGATTTTTGTTTATTTATTTGACAGAGAGAGAGAGATCACAAGCAGGCAGAGAGGCGGGCAGAGAAAAAGAGGGAAGCAGGCTCCCCCTGAGCAGAGAGCCCAATGTAGGGCTCAATCCCAGGACCCTGAGATCACAACCTGAGCTGAAGGCAGAGGCTCAACCTACTGAGCTACGCAGGCGCCCCAGGCACCCCAATTTTAGCTAAATTTCTTAAAATCAAATTCACAGCCTCGAGGTCAACATCAGAGTACCAAGAAGAGAGAGAATGAATGAGGAGGGAGACAGGCTGATAAATAATAATTAGAAATAAAAATTGTTTTCTTTTTAAATTAAATTTAAATTAATTAACATATAATGTGTTATTAGTTTCAGAGATAGAGGTCAGTGATTCATCAGTTGCACATGATACCCAGTGCTCATTCCAGTGCCCTCCTTAATGCCTGTCCCCTAGTTACCCCATCCCTCCACCCCCAACACCAGCAACACTCAGTTTGTTTCCTATATGTAAAAGTCTCTTATGGTTTGTCTCCCTCTCTGATTTCATCTTGCTCTATTTTTTCCTTCCTTCCCCTACGATCCTCTGTTTTGTTTCTTAAATTCTACCTATGAGTGAGATCATATGATAATTTTCTTTTTCTGATTGACGTATTTCACTTACCATTATACCCTCTAGTTCCATCCACATCCTCGCAAATGGCAAAATTTCATTTTTTGATGGCTGAGTATTATTCCATTGTATATATACACCACATCTTCTTTATCCATTCATCTGTTGATGGACATCTGGGCTCTTTCCACAATTTGGCTATTGTGGACATTGCCGCTACAAATATTGGGGTGTACGTGCCCCTTTCGATCACTACATTTGTATTTTTAGGGTAAATACCTAGTAGCGCCATTGCTGGGTTGTTGGATAGTTCTATTTTCAACTTTGAGGAATCTCCGTACTTTTTCCAGAGTGGCTGCACCAGCTTGCATTCCCACCAACAGTGTCGGAGGGTTCCCCTTTCTCTGTATCCTCACCAACACCTGTCATTTCCTGATTTGTTCATTTTAGCCATTCTGACCAGTGTGACCATCTCATTGTGGTCTTGATTTAGTACAGAAATAAAAATTTTGATGGAAAATTCAGAGGGGTTGGAAGGGAGATGTAAAATTCTCTCCATATGAGAGGATACATACATCTATCCTTTTAAAGAAGCTGTTTTCCATTGACTGTAAAGTTGGATGGAAAAAAAAAACAATTTAAAGGTGATAAAAGGGAAATAGAATCTTATTTCATTATATAAGGAAGAATGTAAATGAAAACCCATTCTAGGGGTCTACCCCACAGTGTATGCAAGAGGTACCCTCTGAGGGCCTCATTCATAGACATGTGGCATTTAGGCTTTTGTTCCTTTCCATTATAAGATGGAGATTCCCTACCTTCAATATCTTTTTAGCAACTGTAGAATTTGCTCAGTGTGAGCTTCTATCTGCAGTGAACATGGTAAAATTTAATCTGGTTGATGTTGCTTACTATTGAACTGGAGTGATGGTTGTTGAAATAAGATGTTGTTATATAATTAGCTGTAGGGGAAAGTGGTTATGGTAATCCAGGTTTCTGGTTTGGCCCAGCACTGGGAATTTTTTTTTAAAAGATTTTATTTTTATTTATTTGACAGGCAGAGATCACAAGTAGGCAGAGAGGTAGGCAGAGAGAGAGAGTGGGGGAAGCAGGCTCCCCGCTGAGCAGAGAGCCTGATGCGGGGCTCAATCCCAGGACCCTGGGATCATGACCTGAGCCGAAGGCAGCGGCTTTAACTCACTGAGCCACCCAGGCACCCCATCACTGGCAATTCTTAAAGATCACATGCCTGTCTTCTTAAGAACAGTCTAGACAATATATTTTAGGAATTGTGGATTAGCGTTACCTAGTCACAGTCATAGGGATGTTATTTATTTCAATCAGTTTAGTGGCAGAGTAGCTGAATCAAACCAACCAACCAAACAACAACAGCAAAAAACCACCCTACTGGTTTAAATCAGAAGAAAAGGAACATTCTCTTTATTTATTAAAAAGTTCCGGCTTATATAATCCCCGATCTCCTTGAGGAAACAAGGGGTATTAAAATGTTGAAAACCTGTTCCTCTTGTCCCATACGTGAGTTGATTGACTGGCGTAACGATGAAGGTTATGACAAGAATTCTCTCAGAGATGATTTACACGCTAGTAACTAATGCTTACACACATCCGGAAAATGGAGACCACGTTTTACAAAGAGATAAACTAAATCATATCAGATTACTGAGGAGCGAGAGGCCAAGAATAGGATTAGAGACGGGTGACTTAAATCTTACGGACGTTTCCCTTCCAAAATTCAGTCCTGAATCCCCCGCCCTCCACAGACTTTCAGGGGGAGGACTCCCCAAATACATTTGCAGTCGGGGCCTCTTGTCTGAGCTTGAGTCCTGACCTTTCACTTTCCGTTGAGTATCTCTAATTTCCAGAAACAAACCCCTATCAGATCCCCCTTTGGACTTCCTCGTTTATTTCTCTACTTGAGTCTCTCTTAACGGCTTAAAATCTTGGACTCATACCAGACTCCTCCTTCTGGTCTAGTCTCTGTGCCCTTCTTAATCTAATCAGCAGCAAATTCTTGCTAGATCATTTCTTTTCATCCACCCCCTCGCTGTATTTCTAATGCAGACCTTTATCTCTCTCATACCTATACTATCACACCGGCCTCCTAACTCCATGGCTCCAGACAGTCCTGGGCTCTTTCCCACCAGATTCGTTTTGGAGCCTTGCACGTTTGTTTCTTTGCACAAGCAGGCCTTGCCCTGCAGGACCGTTCTGGCGTTGTGTCGGCGCTCCTTTCTACCCTATCCCATTTCATTTTTTTAGTAGAAATTTTTTTTTAAGATTTTATTTATTTATTTGACAGAGAGAGAGAGAGATATCACAAACAGGCAGAGAGGCAGGCGGGGGGGGCGGGAAGCAGGCTCCCCGCTGAGCAGAGAGCCCGATGCAGGGCTCCATCCCAGGACCCCAGGATCATGACCTGAGCTGAAGGCAGAGGCTTTAACCCCCTGAGCCACCCAGGCACCCCTCATCCTGTTTCTTTGATGATCATTTTCCTCATGTGTACTTCTTTGATGGGACCCCCTACCCACCCCCCCTCCCCGCAAGGCAGCCCCCATTCTCTCTAAAAACTCCCTTACTTTACTGAGAACTCAGAAAGTTCTTCCTCTAACACTAAGGAAGTGTAAGGGTACTGTGTCGTCCTGCACCTTGCTTTTTTCACTTAATGTATCCTGGACATCTTGTCTTTGTTGTTGTTTTTTAAATCAGCACATATATGTTTTCTAATGCTCTTTATTTATTTGTAGGTAGGCTCCATGCCCATGCATGGGACTTGAACTCATGACTCTAAGACTGATAGTCCACGCTCCACCTCCCGAGTCAGCCTTTTAAATGCCTACTGAGTATGGGTGTTTGGTAACTCATTTAATCAGTCCCCTAATCATGGACACTGGTGGCTTCCCCAGTTTCGTTATCGTCAAACATGCTGCAATGAACATCTTTGCTTATCTTGAGCCGAAAAGCTTCGTAGGTAAAATTGCAGCACTGGGATTGCTGGAATAAAAGCATATATATTTTCTTTTTTCTTTTTTTTTTAAAGAAAGCATTTTTTTTTTTAAGATTTTACTTATTTGACAGAGTGAGACACAGCAAGAGTGGGAACAGAAGCAGGGGGAGTGGGAGAGGGAGAAGCGGGCTCCCCGCTGAGCAGAGTGTCTGATGCGGGGCTTGATCCCAGGACCCGGGGATCATGACCTGAGCCGAAGGCTTAACAACGGAGCCACATAGGCGCCCCGCATATATATTTTCAATTTGGGTTGACGGAAGTAATTATCTTTTGAAATAATTTGCACCCTCTATACTTCCATTTTACATATCACTAATTTACCTCCCCCCCCGCCCCCCGTATTCGGACATTGACAGTCAGGGTTTTGCTTAAGGCCAGTTTCATCCCCTTAGACTATTAGTACCAGAAAGAATGTAAAGCCAGGAGAAAGGGGAAATGAATTCCAGAGAACAGACCCTTCAGTGGCTAGGGCCCGGCTCCTTCAGCTGGGGAAATCCAGGGCAGCAGACCACACCGTCTTTCTTTGCCAATAATCAACTAGAGCTAAATGAAATCTAAATGTATCCATTTACCAAATAGCGATAATCTTTACACTTCTATTATTTTTATGGATGTGAATATCGATCAGATAAAATTTCATTGTCTTAACCACTAGGAATTCTCTGGAAAGATGGTGCTGCATAAGTGCGTGAACTCAGAACAGCAGAGTTCAAACCCGATCAAGACACAGAATCTGTAAAGCAGTGACTGGCTTGTCATCTTAACTGCTTTTGTGTGGCCAAATGTTTCCTGTGCCAACCAGTGGGAGAGAAGAAGCGAGTTTGTCTCTTCATGGCTTTAGAGTTTTGTTTATCTGTTCAGCATCCCTTTTTGAAGTTCCAGGATTTATGGAACAATAAATGCCATTTACTGCTGTGTGCGCTATGTTGGACCCCCCATCGGTGTTAGGAGTTTGGGTAAAAATATTTACCCGAAAGCTTATCAACTTTGAAATTGTACCAAGAAGTATTTTGCAGTAATTCAACCCAGTGAAACAAATTAAATTATGGCAACAGCAAAGTTAGTGTTTGCTTGTTTGTTTGTTTGTTTGTTTGTTTTAATAGTAGGACACAGACATTTTCTTATGTTTTCTAATGGGTGGGTAGGGAGCCTGGAAGGAGGCCTGAAACCAGGATGTTTTGGCTACTTTGCAGAATGATGGGGCTTTTGTTTTGTTTTTAAATTTTATTTATTTATTTATTTATTTGAAAGAGAGAGAAGGGGAGTGAGAGAGAGAGAGAGCACAAGCCCGGGAAGTGGCAGAGGGAGAGGGAGAGGGACAAGCAGACTCCCCACTGAGCAGGGCTGGATCCCAGGACTTTGGGATCATGACCTGAACCCAAGGTAGCCTCTTAACCAACCGAGTTCCCCAGGCGTCCCTGAATGATGTTATTAGTTCACTGTGATATAAATTTTGGCCATGCAAGTGAGACAGTTTAAAGCAGTTCAAAACAAACCTTCACCTTCTCACCTTACTGGTGTGAGAGATTAGTTTTTTTCACAGCATTCAGTAGTCCAACCTTAAGATTACCCACTAGAATGTCATATGTCACATCTCCCTGGGAACTGGAGAAGGTTGCCTTGTGTGATTACCTCTTGATGAATGGAGTGGGGCAGAACAAGGGACCAGGAGATGGAGAATGCTCTTTGCTAAGGGCAAGCTTAGCTGGGGGGGTGGATGGGAGTCGAAGACCCAGAGGACAAAGTAAATGAATTCCTTGGGTGAGTCCCTTCCCCACCTCCTGCTCCCTCTGGTTTGTTCCTCTGGAGGACTGAACTCCCCAGAGTTTCTGGTTGAAGTTTCTGCCTTGGAGCAGACTACTCTAAGTGCAAATACAACTTCTAAGACTCTCACCCAAGAAGGCAAGTCCGGTCCCTGCCATGAAGCTGTTCCAAGCCAAGCCCTCCCCACTCCAGCTTTGAGATTGACCACAGATGCCCTGATGGCCTGGGTATCAAATGCGGGTCTGTGAATCCAGGCAGAGAAACGACTTTGTTCCAAACCCTCTGAAAGCCCCTGTCCAACGCTGTGTCCTGCACAAGGTGGGGAAGTCATTATGCATTAGCCCGCAAGATTAACCAAAAGGTGAATGGCTTAGCTGGGGAGCTTCGGCCGGCATTTTACTTTAAAAGAAGCTGTTAGTAACCCAGAAGAATATGGATGGGGGACGGTGTAGACCAGGCTGGAGAGGGGTTTTGGGACTAGGAGGCGCCCTCCCAGACAAGGGGCTGGGGGCACTGAATGGTCCGCGTCCAGCACTGCCAGCCCCTCCTCAGTGCCCACCAGGAAGCACTTGGGGATGAATAAAGAAATGCTTGTGGGCTAAGGGAAGATCCACATCCATTTAAGGTTAAGAGGGGGTCCCTCCAGCGTGGTCGCCCACACCTTCTTGGCCACAGCAGGGTTCGGGGTGGGGGAACTTCCCGCGGCGGGCGCTGGGCGGAAGGGACTGGTTTCAGGATTAGTCCACGTCCAGATGTCCTAAACCCCTACAACGGAGGCCAGCGGCAGAAGGTCCCCGGTGGCTGGCTTGGGCCCCCCGGGGGGCGCGGGGCTGGGGCTCCAGACCGGGCTGGAGGCTCGGGTGCCTTCTAGTCCGTGGCCCGCGTGGCGGGCGGAGCTAGGGTGGAGGGGGAGCAGTAGCTGCCCAGGGTCAGGCTGGAGTTTCCCCCGCAGGCGACTGGGGCAGGCGTGTCTCCGCGCTCTGGGACCGCTGGACCCGCCTTCGCTTTCCGCCGCGAGGCCCGTGGCCTCTGGGCTGAGGTCATGGAGGGCCGGGCGCTCTGCAGAGGCCCCGGGGGCGACACCGCCCTGGACACGCCACGGACACGCTTCTAAGCGCTTTCCGTGCTTTTCACACTTTCCCACCTCTCCGAACCGCCCTCGGGTTCCCAAGTAGCCCAGGGCGCGGCTTGGGGGAGCCTTTGTGCCCTCGCTGTTTGCTGGGACTTTTTCTTCCGAAGAGAGAGCTTCCCCCACCCCTTTCCTCTCGAAAGTCTTGTGGTTTCCCTAGAAGTCGGCAAGAAGTTGGGAAGGTTGCGGAGCGCTCTCTAGCTCCTTCCCGTCCCGAAACTCTAAAAAACCCGAGGCTTTCGGCCGCAGGGAGCTATTTGGGGTCAAGGGGAGGGAGCCCACGGTGCATTCCTTCGCCCTCCTCCCACCCACCTGGTCCCTCAGCTCCCCTCCTCCGCCCCCGCCCCGGGCCGGGGCTCGGGCTCGGCTCTGCGCCCCTGCTCAGGCAGCGGGACCCGGGAGCTGCAGGGTTAAGCCCTGGAATGTGGCGGCGAGGAATGTGCATGCAGATGAGCCCAGCGAGGGGAGGGGCGGGCGGGGGCGGGCCCGGGGCGGGGCGCATGCTAATCGCACGCAAATGAGGAGGCCCGTCGCCGCCGCGGCCGCCGCTCCGCCGAGCTTCCCGGATCCGAGCCCAGACGGCGGCGGCTCGGGCAGCCTGGGCGCCGCGACCCTCGGCGGCCACAGGGGGACGGGGAGGAGGAGGAGGAAGAGGCGGAGGCAGCGGCTGTAGCCGCGAGGAGGAGGAGGAGGAGGTGGAGGAGGTTTCGCTCGCCAGCTCCGACGCAGACATGGTGGACTGATCCCCGGCGGGGCCGAGAGCAGGGTTTCCTGAGGCGCCCCCCGCGCGTGGCCCCGCCGCGCCCCGCGCCCCGCAGCCCCTCGCCGGCGCCCGCGTCGGGTGCGGCGGCCGGGCCGGGCAGTCGCGTTCCCGCCGCGTCCCGCGCCCGGTCCCTATGGAGGCGCCGCTCGCCGGCGAGGCCGCCGACCATGCCTAGGAGGGCCGGGAGCGGGCAGCTGCCGCTACCCCGGGGCTGGGAGGAGGCCAGGGACTACGACGGCAAGGTCTTCTACATCGACCACAACACCAGGAGGACCAGCTGGATCGACCCCCGGGACAGGTGGGCGGCCGGGCCGCGGGTGGGCGCGGGGACCCGCCTCAGAAGCGCGGCGGCGGCTGTTGTCCGGGAGATTCGGCCGATCGGCGGCGCCCGCGGCGCGGGGGGCGTGGGGCGTGGGGCGTCGCCGACCCCGGGGTGCCGGGAGGGGTCTCGGGAAGGAGGTTCGGGACCATCAGCCGGTGAGGAGCCCCGGAGGGGCTCGGTTGGAGCCGCCCCTTCCAGGGCCTCTTTGCCCGCTCCCTTCCCGACGCCCCCTGGGACCTTCAGACACTCCCGGCCCGGAGGGAAGGGTGGAATTGGCGCCCCGGGCTGGCACTTCGTGCCCCGTTAACGGACCCCGAGGAGCCACCTGAGCCCTGCCGCGAGCTCGTCTCCGCCTAAAGTGGGCCAAACTGGAGCTGGCGGGTTGCTTCGGCCTTTGGGAGGCGGGGACGGGCCGGGAGCCTTCGGGAGAAGGCCTAAGTGTAAGGTGGGGAACCGGCCGACCCCGGCCACCTGTGGCATGTCTCTCTCTCTCTGATCGTCCTTGGGTGCCAGCCTTGACTACAAGTTCTTGACGGGGCGCGCTCCGGGTCAGGCGGGAGGTCCTGGGCACGGAGGGGGGTGTTCCAGGCACCCTTCCTCGCTGGGCCTTAGCTGTGGATGTTGTTAGATTTGCCCCTCAGGGTTTAGAAACACTTTTCTTGGGTGGGAGGTGGGGGGGGGGAGGTTTGGTTTGCTGCTTATTGTAAGCCTTCACCTGAAAACTTGAACTGAGTCCTAGATCTTGGAAAGGCAAATTCTGTTTTGAAGAAAGAAGTGCCGTGAACGTGGAAACAGACATGAGCTTAGCGTGGTTTCTTGGAGTTTTCAACACACACTTTCTAGTCCTGCTCGGAGATCAAGTCATCATTTAAGAAGTGGAGGGGCTGAATTTTCCTGAATGTTCACAAATGTTGGTCCTCTAGCCCATCGGTCTCGTTACCCTTAAAAGGAAAACTTCTGAAAGTTGGACTTATTGTAAGAATAATAGGAGATAGTCCTAATTGTAAATTTGTAAAGTGGCCGTTAAGGAGGTGTTCCTAATCGTAAATTAGGGGTTTACAAGCTTTTAGGTGCTGCTTTTACCCCTTTTCTTAATTTGAAGTTGAAATAGTTTTGTACTTTGTGTTCTCAGTTAACTTTCATCTTAAGGATATTGTTTTTTGAAAGCTATTAAAGAGTAATTCTAAGAAAGTCATAAATGACATTATAAATTTATGGAACAATCCTTATTAAATTATCCATGAAGGTATCAGTTTAGGTTTCCTTTTTGAAATGAGAAAAGGCACCTGGGCTGAGGTTCTCTCACCACAGCCTGGCTGCCTGTTGCTGGCCTGATGAAAGTTATCACAAGCATCACACCTTCACAGTTTCTCCAGACACATTACTTGTTGTCATAAACTTCACGCTCCGGGTCAGTTATTTGACTTATGCCCTTGCACTTGAAACTGTTTAACAGATACTAAATGTCAGTGATGATGGTGTGCACCCAGCAGTGACTTCTAAGGCACCTGTATAAATATTTGACTTTTACAGTTATGTGGTAATTCTGCTCTCTCATACTTGGAGTTTCAGGTTCTTGAAATTGCGGTGAATTCTTGAAATTTTTAGACATTTCAGATTCTCTTCATTTTGCATGTTCAATTATATCGTCGCATTTGTATTTACCAACAAGGATTATAAGAATATGTAATGCCTGGGTAAAGCAAATAGAAAGTGAGATAGGACTTGGCTTGTCCATAGCACTACTAATTAAACAAGTTAAGCATGCCTTTTATTTTAAACTGTTAATGGATTAACAATTATCATGAACTCTGTTTTCAGGAAACTGGGTAACCAATTCATTTATTTGGATAAACAGTTTTGACTAAGATGACTTGTTATTATTCCAGTTTTCTTTTGAAGCGGTTAGATCTTTAAGTATTTGGAAATAGATATTCGGTTATACGCATTTCTGGATCTCACTATGAGTTTTAAAAAATTCTGTGAGATCCAGGGTCATTGCTGACATACTTAGTTTAAATTTGATTGTGTTTTCTTCCAGGGGAGTAAAGTGACTATAAGTCTTGCTAAATTATGTGAGAGGATATTTGGAGCAATTATGAACTCTAGTCAATTTTGGTAGACACTTACCAACCATATGGAAAAAGAGTATGTTACACAGGCCAGTTGGAGTGTGCCCATTCTTCTACAGGATCAGGTTACGAATCCTGGAGGAGAAGTGTGTCTTGATAAACTTGATATAAGTACTGAATGCAGTACTTTCGAACTTTTAACGTCAATTAATTAAAATGGTCATGATGATTTCCCCACTATGTTAAGAAAAATCCTGGAAGTCTGTCAGAATTGGTGGAGTATTTCTGACTATATAGATACACACGCAGTTTTAGTGGCAGGGTGAGGGAAGGCTGGAGGCTTTTACAAGAACATAATTTTGTTCAATAAGTAGTGGTTTTAGAATACTGAAGTGTTAACCTATTTCTGAGCTTTTGGAGGTAGATGAAATAATGCAAAGTTCGCTGGGACGTGATTAAAGCTTTTCACGCCCCACCACTTATTAACTGAGTAAGCTTTTCTGAGTTTTTGAGTCCCTCTAAACCTTCATTTTCAACTCTGAGATAAAGCTAATACCACGTACTTCATAGGCATGGTTAGGGGTCCACAATGAGGGCCGAGCCAAATAGTAGTGGTGATGGTGTCATTCCACTGCAGGAACTGAGAGGTAGTTCGGGTGACCCTTGGAAGTGGTGGACGTACTGGCACCTCTTTATGTGGTGTTTACCGTGTGGCAGTCATTGCGCTAATAAGCTTCTTACCTGTAATCTCATTCTCTTCCCTCATTAGTCTTCTGACTTGGTGCTATTATTATCTTCCAGTTACAGATGAGGAAATGGAGTCACAGAGACATTGCCATTGCTGTTAAAAGTTGGCCAAGATTTGAAGTCAGATAGTTTGACTCTAGACTCCTGTGTCATTCCTGTAGACCGCTGGAACACCTGGACATGCTTGGGGGTATTTGGATGGAGCAGAACCTCTTTGCCTGGTGTTGATTTTTCAAGCCGATTGACCGGTCTTTATTGTTCTTCAAAGGTTCCTGTTAACTTTTTGTGATTCTTAGATCCCGCAGTTAGCCACACGTAGGGTCTGGGTCTTGAATGCCTTGGGAGTAGGGATGGAGGCCCACCAGGTTGACCCCACAGAACGACAGCGCATGCCAGGTAGAACTTGGAAATCCAGTGTACTCTTGGGCACATTGGAAGTTCTCTTTGGAGAAGAGTTAAGGGCTCTGTCTCGTTCCTGAGTAGATTACAGTTTTACTATGATGGGCTCGACTTTGCCCTCCTCCTCCCCCCTTACCAGTTCTGAGGACATCTCCCCGTCTATGATTCCTTGTCTCCTATTCTCCCCGACCTGGGTGGGTTAACTGTTATTCTGGGGGTCCGCTCCCTCCCTCACCTCTTCCTTTGCCCACCATGGACAGCCTTTGACCACACCAGCTGGTGTTTATGGTGGCCCATAGATCATGGCCAAATGGTGTGGTGCTTAAAAAACACCCCCTCCATTCAACATAGGACAAAAAGGTGGGTTTGGATTCATTGCCTCAGGAATAAGGGGCTAAGGTGGGCAGGCCTCAGAGCCTGGGTGAGTAGTTGTACAAATTCTCAGTAGAATTTTGCTCATTTTCTGTCCTTGGATTGAATGTTATCCTGAGATACAATAATTTTGTTTAGGTGAATGTAAAAGATTTACCACCACACAAAAACTTGCCGATAGACCTAATCTTTGGTTTATGGCTAGCATTAGATATTGAGTGACCCGTGTGCTTTCTGATTGAAGGGCAGACGTTCTGGGGGTGGGGTGGGGATGGTGACAGGAGGAAGAGGATGTTAGTTGGCTATCCTTGATGGCTGAGCTAACTCTTGGCTCTTTTTATGGCACGTGATTAGGATCTGAGGATCTCTGTATTGTCTTTCCTTCAAAGTCAAAGCAAGTAATTTTGCTAAACCTACTGCTAGAGTGTAAATTCCTCAAGAGAACTAATTGCTTATTACTGCTTTCTGCGTCCTTTGTAGATAGTAGATGTTAAGTGAATGTCGCTTAGGTCCATTAATGAAGAAAGTTGTTAAATTAATGAAAGAATGCTTGTTGAGCTACTCTCTTCCAGTTCCTTATTGTTAAGGCTTTCGAAAAATATGCCCATAACCACCACCAACCAGAGACAATTGATTTTCCAGTTAAATTAAAAATAATGAGAGAATTAAGCTGCTACATTTTGACTAATAGTATAAAGATGGGAATTATATGAGAGCAAAGAAAACAAAAGTCAGCCCTCATAGTCTTAATCACAACTGTCATTGTCATAGTTTGCCGGAAATCCTTTCCTCTCCTGCCGGCTGAGTTTGGGTGCCAAGTGGTTATTTACTGTGAATTATTTGAGTGATTACGGTTTTTGAGGTATGGAGAGCTTGCTAAAGAAAGGGTTTTTTGGTTTTGTTTTGTTTTGTTTTTTAAATCACTCTGGGAAGCACTAATTTAAACTCAACTGTGCTGTCTTCCAAAAAATTCCCAAAGAAGTATTTCATGTTTTCAACACAGTTTGCCATAGTGTTTGCAGGAGGGAGCAATGGTTGCTTAGTATATGACTGAGATTTCTTCCATGACTTTAATAGTCCTTAGTTAGCAGTGTAATTTGTTGGAAGACTTAGGGCACCACTTGCTTTTTTAGGAAAGACTATTATTTATAAATAAATAATTTTTTTTTTTTATAGCTGCAAATCACTGAATTGCGAGTTACCTAGTCAACACTTACGGCTGCGGCCTTGCAGCAGGCTAGTATTTAAGTCTCCTGTAGGGAAGCTGCAGTGCGCTGGGAAGTGCCTGAGGAGATCTGACTGTGGGACTGGGAGATGTTGCCTTGTAAATGGCACGGGCTTGCTTTTCTTGAGGAAATGGTCAGTGGGAGAAAGATGCTGCCATGAAAGAGGGGCGTGGCCAGCTTCCTTTTGCGGCTGTGGGAGTTCTTGAAGTGATAGGGAACGGGGCCTGAGTCTGCAGTCTGTGTAGGCTGTCAAGTTCAAGGCTATGAACTTGATTAAAATTGGTTGACCTGATTTCTTAGCAGAATTCTGGACTAATTTTTTTGTTTCTGAAGCTCCTGTTACTGGAAAAATTATCATGGACATAGACTAGGAAAGGGGTTTTTTAAAGACCTGGCGTCTATGTAAGTTATGGATTAAAAATGATTTATCATTAAAAATGATATACAGGTCCATTCTCTTCAGTGGCTTTTTTCCCAGTTATCATTTGATTTTTGATTGAGATAAAAGAAGGCACCAAAAATTCACCATTTGAACCATTGCAAAGTACTATTCAGTGGTTCTTAGTGTATTCACAATGTCGTGCGGCCATAACCTGAACAAAACATGCCTGAACACTTTTGTCACCTCCAAAACAAACACTGTGCCCACGAAGAGCTCCTCTTCCGTTCCTTCCCCACCCATGCTGCCTTTGGCAACCACTAATCTACTTTCTGTCTTCATGGTTGTCCCATTTCTGGACACTTCCTGTAAATGGAATCATACAGTCTGTGTCCTTTGTGTCTGGCTTCTTTCACTTAGCACAATGTTTTCAGATTTCATCCATGTTGTAGCAGGTGACAGAACTTCGTTCCTTTTTATGACTGAATAATATTCTGTTGTATGGCTATACCATATACACTTTGTTTCTCCTTCAGTTGATGGGTGTTTGGGTTGCTTCCATCTTTTGGCTATTAGGAATAATGCTGCTGTGAGCATTCATGCATAATTTTTGTATAACTATACTCTCTTGGGTAGATCCCTGGAAGTAGAACTGCTACGTCACATGGGACTTCTATGTTCAACTTTTTGAGGCTCTGCCAAGCCATTTACCATTCCCACTGGGAGTGTCTGAAGTTTCTAGTTTCTCCACATCCTCACCAGCAGTTGTTGTTTTCCGTTTGTTTTGTTTTGTTTCGTTTTAAGCATTTCTTCTGGCCACGAGGTGGTATCTGACTGCGGTTTGGATTTGCCTTTCCCTCTGCAGAGTGTTTTGCTAGCCTTACTGTGACCCAAGCTTGCGCCTTTATTCTAGCCTCTTAGCTCTTCCCGCTGTCCCCACGTTTTTTGTCTCCTCTGGCTTAGTACCCGACCAGGAAAAAGTTAGCTAAGAGACATCGGTTCTGTTTAGCCTCACATCCCTCTTCCTTTTCTCACCGCTTTGAATCAATGTAACACCCAAGTGGAGGATATAGGCTCTTCCCCAGTGTTTACCGTGCCTGCCAGCCTAGCGCCCTGGGCTCTGGGAGGCCCCAGGAGGAACAGGATTCCGCCCCAGCTCAGGTTGGTTACAATTTAGTTTGCATAATCACCATTTAAAAAGTGAAAGAAAATTTGGATAGCGTCTATTACATTTTCCTTAGATACCCCTTTAATTCAGCCTAAGGGTGAGGAGGAGCAGCCAGAGGAATTAAAAGTAGGAGACAGTGCCAAAAAACATACTCATTTTTGTCTTCATCCCAAATGATATATTTTAAGAGGCCCAGATGTAAATCATGGAAGTAAGGCATTATAGTATGTGTGTATAGGTATATAACCAGCTTATTAAACATTTGATGTTTTAACGTTTTTAGTTTGGTAATATATGGTAAGGATCAAGTTCATTTTTATTAATTGTTAAAAAAAAAAAAACAACAAACCAACAAGTTGGAGGAAAGCGGGCAGACACGGTCTTGGCCAGGTTACCAAGGTGAATAACAGTGGTGATAACTCGTGTGGATGTCCTCTTGGTGCAAGGCGATGGCAGTGACACTGTCTTTGTGGTCTTCCTCCCCCCAAACTATCATAACCCCAGTCTAATCATGAGAAGAATGTTCACCCACCAGATCTTGGTAGAGGGACTTTCTACAAAATATCTGACCTGTACTCTTTAAAACTGTCGTGATTCTCAGAAACAAGGAAAGTCTGAGAAACAGTCATGGCTAAGAGGAGCCCAGGGAGACAATGAGGACTAGTGCCATGTGGTATCCTGGATAGGATCCTGGGACAGAAGAAGGACTTTAGGTACAAACTAAGGAAATCTGAAAAAAGTATAGATTGCAGTTAATACATCGTTCCTGGTTCATTCATTTTAATAAACATATCCTGATAGGGGAAACTGAATGTGGGCCGTATGGAAACTCTGTGCTAAGTACATTTTTTTTCCTGTAAATCTAAAACTGTTCCCCAGAAATAGTTGATTTGAAAAAGGTTACCAAAAAATACACAAAACAGTTGGAAGTGTTTTTCTTTAGTCAAAATGTGACTGCACTATATAATTTTGGGTTTTTTGGTATACTTGAAAAGCAGGGGTGGGCAAACTACGGCCCAGGGGCCAGCCTGCAGCCTTGTTTTTGTACAACTCTCCAGCTAAGAATGGCTTTTACATCATTAAAGGGTTGTAAGCAAACAAAGACAAAAAGGAATATGTGACAGAGAGTGTATGTAGCCCACAAAGCTTAAAATATTTACTCCGACCCTTTACCGAAAAATTTTGCCAACCTCTGATAGAAAGTCAGATGATAGTCTTTAACAATATTTTATATAAACATTTAAAAGAAAGAGTGATCTTATATGATAAAATGGTATGTTTATCAGTCATCATGGATCATTTTTTTCACAAATAACTTTGGGCTGTAGACATCATGTGGTATAATGACGGGTCCAACGCTGATGCTGAGTTCAAGGGGTTGCCTTGCTTAACTTACTGCTTTTAGTGAAATGCAGCATGCCGCAGAAAGGTCTCCAAACCCACGCTTCTCCGACATAGCTGGGATCAGATGAGGGACCTGAGAAACCAGGGAAAGATGAACGTCTGGACCAGTTTACCATTGGAGGTCTGAATATAGTAATTGATTCTGATGGTCGGAAACACTGATTTTCCTATGACAGATCGATGGTGTTTATAAAATCACAAAGTTGGTGATGGTGATCAAGTAGAAAATGAGTCTGTGTATTATCTTTATACAGCGGGTGCCCGTCACAGCCAGGAGTGTTCCAAAGATGCTGGGAAAGGCGAAGATGGTTTTACTCTGTGAATAATTTTTCCTATATTGTTTGCCCTGATGCCAGGAGAGAGATCATAGTTGTGGGGTGCCTGGATGGCTCAGTCCCTTGAGTATTGGACTCTTGGTTTTGGCTTGGATCGTGGCCTTGGGGTCCTGGGATGGAGGCCTGGGTCGGCTCAGCAGGGAGTCTGCGTGAGGTTCTCTCTTTCCCTCAGTCCCTCCCCTCGTGCTCTCTCTTTCCCTCAAAGTAAATGGATACAACTTTTAAAAAATGAAAACAAAAAGGAAAGAACTCATGGTTCTGAGAGGCCAGTGGCAAGCAGCATCTAAAACGGGGCCCGTAGGGAGTGGGACATGGCGGGGTAAAAGAGCTCATTTTGGGGGAGCCTGCTTTCATTCCTGTGACACTGGAGGTGTCGAGGTGGTCCGGACAGAGAATTGGACGAGAGGTGTACATTTAACTTACTTTGGTCTCTGTGGCGGCAGGGGTAGGGAATGGAAAGTCATGTAGACATTACCTTGATTATGAAAATAGCCACTGACTCTTAGCTAAAGAGTGTCCCTGGTATTCCTGTAAAAAGGAGTGTGTTGGGACTGGGCGGGCAGAGAGGCTTTCCTTTGGTGCAACTGGTGCTGCTTCTGCATGTGCTGCTTTTCCAGCATGGCTGTGGCCGTTGTGTCACCAACTCTGACCCTGAGTATGAGTGCCGACAGGGATAGGAAGTATTGAGAGACAGCGATCTGTGCAATGCAGTCCTGATTAAGATTCTGTCTTGGTGCTAGACTGTGGAATGTGTTGTGTACTTTACTGACATTGGTCCATTTTATGAGAAGGTAATTTTATTAAGTGGAGCTGATACTCAGTCAAGTTCAAAGCACGGGAGACATAGCTTTTACAGCAAAAGAGCAAGAGCGCACTGTTTCACACAGCGCAAAACCCTATTCTCCAGTTTTCCTTAGTGTTACAGTTTTTCTTAGAGATACATTTAAATGCCAATCTTTTTTTTTTTCCTTTGAAATTGTGACAGTGAATGAATGTGTGGAATCTGTATTATACACGATATCCCTGGGTTGTCTGTTTTGTCCACTTATAGAGCTTAGGTGTGTTTATTTCTGGCTGGTCGGTAGTTCTGTCCACACTATGTGTTCTTGCCCTTTTCGCTGGTCGTCTGGGTGTTTGAACTTGGTAGAGGTTTACTTTCTCCCCTCATTCCTCCCTTCCCCCCTTTCTGCTAAGTGGTGCAGCTCATGACATTTCTCTTAGGACCACGTAACTATGAACTGGTATTTAACTTGGCTGAACATGAATGCCCTGGTTTGCTGTTGCAGATCCGAAGGCTATAGGCTGACTCGGTTGTCTAATATCGCTTTCAGCTTCCCCCCGAAAGGTATGCCTTTAGTTGTATATAGATGCATTCTTGAGAGATTTCCTCATGTCTCATATGTAGGAGCATCTGTGTGTCTGCATCGCTAATGTTCTCATAAAATTGATTTCAAGTCTGTTAAGGAGGGAGACCTGCTTTGCATGTGCACCATTCTTCTGTGCTGTCTGCTTGGACTGCCTGTCCCCACGGGGCACTTGAGAACACTGCAGACCCCCACACCCATATAAATGAAATGTAAGTATTTGAAGGACCTTTGGCTTCTTCCAGCAGCCTCCATAATCTGTCCCCAGCCTACTCTTACTGACTTGACCCCCCCCCCCCAGTCACTCATTCATTTACTTGTTCAGCCCTTCATTGAAGATTTATTGACAACACTGTCTGCCTAACATACATCGTGAGGGACGTGGCATTGAACGGAATGGGCAAGATCCCTACTTCCATGGATTTTATGTTCTTGTTTAGGGATGACAAATTATAAAGGCAGTAGTGAGTGTGTTTGGAAGAAATAAACAAGATGACATAATAAAGAGTGTCGGCGGGAGCTAGTTTGGGTACGGCAGTAAGGAAAGGCCTTTTTTTTTTTTTTAAAGATTTTGTTTATTTACTTGACAGAGAGAGATCACGAGTAGACAGAGAGGCAGGCAGAGAGAGAGAGAGAGAAGCAGGCTCCCTGCTGAGCAGAGAGCCCGATGTGGGACTTGATCCCAGGACCCTGAGATCATGACCTGAGCCGAAGGCAGCGGCTTAACCCACTGAGCCACCCAGGCGCCCCAAGGAAAGGCCTTTTTGAGGAGCTGACTTTTAACTGTGCTGTCAGGGTAAGGAAGAGCCATCTGCATGAAGGCTGGGACGGTCCATGCAGAGGAAAAGGCTAGGCAGAAGCCCTAGTCCTGCTCTGTCTGGTGGTGATAGCGGCTAGGAGTATGTGGCTATTTAAATTAATCAAAATTAAATAAAGTTAAAAATTTCCTTTCTCAGTCTTGTTAGTCACCAGCTAAGGGTTCAGGAGCCACATGTGCAGGTGTAGAACACTTCCATCCGTGCTGAAAGTTCTCCCGGACCCCACTGTCCTAAAGTGCTAAAGAGGTTGGGAATGTTCAAGGAGCTGAAAGGCAGCCCGAGTGACCACAGTGTAGAGACACAGTGGGACGAGGGTCTTAGGAGATGAGGCAGAGACATGGAAAGGGTCTGACCAGGTATGCCTTGTAGACCATCAACATTTAAGGCATTTGGGAGCCACCAGACGAGTTTTAAGTTGAATGGAGGAAGGGAGGTGTATGTGCTCATGTGTGTGCGTGTGCGTGTGCGTGCTCCTGCTATATTTCCACAAAGGGAACATTTCTTTGTAAGACCTTACCCATTTAACAAGCCATTACTACTCTGTGGAGAAGGAGTGTTAGAGCCATGGCGATGAGATAATCTAGGCGAGAAACCATTTGGTCTTGAACTAGAGTGATGGGTTTGGCAACGGAGAGCAGTGAATGGATTGGGATGTTTTTTAGGTAAAAGGGAAAGAACTTACTCGTGCTTTGGCTGTGTGAGGCATGAGGAAAAGAGAGGAATGAAGGATTTACTGATAAACAGATGGGGAAGGACCAAGGGAGGACTGTGGTTGGTCGGCAGGCAGTTGGATCAGTAATCTAGAGTTGAGGTCTAAGATGCCTGTTACAGCATACACATGGAGATACCCAACAGGTGGCCAGATGTAGAGTCTGGAGTTTGGAAGAGAGCTCAGAGCTCAAGATAGTAAATTTGGGTGTATGTAGATAGTATGTTTAAATGGTGGGATGGGATAAGATCCCTGGGAGAGAAGGAAAAGAAGAGGTCCCAGGGTGAAGTACAGGGCTGAGGTTCCATACACTTATTTTTTGGTTAGTGAAACCTTGTTCCAGCGAAGATGGTTTCCTTATTCTCCTTGGAACATATGTTACACATTGGAGTGTGCTGCAGATGACGAATGTGTGACGGAGATGATGTTAATGGTGGTAGGACTACCACATATGGAGCCTTGTTCATATGGCCCATCAGGCCCCGCGAGAGCGTGCGCGGTCTGTGTTGTCCACTGTTGTATTTCAGTGTCTAGTTCCGTGGGAACTCTTAATGAGTATTTGTTGAATCAGTGAAACCTTTCATAAGGTACCATTATTGCCACCATTTTAGGAAACTGAGGCTTAATGCATTAAGTGACTTGTGCCGGCCACAGAGCTGTGAGGCAGTGGCAGCAGAACTCGACCGTGTCGCTCTCACTTCAGAGCTGCGCCTGTAACGCGGTACTGACTCTGACAACTGCTGGGAAGGGCCCTGAGCTGTCCTTTAGGGGTTGGAAGTCCTAGCCGGCACACAGTGAAGTTTCCAGCACATGGAGCTTCCCTTAACAATTTAGCCACAGGTAATCTGCCAGTGCCTTAATCCTTAATCCTGTACATGTACTGGGTTTTCACGCTTGAAATCAAGCTGTGACTTTTTCAGAATTTACTTTTTATTTTCCCGGACAAGTTGGTAGGCTCCATTTGGTTAAGTCATGCATTCTGTTACTTACTCGTTCCCCTCAGAGGACACCCAACCCAGTATCTTAGGCGTGTTTGGTACTCAAAGCTGAGTTGATTCTATCACTTCTGCCTTATTCCAGTGCTTTAAGTTCCTTCAGAGGCTGAGATCCCACATGGTATAAATCCTCTTTACCCTTGTCTTTTGGTTCTAAAAACACTTTGACCTTGTACCACCGTCTTCTCCTAGTGTACCTTCTGTGGGAGTGCCACCTTCCCAAATGTGCCCTGCACATCTGCACTCCTCCAGGTGAACTGATTATTAAGAATGGAGAATTTTCAAAGCATAAAGCTGAGTCCCAGCTCTTTCCAGATCCTAGAGCGCTCTCTTTTTCATGGATTTTAAACCCCAGTGGTTAATCCATTGTCTGAAAATCCTGTGGTTTTACCACAAGTGTGTAAATTACAGAACTTGATTGGAATTATTTTTTACTTTAACTGTTGCAGTGGAGCGTAAGTCTTGGGGGAAACAGTCATCTCTTTCTGTAAATTGCCATGTTATATTTTGCTTTCCACTGCTCAGATTTGGATTCAAGGGCCGGCCTTCGTAAATGAGAAGTGATAGAAGCTAAGAGGGAGTGTGGTGTGTTTTTGTTTGATTTACTCATGCCACGAAACTTACCTGGAAGAAAACACGCCCTCACTAACACCCTGGTTGTAGAGGAATCATGTGACATTTCTTTCGCATTCTTTCTCCCTGTCACAAGTTGCTGCACTTCTGTTTGTTTTTGTGAGAGCTAAACAATGTATTGTGTATCTGCTTCTGCCTGGAAATCTAGTATTCTTACATTTCTACTTTTGACTTGGTTTGAGATCCAAGTTTGTGAATTTTAATTGAATGCTTAGCTTTATGCATGGGAAAAATCTTTTGTTCCTGTGTTGCTATGAGCAACAGTTGTTAAAGTTAACCTTCCCCTCTTTAAAGAAACGTGGACAAATATGAATTTTAACAGGTTAAAAAAAGGGCATCATTTTAGTGTTGCAAATGGTCTGTTTATGAAATGAATTGTTACTATGCCTGTGGTTATCACAGAGAAGGGAAGAATGCAGTAGAAGTGAATAATCATCCGACACATGGACAAAACATTCCTAAAATACTATTCAAATGAGGAAAGACTTTACGGGGCTGCAGCCGAGTAGCCAAGCGTTGAGTCCTTTTAGTCGGTGGTGGCCTTTTAGTCGGTGGTGGCCGTCTGACTGTGTTTGCTGTGGAGGCTGAAAAGAGGCTGTGTGTAGTGGCTTGCACAGAAAAACCATGACTTATCGAAAATTTCCCAACTTTTTTTCTTTTCTTTCTTTCTTCTTCTTTTTTTAAAAGTCTTGCCTCGCAGTCTCCCCACACCACACTTTATCTCATTCTTAAAGACTTCTTTTGTCTTGATAGTATCTGTTGCCTTGCTCGGCCCCCCTACTTGAGTCTCAACGTCATTGACTCCTGGTGATTGCTTAGACTTGCTGTTTGATTCTGTTGTGTGATTTTTGATTACACTCCTTTGTGCTGTTTAAACTAGCGGTGTTTACCTAAATTAGAGGTGGCAGCAAAGGACTCCGGTTGGCCCATTTGAATGAAAATTGAGAGAGCAAGTTGCCCTGTCCCCGTGGAGAGCCTGCCGGATGGATTTCCCTGAGCTCATGCTCCAGGAGGGTGCTAAGAATTTGGCCAGACCTGGAAGAGTCAGGAGAGCTGGGAAGGGCCGGCTTAGGGATTTAAAGTGATAATGTAATTAATTCTCCCTCTGAGAATCCAGTACTCATGGAAGAGATGCCCTTTGTCCTCCTCCCACTTTCTTGCCTCTGCCCCAGCCCGCTCTTGAGAATGAACCCCAGAACGCCAGTCCTTTATTCGGTTTGCAGGAAGAAAACAGAACTTTCTCCTTCAAGATTTCAGTACCCCCTGCGGAGTTCTCCACGCGGCCCCTCCTCACGCTAACATCTCTGTAGCTGTGCACTTTGTACATCTGAAGACAGTGGTTTCTTTTTTAAACCAAAGTCTTGTTTTTTAATTCTGAAAATTTAAATTGGATTTTTATTTTATTTTTTATTTTTGGTTAAGCTACCAGTTTTAAAAGCACAGAGTGTTAGAATGTAATTCTATGCTGTATTCTGGGATAAGAGTCAGAACTGAAAATGAGTCTGTAAGGGTTTGAGAAGGATGTTCATTTAACCCATGCCTCTTGTATACAAAGTTCATTTCCTTTCCACTGATGTCAATTCTGGCTCCAAGATCTGTCTTTACTCTTGGATTCTGGTTTTCTGGCCTTGAAGAGGAAAATGAAGAATCATTTGGAAAATGAGTTATTTTAGAATTTTCAAGGTTACAAGGTCAGCTCTCTGAAGCTCTGTGTGTGTGTGTGTGTATACGTTTTATTGAAAAATGCCTTATTCATGTTGAATAATCATGGTACATAGAAATGAAATACTGTGAATTGATAAAGATGGAAGGATACTGAGCAGGGAGCCCGAAGCGGGGCTCGATCCCAGGACCCTGAGATCATGACCTGAGCTGAAGGCAGATGCTTAGTCGACTGAGCCACCCAGGTGCCCCAAGAAAACTGAGGTTTAACTAGAAGGTAGGGAGCCCAAATTTAACTGCAGGCTTTCAGTTTACACAGTATGCTAACCTAGTTCGTCACTTTTCAGAAATCAAAAGGTCATTAGTACTTATCCAAAACAAGAAATGTCTGAAGATGGAATGTGTTTCACTTTTATGAATGACTATGTGTAAAGAAGTATATAGGTATGTTTCCTGTGTCTCCTGCTAAATTATAAACTCACTGAAAGTTGGAATGATATTTTTTGGGTACATTTCCCAGCACTATGTATATCACCTGATGGATAACTAGAGGTTGGTATACCCTGTAGGAGTGTGACCCAGATTATGGAATAATGATCTTACATTCATCGTGTTTACTATGAACCAGGGGCTCTCCTAGGCTTTTCACATGCCTTATTTTATGTAATCCTTACTAAAATGCCTTGAGGCAGATATGTTCATATTCTATAATGTTAGCCTCTTAACTTCATTTCTTTGTTTATTCATTTATATGAAAAATTCTACCACCTGCCCTATTTTTGCTCTCTTTCCTGGGCTCTGCAATTCCATTGTTACTATGGTCTTCAGTCTTTAGGGGCTAAATGAAGTCCTCCTTCCCCAATGGGGAAAATGCCCCATTATTTTAGCAAGTCAGGATCAGTTAGCAATTTTTTCCCTTTATTTTAAAAAGTTTCCCAGTTTTTGACTAATTATGTGTTACAAAATGCAAGAACAAAAAGAGTAAAAAGTCATCCTCCTCCCCATGCCTCTTGGTGCCCCCCATTTCTCTCCCCAAAAGGAGAGACCTCTATCATCAGGCTCTTGTATAGTGTTCCAGAGATACTCTTTACATAAGCAAGACTATATATGCACATGTACTGGTCTACATATATCTTGGCTTTGTATTTTTTGACACGATTGTAATACCATTTAGCACCTTGTTTTCCTCTTAGTGTTAGAGATTGTTCCATTCTGTTGCGTATAACCTGCCTTTTAATATTCTGTTCTGTGAGCGTACTGAATCTTTTTGAACCATTTCTTCACTGATGGTCATTTAAGTTCCTCCCCGTCACCTTCTTTAGTACAGGTAAATTCCTAGGCATGAAAAGGCTGGGTCATTGGATGTACGTTTACAGTTTTGATTGGTTGGTTTAGCCTACCATCCATGGACATCGTACCTGTTTCTGTTCCTGGCAACTTTCGAATTAGTGCCTTTCCCCCACACCTTTGCCATACATTGCGTGTCAAAACATTTGATATTTTTTATTGATAAGAGAGATGCGTATTAAAACGACAGTGCAATAACCTCTTATGAGTGGAATCAAACATTTATTTTTCCTCTTCTGTGAACTGAGTCGTCCCATTTTAAAAAAAGTTTTTATTTTTAAGTAGCTTCTATACCCAATGTCGGGCTCCAACTTACAACCTCAAGATTGAGAGCCGCGCCCTTCACTAACAGAGCCAGCCAGATTCCCAATCTCATATTCTTCTTTCTTTTTTTTTTTTTTTTTTGTCGGATCATTGTTACTTTTACAACTGGTTTGTAGACTTTGTATTAGGCAAAGTATAAAATCAGTGAGGGCAGAAATGGATTATTTAAGGAATGCTGCCAGCTCAATAGGCCATCTGTATTAAAAAATACAATTTGGATTCCTGTGCTTTCCCTTCCACAAGAACTTGTACATTGATTAATGTGGAAAATCAACATGGAAAAGCAGATTTTAAGCTACTAGAAAATTATAGGTAGGTAGGTAGGTATCTGTGTCACACAGTAGTCTGGGCTAAGAAGTCCAGACTGTTGAGGAAAAGATTCATACGTTGTTTTTTTTTTTTTTTTTTTTTTTTTTTTTTAAAGATTTTATTTATTTATTTGACAGAGAGAAATCACAAGTAGGCAGAGAGGCAGGCAGAGAGAGAGGAGGAAGCAGGCTCCCTGCTGAGCAGAAAGCCCGATGTGGGGCCTGAACCCAGGACCTGGGATCATGACCTGAGCCGAAGGCCGCGGCTTAACCCACTGAGCCACCCAGGTGCCCCAAGATTCATACGTTTGAAGACAGAAAAAATTTGACATGCAAAAGGCACAAATTAGACAAAAGAAGTGGGGGGCAGTGTTGCATAGAACCATAGAAAGTTAGTATCCCTATTGAATACAGATCTGTTATTCAGTAAGTAGATGAGAATCCAGAAGAAAAAGGGTAAAAAGTAACAGACGAGCTCAGAAAAAGGAGACAGCGTCATCAGTGAATGTATGGAGAGGTCTTGATTTCACTAGTAAGCAGAAAGGGAAACACAGGGTAAAATGCCAACGAAATACCATCTCATTTTTTATCAGATTCACTAAAATTAGTAAGCCTGCTAACATCAAGTATGGAGAGGATGCTGGATGTGGGAGCTTCTGTCGGTGATGATAGAAACGTGGGCCGACAATATTACTAAGGGGAGCAGTTGGCAATGTATGTCAGGTGAAACATCTGTATTCCTGAGCATGAGTCGGGGGCTCTGTGTGTGTGTCCTAGCGCGATTGTTGCACGTACGGACGACCAAGTTCCTTGTAGCCTAAATTGAAAAAGCAGAAAATTGGCAACAATCCTAATGTCCATCACTAGGGGATTGTGATAAACAACTTTTGGGGTTTTGTTGTATAATAGAATGCTATACCACAGTTAAAATAAACGAGCTAGAATCTTCTTACATATATCAACATAGATAAATCTTGATGACAGTGTTTAGAGTCACAAAGCAAGTTTCAGAAGTATATATGCAATCTATCACTCATGTAAATTTTTTTAAAAACCCACAAAACTGGAGTAATGGATACTTTTGTGGATACATTTATATGTGGTCAAGATTTTTGTGGATACATTTATATGTGGTCAAGATTTAAAACAGGAGTGATCCAACCTGACATCAGGATGGTAATTGCCTCTGAGGAGGGAAGGGGGTGAGGGGGGTCTGTCCTCAGAGAGACCAGTATTCTCTATGTTTTTAAACCTGAAGGTAAGAATGGCAACATACCATGCCTTGAATCTCTGTGTTGTACACATGGATCTTGATTTGTCTCTGTATTTTTTTTTTTTTTTAAAGATTTCATTTATTTACCTGACAGACGGAGATCACAAGTAGGCAGAGAGGCAGGCGGGGGCGGGGGGAAGCAGGCTCCCCGCTGAGCAGAGACACCCCCCCCCCCCCATGCGGGGCTCTATCCCAGGACCCCAGGACCATGACCCGAGCCGAAGGCAGAGGCCCCAACCCACTGAGCCACCCAGGCGCCCCATCTCTGTATTTTTTGGATATACTTTTGAATACACATTTTGAGTTTTTCCACATGCCTTTTCACTATGTAGAGATAATTTGTGCTTTAAACTAATAATGCGTTTTATTCATAATTTAATGAATTTTATTAATTTGAATTTTGGTATGAAGCCCACTGACTCATTTAAAAGGTGTATTGTTGGATTCTGTTTTCTAATACTTCATTTAGCATTTTTACTTTATTTTTTTACTTTACTTTACTTTAGACAATATTCATGAGAGTTGTCTCATTTTTGTCTTCTCTTTTGACGTTCCCTTTATTAGATTCTGGTTTTGGTGTTACGCTGAGTTCCTAAGAATTCAGAGCAGTTGAAATAGTGTGTTTCAGAATCGCGTGTTCCTTGCAACTTGGTGGAGTTCATGTTTATAACTTACTGTATGTAAATTTGATCTCCTACTTTGCCTGAAGGGTTAGTTCTTGGATAACTGTTCTGGTATCTGTATGGCTTTTCTCATGATTAGGTTTTGGTCCCTGTCTTCAGGGATCAGTTTGGTATTTGTATTTTCCTGGAAAATCACCAGCATTTCAAATTTATTGGGACAAGATAATCCCTTAATATTCTTCTCCTTTCTACTACATTTGTGGTGGTTTTCCTGTTCTCATTTATTAGTGTATTTGTGCTTTTTCATTTTTTTTTTCTAGTTCAGGTCAGCTAATTGCTCAGTAATATGGGTCCTTTCTTAAAGTGACCAGCTGTTGACTTTATCCTTATGAACTACTCTTTTTCTAATTTGGTACTTTTTGCTTTTATCTTTATTCATTCCTTCCTTACGCTTTGCTTTTCATTTTTTGGTAACTTCTTGAGATTGCTTACTTTATTTTCCTTATTGCTTATTAGTATTAGCAGTAAAAGCTATGAATATCCCTTGGGTCGATGGGGTTCAGGATGGACCAGCCCAAAACATGGCACACACCTGAATCTACTATATTCCTCAACCATTGCCCACTCTTCATCAAACCAGAATGAAAATACACAGGTCTGATTGCTTCTTTGGGTCTTCCATTTCCTTATGAAGGCTTCCATGTCACGTAAAACTTACTAAATAAATCTGTATGCTTTTCTTCTGTTAATCTTTGTCAGTTTAATTTTTAGACCCAGCCAGGGATCTTAAGAGAGTCAAAGAACACTTTTTCCTCCTTGAGCTGTATCAGAGCTTCTGAGAGGTTGTGATTTCATCATTACCTTCTACTTCTTCATCAATGCTCAGTTTTGAATTCCTCTTTATGTCAGAATTTAGAATCTCTGGTAACTCAGGCTTTCTCCTGAAAAGCATAGAGATGGCTAATACACTAAATTTTTCTGATACATCGTGGAGCCAAAGAAATGATCCCAAGTGCCGGAAATGTCCCCAGTGTGGCATCCTTGCCATGGTGTTTGGAGACGACATGGGGCTCTTAAGAGCTGCTTTTAATGTGTGGGGGGCACTGGGGAGGGGGCAAGGCTGGTCTAGAATTATAGTCTTTCCTTCCAATTGCCTTCATTCCACTGATGGCTCAGGGCTGGAAGCTCTTACATAAAACAAGGTATTTTCCTTGGGATGAAGGTGCCCGGGCATGCTCGATTCTGCTAGTTCTCTTTCAGGTGACTCACATTGAAGAGCAACGTAGGATCTGCACCATGGGATCTGCCTTCGGATGCTGAATTCAGATTATCTGACGGCTAGTTGCAGCTCTATGTGGGTGCTCCCCGACAACTGTTCTTTTGTGGTACTGTAGCCATCATACTATTTTCATAATTAAGTTTATTGTTATAAAAAAATGAATGCTAAAAAAATTGAAAATGCTAATATTGATGAAAAATGTGATGACTCCTTCCCTTTAATCAAATATGCATTTGGTCAAAGAAGCATTTCATTGAAGGGAGTTGTCTCTGTGTTCAGCTGTGAAAGAAAATTAAAATTAAAGGTATTTATGTTGGTTTTGCATCATATAATACTGTCTACTTCCTTGCTCCCTCCTGCCCCCACATCACGTTAGGCCTATGGACAACTCTTCATATGCTCTTTTGGGAATTTGTTAAATATCAGAGTAGAAGATTCTGTACACTTCTTGTTTGAATTTACTCCAGTCTGTAGGTGTCTTCGGTGTTCCAGCAGAATTTGTGCTCATTCTCAAGTTCTTCCCTCCAGATTAGAGGAGCAGAGTAACCTCCCATGTTCCCAACTGTACCCAGTCGGAAGGCCTTTGAGACGGTGTAACGAATGCTTACGGCTGGTGAGAGGAGACGTGCTGTCACCGTTCACTTCCAGGGCTGGACCAGGGTGGGGGCCAGTGCCTCACAAGATGAGGCCTTGGTGGACGCAGGACTCACTCTTGCCCTTGTGCAGGTTTGGTGTAGGCAGCTGCATGGCATGGCCCTGGGAGACAGCACCCTCTCAAATTTTGTGCCCTGGGACCTTGGCTTGCCTCGTGCAAGTCCCAGCCCTATCCAGTTCCTCTACCTGTCCGGGTTTCCTACTTCTGCAGAGACTGTCTCTGTGAGCTCTTTTGTCCCCATGGTAACTGAAAAGCCACCCACTTGTCCATCCCAGTGTCCAGATGACTTTTGCCCGGTGCTGACCAGAACTGGGCGAGAACCACTTACTGTTATGGGTTGGTGGAGAGACAATGTCAGTGTTGCTCTTCAGGGCTCCATCTCTGTGGTGAAGACCTGCTCCTGGTCACTTGTTTCTAAATTTAGTCCTCCACGATCCCGTCAGGACAGAGAAGGCTGGCAGGTGCGGTGACCCTCGTTCTCCAGCAGGATCATGGTGCTTCTCAGCATATGACTTGGTGGTGCACATGCGATGTTCTTTCTGCCCACTCGTCATTCAAACTAGAGGTTTCTTGAGAGTTGCAAAGAAGCTGTTGTCAATGAAATGGAAGCAGTTTCCTCAGAACTTTCCAGGATTTACATACCATTGTATTTTCAGGCTAAGGATAGATTAGCTTTTACATCAAACCTGGTTGAATGAATATGAAGAATAATTTGGAAAGTCTCTAAGGCCTGTGAATGCTCACACTAGTTTATTTTTACTTGTGTGTGAGAATGGGGAAAGAATTTAAAAAGGGAGCAGTTTGCTGTCCCCAGCTCTCTTATTTACCACCTTCTGAGACTAGTTGCACTTTGAACGAGGTACAGGGATGAACGTGTGTACGTATTCATGATATCAGTTCTGTATTGCTGCGTTACAAGCAGTCTCTAAATTTGATGGCTCAGTGGGTGCTTCCTTGAGTGGTACAAGTAGTTGTGTGACACGCCTCACAGTGGACTTCATGTTGGTCACACATGAGCGTGACCCCCATTTCTCTAGTCTGAGTGAAGTTTCCGCCATCCATTGCGGAGTTTCTGCTGTCCAGTGTACACTTCTGTGTTTTAGGCTCTCCACTCTCCCCACATGGAATTCTTCTTTTCCTCTTGGTTGTGACCCGTATCCTGTGGCTTCATTAGGAGGGGCCTTAACTTTTCAGTCTCTGTAAATACCTCTTCTAATTCTTCATGCTGTCTTAGATACTTGGTGTATGCCGGGTGTGGAAGGGACACCCCTTTCGTTGAGGACCAGGTCAAGAATGGGTACGTGGCCAGTTCCGGCCAGTGAGAGGTCAGGGGAAGTTGGCCTGAGTCCATGGGAAAAGCTAGAAGAAAAGACAGTTTGTCTTTTTCTTCTTGTGTTGTTTGGCCTGGACCTACGGCCTCCATCTTGCTGCCCCTGGGTGTAAGACGGGAAGAGGCGACGTCCTTGACATTGTTAAGCCACTGAAGCAGTCGGTTGGAATCTCCACTATCCTAGCGTTAGGCAGAATAAAAGATTTCTGTGTTGGAACCAGCTTCGTTCCCAAATCTCCCATTTGCAGCAGAGAACTTGTAACCTCGCCCATGGCCCTCTGTGTAGTATTGCAGTTCTAGAATGTAGGATTTGGGATCCGATGGACTCTTAACTGTTCTGGTGCCCACATAATTATGCCATTTAATCCTTCTGCTATAATCATTTCATAGATTAAGGAAACTGAGGTCCAGAATTAAGTGAGCTTGTGAGTAGGGCCTGAAATAAAACCAGATTCATTTGACCCAGCTTTCAGAGCCTCATTGTTAAATCTGAAACATGGAGCTACTCTATAATGCCGACCTCCTAGGGTGGTTGGGGGATTAAATGAGATAATTTTAGAGCACTTTAGCGCAGGGTATGTTACACAGACATCGTCAATAAGTAGCTGCTACTGTTTTATTATTCCTGCTGCTGTTATTCCCTACTCTGTGCTCCCCACTTCACTGTAGTGTCTGGCCTGGTTTAAGCTCTTCCTAAGTATTTGCTGACTCATGAATGACTCAATGGATAATTTCTCTGATTCTGTTAATTACAGTGCTTAGGCATATAGTCCCTCATCACGCATGCTGTTTAACTGCTTCACTAAGGTTTCTGGTCTCCCCAGGGACATTGGCTTTCATGTTCCTTGACAGTAGGGAGCAAATCTCACCCTTTTCAATTCTCTTTACTACCTGGTTCAGTGGTAGGCATTTGAAATTCATTAAAAATTAAATACTTGCCATATTAAGAAGTGTTTTTCAAGAACTTTGGAACAGTTGGCCACTTTAATTGATGCTCAACATTTTCGTAGGAATTGAAAATTTTGTACAGTAGCCCATTGTTACCAGTTTTGGGGGCCAGATTAATAGATTGAAGAGAATTTATTTTATGGATCACTTCTGAAATTTCCATTTGCCTTACATAGCACTTTCTATCAGAGGAACTAAAAAAAATTCTTTAGAAAGATTTCCTTTACTTGTCAGCTTCTCAGTGAGACATGGAAAGAATTACAGTGCCGCCATCTCATACATTTGTCAATAACTTTTTTTGCTTCCTGAGAGACAACCGAATCTGAATTCGAGTCTGAATTTCTGACTTCTGGCTTATTCTTAGGCATTACATTAAACTTTCTCTCAGGACAGCATAGGAGAACAATGGACATTCCATTCCGGCCG